>NW_026652292.1:44742514-44817041 GCF_009828535.3 Hylobates moloch | reverse complement strand
AGGATTTTAATGGTTTTAGGTCTAACATTTAAGTCTTTAATCCATCTCGAATTAGTTTTTGTATAAGGTGTAAGGAAGGGATCCAGTTTCAGCTTTCTACATATGGCTAGCCAGTTTTCCCAGCACGATTTATCAAGTTTCTTGGGAACCATTGTTTCATATCGCTTGTCTGGTTTTTCTGTTGTTTCAGGCAGGAAAGTATTTTTAATCCCTGTGACTAAGTTACCCACTAAACTTTGTAAAGTTAGTTTACAGTCATTCTCTAATTGTAAATCCAGTAAATATTTAATAACAACTTTAAAGGTGGATTTTGATTAATATTTCACCCAATTTAAAATATTTAGCTGCCTTCTCAATTTTAAACATTCAATTTTTTCATTATTATTATACTTTAAGTTTTAGGGTACATGTGCACAACGTGCAGGTTTGTTATGTATGTATACATGTGCCATGTTGGTGTGCTGCACCCATTAACTCGTAAAAACTCTCAGTGAGACATTTAAATTACTTAAAAAAAGTAAATGTAAACATTCAATTTTTATAAGTAATTTAAATGTCTCACTGAGAGTTTTTCAATGCAGATGCAAAAGTGTATTGGTGTGCTGTCCAGGAATTATAGAGCTTAGAGATTTCTTCAGCCCTTAGGATGGCTGCATGGGAACTTGGATGCCTGGAGCACCTGTATCTATATATGCATTAAATGAAAAGATTAGCAAAACTTCTTCTAACAAACAGGGATCTCACAAATCCTTAAGTAATTATTTCCAAAAAATAAAATCCAGTATATAGTAAATGTTCTTAATTATTCCTCTCTTATTTCAAACAGTAAGTTTATTTCTCTATTTCCAAATTAAAATCTGATTTCTAATATTAATATCTTCTTTAAACATTTTTAAATTGATATTACAGGTTAGATATGGTAACATATCTCCAAAATATAAATAAACAGTGCAAGCACTTTCCCCAAAATATGGATTTTTTTCTCCTAACATAAAATATTAATACTATATGTTTGATTTAGTTCATTATATTAACCTTTGATGAAATATATTTACCCAATTAAGAAACTGTTATATTTCCCAAGCAAGCTGGAATTTCGAAGTGTGCGAAGTAATATTGTCTATAGACTAGAGAAACGTTTGGCAGGGATCTGGGGTTTCTTTCCTTTTCTTTTTGCTTTATTTTGTTTTCTTTTTTTCCCCCAAGGTAAAACTGGAAAATGCTGAAATCTATATAATCACTAAACAGACTCCATATTTAAAAAGGTGTTTGGTTTTACAGTCCTCATACTCTGTATTAAAGTCACACATTAGTCTAATTAGTCCATCTGACTTTAATCTTCCACCTACTTATCTAGCTTTGATTTTCTTATGACTTTGCATTTCTTTGGCTTCTTTGTGACATTTTATTGTCCTCTAGCCTGTCTCTGAAGACACTATGATGACATTCCTTTGAATGGCTCATGCAGTGCTTCCGAATTTTGAATTTTACAAACTGAACTGTGCAGATGAAATTCTGTATTTCTTTCTTCTTTCTTCTGATCTGGCAGTACCATAGATTTTATGTATATTTTTAATTACTTCCATCTGAATTTTAAGTGACATCTCTGGCTTTGTCTGACCCGAGTATATTACACAAAAATCATACTAACAGCTTGCTTGTATTTTAACGAATATTTACCAGTGACTCTATATCCAGCTTTCCTGATCGCTCATTATTACACTTTAAGGTAAATACTCATTAAACCTTTAAGAAATGCTGTTAGTTGCAATAATCTAACTGTTACTTTAATGTAATTAATAGTTATAATTTTTATTGAATTTCTTTTGTGACATTTTGCATAAACCATTTTCAACTATCCTCAATATTGCACAAACATATTAAACAATCTTTACAAAACACACATCACCTCCGTTTTAGCTATGAAAGAAGATCAATAATAATGAGAGTGAACATTCTATTCCATGATCAACTAGGTTATACACCTCGGATTTGCACTAAATGTAAGCAGCCAGAATTAACAGGGCCCTGTGGCTGGGGTATATAGAACAAGTCAATAGCATATTTGGCTAATATGCACTAATTCTTATTTATTTATATTTATTTTGTTTAAATAGAGCCTAGACTTTTAGTAGAGTCTCTAAAAAATAACTGTATAGGGGCCCATGGTAAAAAGTCAGTCTATGTGTTCAGTCCCCCATAATCCAAAAGGTGACTCCACTACATTCTTAATCATGCCTTCACCATTAACAATCTCAGGTAATTAATAATAAAATATCCACTAAAAATAAGCTAGATTATCTCCTAGTGTGAGCTTTCAGCATCTTTTTACCTTAATCCTTAAAACATGCACAAAATCACCTAAAAACAGTGACAACACACATTTTAATAACAATTGGTAATAAAAATGAACTGCAGATTTTATTTTATTTTATTTTCAGTTCATGGGTACATGTGCAGATTTGTTACATAGGTAAGCTTGTCACTGGGGCTTGCTGTACAGATTATTTCATCACCCAGGTATTAAACCTAGTACCCATTAGTTACTTTTCCTGATCTTCTCCTTCCTCACCCCCTCCAACTTCTGATAGTCCCCAGTGTGTGTCTTTCTCCTCTGTGTCCATGTGTTCTCATCATTTAGCTCCCACTTATAAGTAAGAACATGCAGTATTTGGTTTTCTGTTCCTGCATTAGTTTGCTAAGGATAATGGCCTCCAGCTCCATCCATGCTGCTGCAAAGGACATAACTGTGTTCTTTTTTATGGCTGCATAGTATTCCGTGGTGTATATGTACCACATATATGTACCACATTTTCTTTATCCAATCTTTCATTGATGGGCATTTAGGTTGATTCCATGTCTTTGCTATTGTGAATAGTGCTGCAATGAACATACACATGCATGCGTCCTTATAATGAAACGTTTCATATTCCTTTGGATTTATATCCAGTAATGGGATCGCTGGGTCGAATGGTATTTCTGTCTTTAGATCTTTGAGGAATTGCCACACCGGCTTCCACAATGTTTGAAATAATTTACACTCTCACCAACAACGTATAAGCATTCTTTTTTCTCCACAAGCTCTCCAGCATCTATTATTTTTTTACTTTTTAATAATAGTCATTCTAACTGGTGTGAGATGGTATCTCATTGTGGTTTTGATTTGCACTTCAGTGATCAGTGATATTGACCTTTTTTTATATGATTATTAGCTGCATACATGTCTTCTTTCGAAAAGTGTCTGTTCATGTCGTTTGCCCACTTATTAATGTTTTTTTTTTCTTGTAAATTTGTTTAAGTTTCTTACAGATGCTGGATATTAGACCTTTGTTGGACACATAGTTTACAAAAATTTTCACCCATTCTATAGATCGTTTACTCTGTTGATAGCTTCTTTTACTGCTGCAGACGTTTTCAAGATTTTTTTTTAAGTCTGACTTTCCAGGCAGCATGTACATTAAATGTCTCCTCTTTCATCAGTCTGAAAATGGGAAAGGTAAGGATGATGAAAATTAGGTCTTTAGGGGTGAGAGGTCAGAGTTATTTTCTTTTGTTTTGTTTGGACTGATAATCTCTTCTTCCTATCTTCATATAATTAAGCCACCCTGAAGCAGAAAAGTATAGATGAAGCTTCTCCTCTATCAAGAGCCCTGCACAAAACAAGACATTATCAGCTTAATATCAAGTGAGCACCCATGGATATTTTCTAGTTGTACATTTTAATGAAATCATTGATTTTAGAAGCTATTCACTTTACTAATTGAGATCATGTTACCCATCTTTGTAAATAATTTCTTTCTTTCTTTTCTTTTTTTTTTTTTTTTTTTTTTTTGGGACAGAGTCTTGCTCTGTCGCCCAGGCTGGATTACAGTGGCTCAATCTCAGCTTACTGCAACCTCTGCCTCCTGGGTTCAAGCAATTCTCCTGCCTCAGCCTCCCGAGTAGCTGGGACTACAGGCGTGTGCCACCACACCCAGCAAATGTTTTGTATTTTTAGTAGAGACAGGATTTCACCGTGCTAGCCAGGAAGGTCTTGATCTCCTGACCTTGTGATCTCCCCTCGGCCTCCCAAAGTGCTGGGATTACAGGTGTGAGCCACTGTGCCTGACCTGTAAGTAATTTCCTGGATATCCATTGTGAAGTTTACTTATGGAAGGAAATTACAGTATACCAAAGGTGCATAATGGATTCATTCCTGGCATCCATGAGGTGTGTGTGTGTGCTTCTTTGTGTTTGAACATAAGGAACATTTTAACTTCATCCATCTAAGTAACAAGATTTAATTGAATCTTTTCTATAGAAAATACTCTGCAAGGATTCTGTAGTGTGGAAGAATTAAAAAGTCAGTCACTTGCTTCAAGGACCATATATCTATAGAAGACAAAAGGAACAAACTTGAAAAATTAAGAATAAAAGGAGTTTGTGAGTAAATCCCAAATGAATGGAAGAATCATACATTATTTTTTATTTTTACAATGTGAACAATATGAATATATATAAAATAATAAAAATTATTAACCAAATGAATATCACCCAAACAATATAACCTAATTGGAGATTATTCCTCAAAATAAGCTTTTAATAGGCTACACACTTCGGAGATTTCTAGAATTCCTTCTTTTTTGCTTTTGAGTGGGAAGGGGAGTTTTCCACAGGTACCCTAGGAAATCAGTTTCATTATTCCATGATTGTATTTTGAGATTAAATTATTATTACTCAATCTATTCAAAGGATTTTGCTCTAAGACTAGGGTGGATGGACCCCTGTGGCATTGGGCAAATAATTTTTAACTTCTCTAAGCCTCTTTTCTGAACTAAATATTAGTAAATATACTTAGTTCATTGAATGGTACTGAAGACTAAATATGATTATTTGCATTAAGCACTTAATATTGTTTATACCCCATATTAGGCACTCAATAAACATGAGTTATTATTTCTATTTTGTATTTCCCCAAAAGCATATGTATTTAAATTAATTTCTGAAAATTGATTTGCCCTGAGAAGATTTGTAAAATTTCTATGGCATCCTTAAGGAGGTAATCTAAAAACACTGAGTACTGGCAGCATTGTCATAACAAGCGTGCTGTGTTTCTGAGGCACCTGCTTCCAAGGAAGTAATGGTTTTTGTTTTTAGCCAATGTTGTTTAAAAACATCTGAGGTAATACCAAGCGTTAAGCTGACGTTTCTGTTAATGAGCTGAAGACTCAGTAAAACGGCTATCTAGTCTTCTCCAAGTCATCATTTGTCATGCAAATAATTCCCAATAGTTCTAACCTGGAGGTCTTTCTGGAATTCCACTTTTATGTCCATCCAACTATCATCAGTTTCAACATGGATATTCTCTAGGTAACTTCAGCTCTACTCCCACTCTGAACTAATCTTCCTCATCTTGCACACCTGCTCCCTCACATCTGTACACTATACACACAATTCACTTAATGCCTGTCCTCAGCAACCCTTGAGTCATCCAAGATTATTTTTGCTGCCTCATGCCTTATTTATGAGCAAATCATACAATTCTCCTTCTTCACTCACTCAAGAACTGTTATTTGAACACAGCATTGTTTCAGATTCCTCTTCATTCCTCCTAACAAAGAGGACGTTCATCCAAGTTCACCAGACCTCTTGCAATAGTCTCCTCATTAGTGTCCCTTCCTCTCTGCTCCCTCATCCAATATATGTACCACACTGCCTTCTATATAACACAGATGCTCTGTGCCTCCATGTCCTACTTCAAAGAGCTCAAGCTTGCTCATCTTTGAAAATTCAGCTTGTCTCATTTCTTATGGGCTATTGATTTCTGTATATATAAATGGGTTTCATCTAAATATCCATGCTGTTCTGTAGACCCATTAGGACCAAACTGGTATTTTTGTTGGAACCTTAGCAGGAAAGTTTTTGAATAAAAATTCTTAAGTTGTGATTTTATACATATTTTTGTTTAGAGACTGTGGGAAGTAAATTATGTCACAGGGGTATATGACACAGGGATCACATAAATTCTTTAAAACTAATTTTTGTTTCAAAAACATAATGAAATTAGTATGACTAAAATTCCTTTGGTCTAAACCAGGGTTTCTCAGCCGTGGTGCTATTGACATTTGGGACCAGATAATTTTTGCGTGTGTGGATGGGGATATGGACTTTCCTGTGCATCATAGGATGTTTAGAATCATCCCTAGCCTATAGCCACTAAATGTCAGTAGCATCCCCAATGGTAATAACCTCTCTCCAATTGGTGATCATCATAAATGTCTCCAGATGGTACTGAAGGCAAAATCACCCCAAGTTAAGAACCACTGGTTCAGATAGTTCCAAATTATCCAGGCTTCTGGAATGACCTTTTTTTTTTTTTTTTTTTTTTTTTTGAGTATCCAAATCATTATTTTCAGCTTCCATCCATTAAATGTAGAATTTACTTGCTTGTGGGGCCTTAAGTTGTTCTTTTTCCCATCGATGCTGCGGCCTGAGCTTTCACTATTACCTGGCTGCTAAAATCACCCCTAGCTACTATGCTTGTTGATACTGTTTTCCTTCATCCTTCTCAAAGAACCTCTAAATCTAAATTTGATGTGTTTGACAGATTATATAAAACGTTGATAGATGAAAGAGAATAATTACATCAAAGAGCAAGAAACAATTTCAAATCCAACGTTAATCATCACCGTGTCTGTAAAATTCTGGGCTCTTCCCTCCTTTAGGAATTCCTTTATGTGTCATCTTTCTATGCTTCTTCTAAATTCTGTTTTTGATATGTGCCCCACCACCAGACCCTACTCACATCTTTTTCCCCTCTCCTGTTTCTTTTCACTGCCCTTTCCCTATTTCATAAACTCAAAGACCTCATGTTAGCATATAGAACAGGTATGCTTTGTTACGTTTTTACAACCCATCATTTCAATCTATGTCCGATAGGATCACACCATAATCAACCAAAAATGTTCATTTGGACTTACCAGGATGTTTTTCTAAATATTAGAACAAATTGACTGGGAGATGAATTATGGCACTTTCCTATATGTTGAAATAGCATGGAATGCTTTATCCTACCTCTACACTTCACTGTTTTCTTCTCATTTTTCAGGTTCCATTTTAAATATTATGTCCAGAGAAGACTTCCCTAATGCCCTGACTACATAATAAAGTAACTTCCCAAATATCTTATTCTGTTTCCTAGCAGCCAGTTCTTCTCCTTCAATGCTTTTATCAGAATTTGTAGCTACATATACATATGTATGCCTCATTCTTTATTCCTGGGTTTTTATTAATCTCTAAGCCCCATAGATGTAAGCACGTATTTGTTTTCTTCAAGTATGCCCAGTGCAAAATGCTTTGTAAATTTTTTAAATTAAAAGTGAATAAATGAATGCTACAGAACTTAGTATTGGTAAAGAAAGAGCACTGTAAAAATATACCAAAAGATTAAATATAGGCTTTAGTGACAGAATTAGTAGATTCAGAATATCAATTGAATGAAGATATTTCTAAAGCAACCAAGAATAGAGAAGATGAAATAACAATCCAAAGGGATTTCAATAAACAGCAGTCCAGGTGCCACCACCTAACTTCAAATGAATGTGATGAAAACTGTGGTGCATACTCTTTTCCCTTTACAGTAAAGTAAGATTGGGAGATCTGTTTTAGCTATACCCTATGTATAAGGGAAATTTCTATAATTACCTACTTAAAGAAGCAATGCTAATTATCTAAGAATCATAAATGATTGAGAATATAATCAATGACTGTATTGCATAGAATCTTTCCAAAATCAACATTTAAAAATCTCAAAATATCAATAAATACCAAGATAAAAGAGAGAAAAACAAGTGAAGGAGTAGCCCCTGAAATTGTCCAACAGGAGAATTAGGCTGGTCAGAAGTCACAGGTTTCCCCAGAGCCAGAGAGATGACAGATAAATATGCAAAATGGCTTCTGTTCAAACAGTACAGCAGCCCCATTCTCCACTTAGTACACTTCCTGATAGCTCTGCCAACATAAATAAATAGATCAAAGCTAAAATCATTCCAAAAGAATCGTTTAATTTCAACACCAAAAATAACATCTTCACTGAAGATAAATTTTCCTTCAGGAGCCCCCATATGCATACACAGCACAATACACACACACATACACTCAGATACTCACACACAATATAAACACAAATAAACTTTAACTTAGGAATAGTGAAACAGTGCCAGCTCAGTTTAAGCTTAGAAACATAGACTGTTGGAACTACAAGATATTTTAAAGATTTTAAGTGATTGTAACTGTTTTACACACACACACACACACACACACACACACACACACACATCTCTTAATTTAAAAATGAGGAAAATTTGGGGCTGAAAAACCAGGAATTACATATCCAAGGTCACAAAGCAAGGATCATGATAATTACAGTAATAATCCCAAGCTTTCAAGTCCCTCTGTGGTGTCTTCCACACCCCTAACGCCATTTCTCACAAAGTTTAGAGGAACATATGGTTGACATTGAATTAATTGACTGCTTTTTTCTGTAAATGTGTTACCTCCGCATGATAACTAGTGGCATGTTAGAGATCAGGAAGCTCAAAGAAAAGGAGGGATCTATGACTTGCTGGTGGGCACAAACAACTATGGAGGCAGAGCTAAAGTGTGACACAGTCTAGGAATAAAATCTCACATTATTCTCAGCATTTAATTATAAGGAGTAAAATAAAGAAAAGCTTAAGGACTATGTTTTTTTTTGAAAAAAAAAAAAAAACCCTATTTCTTTGTCAAAATATTATCCTTCTTTACCCTCAAACCCCACTGAAATAAGAAAAACATATGTGGCACATATACACCATGGAATACTATGCAGCCATAAGAAATGATGAGCTCATGTCCTTTGTAGGGACATTGATGAGGCTGGTAGCCATCATTCTCAGCAAACTATCCCAAGGACAAAAAACCAAACACCGCATGTTCTCACTCATAGGTGGGAATTGAACAACGAGAACACACGGACACAGGAAGGGGAACATCACACTCCAGGGACTGTTGTGGGGTGGGGGGAGGTGGGAGGGACAGCATTAGGAGATATACCTAATGCTAAATGACAAGTTAATGGGTGCAGCAAAACAACATGGCACATGGATACATATGTAACTAACCTGCACATTGTGCACATGTACCCTAAAACTTAAAGTATAATTTTAAAAAAAGAAAAAAAAAGCATTGATTATATGAGGTCGGGCATGGTAGCTCACGCTTGTAATCCCAGCACTCTGGGTGGCCTAGGTGGGCCAACTGCTTGAGCCCAGTAGTTTGAGAGCAGCTTGGGCAATATAATAAAAACCAGCTTCTAACAAAAAAAAAAAAAAAAAAAAAAAAAAAAACTGGGCCTACTGGTGTGCACCTATAGTCCCAGCTGCTTGGGAGGCTGTGGTGGGAGGATCACTTGAGCCAGGGAGGCAAAGGTTGCAGTGAGCAGAGATCGCACCACTGCATTCTAGCCTGGGCAATGGAGATAGACCCTGTCTTAAGAAAAAAAAAAAGAAAAACATATAATGTAATTCATAGCATTGGAAGTAACAAGGTGTGTTTCCATGAAATGTGGACTTGCTGGATGGCCCCAGTTGGAAATTGAAGACCAAGAAGCTAAGGCACCTGCAATCCCATGCCTTGGAAAGAGGCTTCAAAGCTGACGGCCTAAAAGAACTCTTGGGTAGTGCTCAGGGAATAGCTAGTGGGCTCTGGGAAAACGGGCACACTTGGGACAATACACCAGATAATTAAGAAAAGGATAACAAAGTTCTAGGGGAAAAAATGCTCATTAGAACCTAGAAATGTGCATCCAATCAAACTACCTTCAAATTTTATAGCACTGACTATAAATAGAGACAATTTCAGACATTCAAGAATTTCAGAAGTTTACTACTCACAACCTTATTCTGAAGTAATTTTACCTGGACATATTCTAGCAGGACTATAAAAAATAATAAAATCTAACAGAATGGTTGAAGGAAATGAAGTAGACAAAAATATACTACAGAAATAAAAATAGCACATGTAAGAATAGCAACATAAATAATAGACATATAATCCAAGGCAAAAAAAAAGAGTAAATGAAAAACAAACATAAATATTCAGAAATCATGTGCTAGGCACTCTTTCAGGGCTGTTGCATTTCATAACATATTAAATGCTGGTAGATGTAATGACTAATTTTACAGATGAAGAAACTGAGGCAAATATAGCTAAATAACTTGTCTAGGATGATGCAGATAATATGTAGAATTGGGATTTGAAGTTAAACAATATAACTTCAGATCCCACTCTTTTAACCATTAAATAATTCAATAATGTCTAAAAAAATTATTCTTAATAGCCAAAAATGGAAAAAAACAAATATCCATCAACAATATTAGAAAGTATATATTCACTGGATAATATTTATTTAGCTGATTCATACATATAATATATATTAGGTACTGTCAGTGTTACATTCAACAACATACATAATCTCAAAAACATTATATTAATAGAAATCATAAAAGTATATTATATATACATATGTACTGTATTATTCCTTTCACATACATTTCCAAAACATGCACAATTGGCCTTGTTAATAGATGTCTTAATAGATTAACAGTGGCAATTAATGGCTGGAAAGGACTATAAGGGTTTCTTCTGGGCTGATGTTAATATTTTTATAATTTGTACTGGGTGGTCATTCAGCACTTTTGCATCCGGTTAGTTACAGAAGTCCCACATCACTTATTATGAAATTGGTAATTAAATTTCATATTTAATAGAAATCAATAAAATACAGCTATCTTGTGGGTTTGTGGGTTTGAGAACATGGTAAATCAAATTAATTAACAGTATATTATGCATTAAAAACTATGACAAAATCTCAAGCAAGCACTTGGTTCATCTACGACTTCCAACTTTCTCAAATATGTATATGACCCTAGGCAAATAACAAATCTCTCTCTAGTTTAATCTTTCCAAATGTAAAAAGGACTTCATAATTTATTAACTTATTTAGCCAGTTTTTAATGAATTCTTAATGCGTGCTTAATATTTTCCAATTACTAGGGACTCAGCAGTGAATATGACAAATCAGATTCAAGTTATTTCCCATTGTAGGGCCTCTGAGATTACGGTCCCATCTAACAGGCAATTCCTCTGGTCTTCCTTTGTCTAACTACTCATCATTAATTTCTTAGTCAAAATACATCTTCTTAGGCCTTCTGTGATCATCATATTGAATGGGCACCTATCCAATCCCTATCATTTTCTATAACAAAACTATGTCTGATTCCTAAATTTGCTTAATTACTTTTTGCGGTTATACTACTTACATTTTGTTTACTTTTTCTTGCGTTTCTCCTCAAGTAGAATAAAAGTCCCATTCAGTAGAAACCTTGATGCACCTCCAGTAAAGCGAACAGTATCTTATACATGGTAGATTAACAATAAATGTTTCTTGAATTAAATAATTAATTAGTTAAGAAGGTAAACAAAGAAAAATTCCTGCCATTTTGAAGTTACCTTCTTTTAGAAGCTTCATTCTAATAGAATGATTATTGTACAGAGGTTATCTTCAAATATAGTGTTGTGAAAATGCCATAATAAAAAAGAACCAACTGAATTTGAACCCCATTTGCTGACTGGGTTAACCTCACAAACTCAAGCCACTTGTTTTCTGATCTCTGTCTCCACAATGATACGACAAGGAGAAATAGTTATGTACAATCAGTTATTTTTCTCCAGTCCTCATTCTTCTGAGGCTATTTCTGCCATTAAATAAGGTTTTTCACTCATTCTCTCAAAGAATGTGATTATCTTTTTTTGTGAGATGGAGATTGTCTAACAGGCACTAATTGCGAAATGACTAAAGATGTCAGACGTGAGTCAAGTTCCATTTTATCTCTGTCTAAATTGTGGCCCATTTTTCTCTCCCACCTCTAGAGTTGGGGACAAAGCTAACTTTTTCCTCGCCCATTTTTCTCTCCCACCTCTAGAGTTGGGGACAAAGCTAACTTTTTCCTAAGCTCATGTGTATATGGTAAAACAATGGATACCACATAAAAAAGATGAAGTGGACATTTATAGGTAACTCACAATATCTAATATATTCCTGAAAAAATTAATGGTTCCAAATTAATTCAAACTTTTTACCATAATATGCTCACTAAATTTAAAAACAAAGGAATAAATCTTTATGTTCTGTTCTATTTGCAATTTTACATACATTAGTGAAATGCCATCTAAAAATAATAAAACTAGGCTAATTGCAACTTTACATTGCTGCTTTCAGTCCTGGAATTTTTGTAGCTCCCCAATGTCTTCTGTAACTGCTTAATTTCTTCATGCTTCAGTGGTCATGGCTGATGCATATCACATAGCTGTTGGGAATGAAGTGACCTGAAAACTGCCCAGGTCACTGAATGAAGAGCAACTTTGAAAAGACAATAAAATATCAGAGCGTTTTTGTCATGGTGGTTCGAGTTAAGGTCTTATTCAGTGTCCTTCTAAGTTTAACTGTTATTAGCATCCCAACATCACCTAACTTTAAGTATAGCAAGCTATAGAAGCTCTTTCTTATATACATTTTATTTGGACTTTCTTCAAAACCTTCTTTATAAATATAATATTCTCCATTTTGGGGTGCTAATCATGATTCTCTTGGTGATTATTTAAATGATTTTTTAAAATCTGTAAAATGAGTAGGTTGCACTAGATCATCATGAAGTTCCAACATTCTGCCAGAGCACTGATTGCCAAAGCATGACTGTCATTATGTTATTTCTCTGCTCACAGAGCTATGCTGGCTCCCAAATACCTGTTGCTATGAGATCAAACCCCTATTTGTATTTCAAGTCTCCACCAACCAGAGTTACTCTGTCCGTTTTTAATTCTCACTCTTCTGCTACACGTACACAGTCCACACCAGAGAGGTAGTCCAGAATTTGGGTTTACCTCTTCAGGAGCCACAACTGAGTGCAATACTAGTGCTATTCAAAATGTGATCTGTGCACCAGTACTGGTCCATGAAGTGTTTCTTACTGGCTGTGGCAATATAAGTACAGGACAGAAGAACATTTAGAAACTTTTAAAACAACTTGCCATTGTTATGACACCCAAGCACATAATCAGCACACTTGTCTATTTGAACAGTTTTAGTGTTTCCACACTGGCATGTTGACGGAAAAAGAGCAGAAGCTTCATACAGGTCACATTCAGTAAGACTACATTACAGTGTGTGATTAGTTTGATAACTGTTATCCAAAATCGTGTAAAGATATTAAATATATGAGTATCTAAACATGTATCTATATTTCAAATTTATTTCATTTTAAATTAAGCATGGCGTTTAGTTTTCAGTTTAACATAATTAACTAATTCAGAGAAGTAAAATTTTTATTATTTTTAACCCTAATTGAACTATGGTGACACAGGCAAGCTTCACTGGATTTTTTTTTTTTATCGAGAAATAATACACCTCTTCAAAATACAGCAGCAGTCATAAATTATTATTATTAATTATTATTATTATAATTATTACTTTGAGACAGAGTTTTGCTTTTGTCTCTCAGGCTGGAGTGCAATGGCATGATCTCAGCTCACTGCAACCTTCACCTCCCAGGTTCAAGCGACTCTCCTGCCTCAACCTACCGAGTATCTGGGATTACAGGCGTCTGCCACCACGCCCAGCTAATTTTTGTATTTTTAGTAGAGATGGAGTTTCACCATGTCTGCCAGGCTGTTCTCAAACTCCTGACCTCAAATAATCCACCTGCATCATCTTCCCAAAGTGCTGGATTACAGGCGTGAGCCACCGCACCTAGCCAGTCATAAATTAAATTACGGTGATGAAAGTAATTTTGAAGATAGGAAAACTATAATGTTTATATTGGTTTAATAAAATAAAATAATGTAATAAATGATGATGAAAGTAACTTGGAAGATAAGACTAAAATGTTTATGGCTTACTCAGAAGTATACTCTGTCTTAAATTCTGTTTAGTAGTCATAATTGATGGTTAAGTGTTAAAACTACAGGGTGTATGGGCAAATGTGCTGGAATCAACAAAATTTAAATAGGTTTTAAATTTAAAATATAAAACAAGGTTTAGTTTAATTGTATCCTTTGAAAGGAAAAGTACTGAATAGGGGAAGTAAATGTTTAATACTTTATATATAAGCAGTATTGTTTTGTGAATTTGTAAGTAGCACTGTGGGCTGCTAAAACAGTGTATGGATACATAATTGCTGAAATTTTAGTGAAAGACCATTTTATAGGCATTAGTCTGAAAACAGTGGGTGAGTTTATAGCAAAGAAGATAGTTCAAATACCACTTTTCAGTGACATAGTAGGTTGACTTCAGAAGCAAATTAATGATACAGAAGAAATACTCATAGAATAAATAAGGCTAGCAAATTATTTTTTATTACAGCTAACACATACAGTGTAGAGTACAGAGATATTCTTAGCATGTCAATTCTTCTAGTACATGTGCAATTCATATATGAATTTTGTTAGCTTCATTGCTTAAAAACATCTAAACCTAAAGTGTGTAAAAATATTAAATTTGGAATTCTAGTTCTGTGTTGGTGTATAATCTGATGGTACAGCTGCAAAGGCAAGAAAACATTCTGGAGTAATCATCCAGATTTGGGCAAGAATATTAATCTCCACATTTCTTACTTCTCTGAAATGTTTTGATGTTTTTTAAAAAAGTTAAGTGTAATAAATAATGTGTTTAGTGACACAGCAAAAGTTATGTCACAAAAACCTAAAGTATCAAATTTTAGATTATTCTGTTCATTAGAAGGTGAAATGAAAGCTGATCATAAATTCTTGTTGCATGCTGTTGTACAATGGCTATCAAGAAGAAAACTTCTGTCAAAAATGTTTAGACTACAGAATAGAATGTCGGTATTTCTGCAATAAAAGAAAGCAATTTTCTATCAACATTTAAGAGTTGTGAATTCAGAATCCAGCCTTGCCTATTTGTCTGGTATCTTGTATTATTATTGCCTTCCATGCAAGGAAGGAATGCAATGTGGTTTTCAATGGCAGATGAGACATAAAAGCAAAAACTGAAGTGAAGTTTGTAATAAGATAGTGTCTACAGAGTGTTCTGATGTGGCTCATAATTTAATAACAATTATCAAGTAGGTAGGGATTGATTTTGATCATTCAGATCTGCAAAAGGGTATTAAAGAGCACCATAGAAATTTGATAGAATGGTCTTAAGAATTTTCCATTAAAAGAATATTCATGGGCTGGGCATTGTGGCTCACACCTGTAATCCCAGCACTTTGGCAGGCCAAGGCAGGTGGATCATGAGGTCAGAAGTTCTAGACCAGCCTGACCAACATGGTGAAACCCCATCTCTACTAAAAATACCAAAACTAGCCAGGCATGGTGACACTTGCCTATAGTCCCAGCTACTCAGGAGACTGAGGCAGGAGCATCGCTTGAACCCGGGAGGCAGAGGTTGCAGTAAGCCGAGATCACGCCACTACACTCCAGCCTGGGCAACAGGGCAAGACTCTGTCTCAAAAAAAAAAAAAGAATATTCATTTATCAATTATTAATAGCAACTAAAATCAATTTCTTTCGTCGGAAATTAAATTTAATTTAACAATAACTTGCAGGATAAAGGGTTGGTACTGGCTACCAATGAACCATCAATGGTGAATTTTGAAAATACAGCATCACTTGAGTTGTCCTGGATAAAGTTAAAAATAAATACTCAACCTTGCTGAAAATACTTCAGAATCACTTCTTCCATCACTATTAACTTATGCATGTGAGATTGATTTTTCTATGGTGAGTTCAGAAAAAAAATGAAATAGGTTAGATATGTATCCCCTACGAATACTGTTCTTGTCAATAATACCTATATTTGATTAATTAACAAGGAAGAATCAAGCTTATTTGTATCATTAAATTTTGATGTGTAGGATATTTCTTTAAAGTGTAAAGTAATTATAAATATGGGAATCACTATTTTACTCATAATTTTTATTTTTCTTGTGATATGCAAGTTTAAGAATAAAAGCAATTCTCCATATGAATCACAGTGATATTATAGTTTAAATTTAATGGTGATTCTCTAGATAAATCAGTCATGCAAACTTTCAATTAAAATGTGTGTAATTTTTAAGTCTTTTACTTTTCACCTATGTAATGTTTGTTTTGATATGCATTTAAAGGTATTATTTTCTCAATTGAATCTAATAAAAAATTGGACCATATTTTTCCTTGTGCTTGTTTTTTGATCAACAAGTGTATTAGTTCATTTTCCTGCTGCTGATAAAGCTATATCTGAGACTAAGAAGAAAAAGAGGTTTAATTGGACTTACAGTTCCACATAGCTGGGGAGACCTCAGAATCATGGCGGGAAGCAAAAGGCACTTCTTACATGGTGGTGGCAAGAGAAAAAATGAGGAAGATGCAAAAGCAGAAACCCTTGATAAAACCATCAGATCTCATGAGACTTACTCAGTACCATGAGAACAGTAAAGGGGAACTGCTCCCATGATTCAAATTAGCTCCCACTGGGTCCCTCCCACAACATGTGGGAATTATGGGGGTATAATTCAACATGAGATTTTGGTGGGGACACAGAGCCAAACAATATCAACAAGTAAAAATTGTACAAGCATACTTCATTCTATTGCACTTCACTTTATTGCACTTCACAGATACTGCATTTGTTACAAATTAAAAGTTTGTGGCAACTCGGCATGGAGCAAGACTATCGTGGAGTCATTTTTCCAACAGGATGTGTTCTCTTCATGTCTCTGTGTCACATTTTGGTAACTCTCACAATATTTCAAACTTTTTAATTATTATTACATCTGTTATGCTAATCTCTAATCAGTGTTCTCTGATGTTACTGTTGTAATTGTTTTGGGTCACCACAAACTGGGCCCATATAAGATGGCAAACTTGATCCATAAAGGTTGTTTGTGTTCTGACTGCTATACTGGGCCAGCTGTTTCCCTGTCTCTCTCCTTCTCTGGATTCCCTATTCCTTGAGACACAATAATATTAAAATTAGGCCAATTAATAACCCTATAATAGTCTCTTAGTGTTCAGCTGAAGAAAGAATCTCACATCTCTTCGTTTAAATCAATAGGTAGAAATGATCAAGGGTGGTGAGGAAGGTATGTTGAAAGCCCAGATAGGCCAACAGCTGGGCTTCTTGAGCCATACACTTAGCCAAGTTGCGAATGCAAAGCAAAAGTTCTTGAAGGAATTTTAAAGTATTACCTCAGTGAACACACAAATGATAACAAAGCAAAACAGCCTTATTGCTGATGTGGAAAAGGTTTTAGCGGTCTGAATAGAAAATCAAACCAGCCACAACAGGTCCTTAAGCCAAAGCCTAATCCAGAGCAAGGCCCCAACTCTCTTCAATTTTCTAAAGGCTGAGAGAGTTGAGGAAGAAGTGGAAGAAAAGTCTGAAGCTATCAGAGGCTGATTCATGAGGTTTAAAAAAAGAAGCATCTCCATAACATAAAACGGCAAAGGGAGACAAGTGCTAATGAAGAGCTGCAGCAAGTTATCCAGAAGATCTACGTAAGATCATCGATGAAAATGGCGATAGTAAGCAACAAATTGTAAATGCAGACAAAACAGCCATATATTTGAAGATTTCACCCAGGACTTTGATAGCTAGAGAGAAGTCAACGCCCAAGTTCAAAGCTTTAAAGGCCAAGCTGAGTTTCTTGCTAAGAGCTCGTCTACCATTCCAAAAATTCTGGGGCTTGTAAGAATTATGCTAAATCTACTGTGCTTGTGTTCTAAAAGTGGAAAGACAAAATCTGGATGACAGTAAATCTACTTATAGCATGGTTTACTGAATATTTTAACCCCACTATTGAGACCTACTGCTCAGAGAAAAAGATTCCCTCTGAAGTATTACTGTTCGTTGACAATGCACCTGGAAACCCAAGATCTCTGATAGAGATGTGCAAGGAAATTAATGTTGTTTTCATGCCTGCTAACACAGCACCAATCTGCAGCCCAGGAATCAAGAAATAATTTCCATGTTTAAGACTTACTATTTAAGAAATACACTTCATACATATGTATCAAACCTGCACGTTGTGCACATGTACCCTAGAACTTAAAGTATAATTTAAAAAAAGAAATACACTTCATAAAAGCTATAGCTGTCACAGATAGTAATTCCTCTGATGGATCTTAGCAAAGTAAATGGAAAACCTTCTGAAAATGATTCACCATTCTGGATGCGTTTAGAACATTTGTGATTGATATGGGAAGGTCAGTATATTAACATTAACAGGAGTTTGGAATTGATTCCAACGATCATGGATGACTTGGAGGGGTTCAAGACTTCAGTGGAGGAAGTAACTGCAGATGTGATGGGAATAGAAAGAGAATTAGAAGTGGAGCCTGAAGATGACTGAATTGCTGCAATCTCTTGATAAAACTTGAACAGATGAGCAGTTGCTTCTCATAGATGAACAAAGAAATTGGATGGAATCTACTCCTGATGAAGATACTTTGAACACTGCTGAAATGACTACAAAGCATTTAGGATATTACATAAATCTAGTTGACAAAACAGTGGCAGAGTTTGAAAGGATTAACTCCAAGTCTAAAAGAAGTTCTTCTGTGAGTAAAATGTTGTCTAACGGTATCACATGCCACAGAGAAATCTTCTGTGAAAGGAAGTCAATTAATGTGGCAAACTTTATCACTGTCTTATTTTAATAAATTGTTGCAGCCACCCAAACCTTTAGCAACCACCACCCTGATCAGTCAGCAGCCATCAACATTGAGGCAAGTCATTTCACCAGCAAAAATTATGACTTTCCAAAGGTTCAGATGATCGTTAGCATTTTTGAGCAATAAAGTATTTCAAAATAGGATATGCACATTTTTTAGACATAATGCTATTGCACTCTTAATAGACTGCAGTATAGTCTAAACATAACTTTAATATGCACTGGGAAGCCCAAAAATTTGTGTGACCCACCTTATTGTGATAATCCCTTTATTGTGGTGGTCTGGAAACAGACCATATAGACATACACAATTTGTCACATACTTGTGTTAAAATATTTTTTATATATATATATATAAAATGCACATATATATATATGCACAATTTAGTTACCTTTTGTTTTCTCCTTCTGTATCTAATCTAGGGGATTGTTCTTAGTTCAATAATTAATTTAAGGCTAGTATTATATTTTTTAGACCTGACATTTACTCAATACTTAAAGTTCCTTTTCTTTACTTTGGATTTACAGCTGCCTAAAGCAGCAGTCATTTCCAACCTGCCTTATTTTGTTGTTGTTCTATTTTGTTTTGTTTTGTTTTGTTTTGTTTTAGGCTTTTAGCAACATGAAGTTATGGTTTTTAGTTTCTGTCTCTGTTGATAAATGGAAAAGAAGAATGAGGAAGGGGTTTTACTGGCCCAATCGGAAACAGAAACTGAGAAACCATGGCTGTATTCTCTGCCTTGGACACCCTGACCACAAGATCATCAATCCCTTTCCGCCTCTGTTTCTTTTTGTTTGTTTGTTTTAAGTAAGACCTTCAGAATGGTTTGTATTTTTGGTGGCTATTTATTTTTCCTTTTTACATATCTCTTTGAGGGTTTACCTTTTGAGCTCTTGGTGATCCAGAGAGTGGAAGTTTTAAATAGGCAAAAGGTGACAGGGTACAGCTGGGTTTCAAATAACTGATGTCAGGCCTAAAAATGGATGCTGAGGTAGCAACTAAGTTAAATTTGTGACAGCAACAAAACGAAAAAAAAAATTATAACGAATGATTATTTTCTCTAGATAGTTGAAACACACCATACTTCTATTATTGTCAGGAATGATACAATGCTGGGAACATGGTACATGCTCAGCTGACAAATACTTGTGAATAGATAGATTTATATTAATAAATTGGGTTACATTTTCTGAAGGAAGTAATTTCTCCGAGTGGGTAGCTGTATCTATAGAGAGATTCTATGCATCTACCAGTTTCCAGGGGTAGTCATCGTTAAAGTACACACCAGGATTCTCACCAGGATTTTGTCACTGCTTTATTCCAATGCTTTTGCAATGTCAGGCCATTCCATTCTGGAGACAAATACCTAAAGTTAGTCACAGAAACAGGCCTCAAATAGGTAGAAAGTAAAGTTTTAGGTACTCTTTTCAGAGCAACATGAACAAGTCCTTGGCCAAAAATGTCTTGTAGATTTTAACCTTGGACATGTGTAATGCTTTGGCTTCTTAAGATATTCTATCAAAAATAAAATATCTTACTGACTTGTAGTGTACTATTGTTTTATCATTTAGATAACTGGAAGAGAAAAGTGAAAAAAGAGGAAGAAGGATTTCAGAAATAAGATTCATCAGCACCATAATTTCTCCCTAGAAGTATATAACCATCCACAGGGTCATGAGGTCCAATCTTAGCTCTTAAATCTAAATGTATTATATAATGTGAGAGAGACTTCCTGTTTCTGGTAATAGCTGGCTAAGTTATTTATGTGAATCTCCCAGCCGGAGATAAAACAAAACAAAAATAGGATAAAATTATCTGTATCTGTAAATACACACAAACAAATATATACATACAAACATATACTTGCACACATATACACACATTGATACACACACACACTTTTTTTTTAAGTTTCCCAAGTATTTCTATCCACAGAATAACCTTCACATAGAGATGCTTTTTGCCAAGGCCTCAGACTCTCCCCCAAATAAACTTTTTAGGGAAAATAACCAGCAAACATTCAAAGATAAACAGGCACACGAGGAATTTTAATAGGATCAAGAATCTTTTTTTTCTTTTTTTTATTATTATTATACTTTAAGTTTTAGGGTACATGTGCACAATGTGCAGGTTTGTTACATATGTATCCATGTGCCATGTTGGTGTGCTGCACCCATTAATCAATGCACAAAACAGCAGAAACAAACTCATACAGACTTCACATATTGCATTATTAAATATACATTTATAAATCACATTTACTCTGTTGAAAGAAGTAAGCAGTAAATTTGATACCATTTGTAGGTAACAGGAAAATTTAAGAGTACATTTAAGAAAGAACTACAGGCGGAGCACAACTCACGCCTGTAATCCCAGGACTTGGGGAGGCTGAGGTGCATAGATCACCTAAGGTCAGGAGTTTGAGACCAGCCTGCCCAACATGGTGAAACCCTGTCCCTACTAAAAATACAAAAATTAGCCAGGCGTGGTGTCATGTGCCTGTAATTCCAGCTACTAGGGAGGCTGAGGCAGGAGAATCGCTTGAACCCAGGAGGCAGAGGTTGCAGTGAGCCAAGATTGCACCACTGCACTCCAGTATGGGCGACAGAGCGAGACCCTGTCTTCAAAAAAAAAAAAAAGAAAGAAAGAAAGAAAAACTGCTGAAAAATACAATAACAAAAATTTAAAAATGTATTTGGCATTTCACTAAACATAGAGAAGATAAAATTAATACTATATAGATTAGAAGAAATTATCCAGAATCTGGCACAAAGGGGAAAAAGTGGAAAAGAGTGAAAATATGTAAATTCTAGAATGAGGTTTAGTTTATATCTGACTAGAGTCTTAGAAAGAGAGAAGAGACAGAGAATGGGCCAGAGGAACATTTGAAGAGACCATGGCTTAGAATTTTTTAGAAGTCATGTGACATATGATTCCACAGATTCAATTAACCCCCAAATTTTCTAGCTTGATAATTGAAATACAATTCTAATATTAGACATAATACAGTGAAACTGTTTTAAAAGATAAAGAGAAAAATTTCTTCCCCATTGGTTTGTAATATTTTCTTACAGTGAGTTGGATCATGTGCAAATGTTATTCTCGAAATTCAGGTTCCTAGAATTCATGAATTTAATATAGCATTGTGAAAGTTAAGAGAAAGTCTTTTGTTCTCATTGCTTAGCAATCTGAATGAAGCCTAATACATTCCTGGGATTTTCAAAACCTAGGTTGCTTTTGCCTTTGCCAGAATGTAAAATTGCCATAAATTTTCCAATTTTTGCCATGTCCTGCACTGCACTTGCCATTATTTGTCTAATATATTTCACATCATTGTTTGTCTATTTTCATCCCCAACTGTGTTGCAGCACCGGACATTGTAGTCCTAAGGCAGTCATAGGAAAAGACACCAATGCATGACTAAATCCCAGAAAACTAGGCTCCTATGATAGGAGGTTTTCTCTTAGCCCTCTTGTCATCAAGGCGGAGTGCTTCTAAGAGATTTAATATACAATAACACTGTATATAATTCCTCCTAAATTCAGAGATGTGAACAAGAGTAATGTCCTGACAAATCCGTGGTGTTTAGTATTTCAATGAACAAAGCAAGCACACTCTTTTTTTCTATAAACTGTATAAACAATTATGTGGGTAAAATAATCTCACAGAATGTCTGAAAAGTAGCAAAGAGTGTGATTTGACCAGAAAATTTCTCAAGAGATGAACAAAAGCAAAACTCTGCTTCCTTGTCTATTTGAAGATTTGATGTTAGGAAACCAGCTAGGCTGAGTTTTTGTTTGACCCAAGGTAAACAAAAGAATATACTTGATATTGCGAAATAAAATGACATACCAAGACTTTCGAATTTGATCACAAATATCATCCCAAAATGCAAAGTCATGTATCCCTTTGGAAATTCATAGGAAAAATGGCAAAAACAAAGTAAAGCAGGTTAGCTCCCAGTATTTGTAAGTTAGAGAAAACTTTTGCTTTAGTTTTTCTGTGTGTGCAAAACCAGTCTTAAAGAAACCACTTTCCAGGCGAGTTCAAGTAAGAATTACTCATTCTCTTTAGGACTTTAAGTGACAAGGTGATATAGTTTGGATATTTGTCCGTCCAAATCTCATTTGAAATGTGATTCCCCGTGTTGGAGGTGGGGCCTAGTGGGAGGTGTTCCTGTCCTGGGGGTGGATCACTCATGAATGGCTTAGTGCTGCCCTGCCAGTAATGAATGAATTGTCTCTCTACTAGTTCCCCAAGACATGGCTATTTAAAAGACTGTGGCACCCTTCCCATCTCTCTTTCTTGCTCCCTCTCTCTCTTACATCATTTGACATCCCTGCTCCCCTTTAGCCTTCTGCTGTGTCTGGAATCTTCCTGAGATTCTTACCAGAAGTACATGCCAGTGCCACACTTCTTATGTGACCCGCAGAACAGTGAGCCAAATATTTTCTCCCATTCTGTAGGTCATCTGTTTACTCAGTTGATAGTTTATTTTTCTGTGCGGAATTCCTTTAGTTTAATTGGATCCCATTTGTCAATGTTTGCTTTTGTTGCAGTTGCTTTTGGCATCTTTGTCATGAAATCTTTGCCAGATTCCATGTCCCAAATGGTATTGCTTAGGTTGTCTTCCAGGGTTTATTACAGTTTTGGGTTTTACATTTAAGTCTTTAATCTATCTTGAGTTGATTTTTGTATATGGTGTAAGAAAGAGTCTAATTTCGATATTCTGTATATGGCTAGCCAGTTATCCCAGCACTATTTATTTATCTTTTTGAGACAGTGTCTCGCTCTGTCGCCCAGGCTGAAGTGCAGTGGTGTGATCTCCACTCACTGCCAAGTTCCGCCTTCCTGGTTCACACCATTCTCCTGCCTCAGCTTCCCAAGTAGCTGGGACTACAGGTGCCCGTCATCACACCCGGCTAATTTTTTTTTGTATTTTTAGTAGAGACGGGGTTTCACCGTGTTAGCCAAAATGGTCTCGATATCCTGACCTTGTGATCCGCCCGTCTCGGCCTCCCAAAGTGCTGGGATTACAGGCGTAAGCCACCGCGCCCGGCCCCCAGCACCATTTATAAGGCTTCTTACACATTATTGAGATAATTCTATGTTTTTTTGTACTTCTTTCTGTTTAAAAACAGTTATTTCTAGTTCTGCAAATGGCGTTGGTAGTTTGATATGAATAGCATTGAATCTGCAAATTGCTTTGGGCAGTATGGCATTGCCCAAAGCATACTTGTTGCATCCTATTTATTGACGTGCAGGTTGAATCATTGTTGGATTCCAGAGATAAGTTCCATTTGGTCATAGCATATTGTCCTATTAATGAGCTGTTGAATTTCATTTTATAATATTGTGTTGAGGATTTTTGCATCTATGTTCATCAAAGCTACTGTACTATAATATTCTTTTCTTGTACAGTCCCTGTCTGTTTTTGGTATCAGGGTAACTAACCCTGGCCTCAAGAAATGAATTTGGAAGTGTTTTCTCCTCTTCAATTTTGTGGATGGGTTTAGGAAGGATTGGTGTTAATTATTTAAATACTTGGTAGAATTCACCTCTGAATCCATATAGTCCTAGGATTTTCTTCGTTGGGAAGTTTCTGATTAATAATTAAATCTCCTTCATCATTATTGGTCTATTTGGATTTCCATTTTCTTCATAATTCATTCTTGGTAAGTTGTATGTTAATAGAAATTTATCTACTTTTTATAGATTCTTCAATTTGTTCATTTTTTTTCATAGTAGTCTTGTGATCCTTTGTATTTTTGTGGGTTCAGTTGTAATGTCTGCTTTCTGATTTACATTTTTATTTTGTAGTCTTCTCTTTCTCTTGCTTAATCTAGCTACTGATTTGTTAATTGTATCTTTTCAAAAACCAATTCAGTTTTGTTGATTATTTCTATTGTCATTCTAAGCTCTATTTTATTATTTATGTAATAATCTATCATTTCCTTCCTTCTGCTGACTCTGGGCTCAGTTTATTCTTTACCTAGTTTCTCTAAGTGTAAAATTAACTTGTTTATTTGAGATATTACCTTCTTCTTAATGTAAGCATTTATTCCTATAAACTTTCCCTTTAGAAATGCTTTTGTGGCATCCTAAATATTTTAAAATATGTTTCCATTTCTGCATTTCTCAAGTTTTTTTAATTTTTCCTTTTGATTTCTTCCTGGATCCACTGGTTATTAAGGATTGTGTTGTTTAACTTTCACGTGTTTGTGAATTTGCTGAAAGTTCTTCTGTTACTGATTTCTAAGTGAATACTACTGTGGTCAGAAAAGATACTTGAAATGATTTTAATCTTCTTAAATCTGTTAAGACTTGTTTTGTTGTCCAAAATATAGCCTACCATTGAGAATGTACTGTGTGCTTTTGAGAATAATATAATCTGCTTACATTGGATGGAGCATTTTGTATGTTTGTTAAGTCCATTTGGCATATAGTATTGTTCAAGTCCACTGTTACCCAGTTGATTTTCTGACTGAATGATCAACCCATTTTTGAAAGTGAGGTATTGAAATCCCCTACAGTTATTTTATTGCTGTCAATTTTATTCTTCATGTCTGTCAAAATTGGCTTTATATACTTAGCTGAGCTATTCTTGGGTGAATTTGTTTACAATTATTATATCTTCTTGATGAATTTGCCCATTTATTATAATGTAGTTACCTTCTTTAATTTTTTTGAGAGACTTTGACATAAAGTATATTTTGTCTAATATAAGTATAAGCAGCCCTTTTTTTGGTTATACTTTACATGGAATATCTTAACATTTTAAGTGATTATTAATAGGTAAGGAGGTACAATTGCCATTATGTTCATTGTTTCCTTACTTTGTAGTTCATTTGTTCCTTTCTTCCTTTCTTTATTGATGATATAATGGTTTATTATAGTGGTATGCTTTGATTCCTTACTCTGTCTTTTACTTATCCACTAGAAGTTTTATTTTCTTTGTGGTTACCATGGAGCTTGTATAAAATATCTTATAGTTATACCATTCTTTTAAAAACTGATAGCAACTTAACTTCAATTGTGAACAGAAACACTACAGTTTTATTTATTACTCCTCCCACATTTGAAGTTATTTAATGCCTATATATTGTGTATCCATTAACAATTTATTAAAGGTATAATTATTTTTAATGTTTTTCTCTTTTGAATTTTGAGCTAAATATAAAAGTGATTTACACATCACCATTACATTATTCAATATCCAAATATTCTGAATTTGACTGTATTCTTACCTTTTTAATGAATTATATGCTTTCATATGTTTCCACATTTTTACTTAGTGTCCTTTTGTTTCAACTTGAAGAACTCCTGTACCATTTTTTATAAGGCAGGTTTTACGGTGATGAATTTCCTCTTTATTTCTTCTTCATTTCCAAAGGGCAGATTTTCAGGTTATAGTATTTTTGGTCGGCAGGTTTTTTTTGTTGTTGTTCTTGTTTCTGTTTTTGTTTTCTTTCCAGCACTTTGAATATAGTATCTCACTCCCTTTTGACTTGCAAGGTTTCTGTTGAGAAGTCCATTGATAACCTTATGGAAGTTCCCTTGTCTTTGACAAGTCTCTTTTCTCTAGCCCTTTTCAAGAATCTCCCTTTGTCTTTGATTTTAACAATTGGATTATAGTGCATCTCAAAGTATTCTTCTTTAGGTTGCTTTTACTTAAGTCCTTTGGGATTCCTGAATCTGGATATCCATATTCTTCTCAAGATTTGGGAATCTTTCAGCCAGTGTTTCTTTAAATAAGCTTTCTGTCTCTTTCTCTCTCTTATTTGAAAACTCCATGATTTGTATATAGTCACGAGCCATATGACATTTTGGTAAACAGACCACATATATGATGGTGTTCCCATAAGATTATAATATTGTATTTTCACCGTACCTTTTTTAATGCTTGGATATGTTTAGATACACAAATATTTACCATTGTGTTACAATTGCCTACAGTATTAGGTACAGTACATGTTGTACTGGTTTGCAGTCTAGAAGCAATATGCTATATTATAAAGCCCAGGTGTACAGTAGCCTACAATTATAGATTCGGTAAATATATTCTATGATATTCATATGGCATATTCACCTAACAATGCATTTCTCAGAACATATCCCCATTGTTAAGTGACATACACTTTATTCATAATTTGATAGTGTCCCATAAGGCTCTTGTTCTTTCTTCACTCTTCTTCATTCTTATGTTGGTCCCTCTAATTAGCTAATTTCAAATGACCTGTATTTAATGTTGCTATTTCTTTCTTCTGCATGATCAAGTCTTCTGTTGAAGTTCTCTATTGAATTTTTCACTTCTGTTATTGTATTCTCAACTCCAGGATTTTTGTTTGGTTCTTTTTATGCTACTCGTCTATTAAGGATTAAGCTTTCTTTTTTTTCCTCATTCATCATTTTCTAAATTTTGTTTAGCTTTCTGTCTGCTTGCATCTCATTGCCCTTCAAGATTATAATTTTGAGTTTTTTTCTAGGCTATTTGTATATCTCCTTTTCTTTGAGATCAGTTATTAAAACTTTGTTCATTTTCTTTAGTGGTGTCAGATTTAACTGATTGATTATTATCCATGTATCCTTGTGTTATTGCCTTTCATTTGAAGAAACAAACACCTCATCCAGTCTTTATAGACTGCTTTTGGCAGGTGAAGACCTTCTACTGTTGGGTTTTATGCTGATAGAGTTGACTCTTGGATTGCACTTGGGTAGGGTTGGAGCCAATTTATGTGACTGCTACTGAGTCCTCAGTGTGGTCTGTACTCGGCAGGACAGTTACCAAGGCTCAAGTGGGTGTGGATCTTTTCTGGTCTCTGGGTCAACTAAACTGCCTCAAGGACTTTGGCAAGAAGAGCTGGTACTAGGATGAAGGTTAGCTTTAAAGTGCACAGATAAATTTGAGTGCATAGACAGGTTTGATTCCCATGGATCTCGGGGAAGGTTCCTTCTGGGTGCCTGGGTAGACTCCTGGCCATGAATTCCTTGCCCCATTCTATGACTGAGTGGAGCTCTAATTGAGTCAAATGGCTGCTTCAGGGTCCACAGCCAAAATGAGGCCTTCAGGCCTGCCTCTGCAAGTATGGATGGGTATATCTCACGCTGGTCTCTGGGCAAGCAATACTGCTCTCAGAACACAGGTGACAGGGGCTGAGACTGAGCTACAGGGCCATTTCAAGACCTGCAGTGGAACTAAGTTTAGCTGGATTGACTACAGGGGTGCAATTGGGGTGCCTTCCTCTGAGTCCTAGATGAGAAGGACTGCTCTCAGACCATAGCTGAGAGGAGCTGAAACTGAGTTACAGTGCTGTTCAGGATCTGCTTTAATACTGAGGTTGGCAGATCTGCACTGGGAAATCAGACATACATATTGAAATTATTGATCACATACCACAATATGAAATAAAAAGAAATTAAAGAAATTATCCAAAAAAATTTAAATGAGGAGGAAAAACTATTTTTATGATAAAGTAGTAAAAATAATTGGCACACTTTTCTTTATTTCCTTAAACTAACTCATTTAGATTTTCTTATTTGGCACAATAGATGGAAAAGTTTTATATAGCAAGTCCCCAATATGCTTAGGTTCCATTTCTGAGCACATTTATGGTTTTCTTTTTACTTGTTCGTATTTCTCTTCTTAACAGACTAGAAAGCTTTGCTTTTCCCTAAAGAGAATTCATAGACAACTGCCTAGTTGGTGGCCCACTTTAGTCCTTACCCATCTGAATTTAAAATGCTATCACAAGATTCCTTAAATTACCAAAACCTAACAGGCTAACCTCTCTGCATTTCTACTTGCTACTTATTTTCTACTTTGATTCTTGCAATACCAATTCAAACTTTCTCTTCTCTTTGTACCTCATATAAAAGGTTAATCCACAAGCAAAATTGGTAACACTGTTTTTAAGCTTAATTTTTAAGATAAAGAAATCACTGAAATTTGGTTTATTAATTTTGAAAGAAAATAACTATTTGGTACTTAATCATCTAAGAATTGTTTTTAATAATCTGCATCACACTGAGAATGTTCATGAAAAGAAAGGGATTATTTTAAGTCACATTTATGTCAATATGAAAAAGAAAATATTTACCAGAGGCAACAGTTTGGAGTAGACCAATGTTTAAATTTATTTGGATGTGAATCGATCATTTTGTAATAACAGTACCAAGATCACAATGTAATTGAGAAGTACTCCATAGAAATGAATATTTCCATTTTAAACCAATTCAGTTACATCGTCCATTGACAAAATATTACATTTGTATTACATGTATAGAAATATATACTTTAAAATAAAGTAATAGTAACTCAAAAGTATTTGATTTTATTTTGGTATATTTCCAGGGAAACATTACAAATAGGATTAAAAGTGTGAAGGAAAATGAAAATAGCACATCAAAAAAAAAGATACGTAGAGGCCGTAATTTGTTTAAAACCCTGTAATTATCAATAAGTATTTCTTCAAGAAAATTTTCATCCTTCATGATTAACTTACCCATTTTTCTTATTTTTCAACTGAATTGGCTTCATAGTAGGGTTAGATATTTTCCTATAGACCATTGATATTTGATTATATTCTAATCCAAATACTAGGCTACGTTTAGCCCTTTCTCTCCTTTTAAATCTTGCCACAGGCATTTCTAGTTGATGTTTGGCTTTAGAAAAAGTTTAGGACAATGGAAGGTGTGGTGAAATATCTCCTCATTTCATCAGTTAAAAATTTTATTTTCTATTTAATTCACTGAAAGGACAATATAACTGCTACAGGCCACGATTAGCTGTTGCAATTGTTTCTGGTATGATGCAGATCATGCTCTATTTCTTCATTTTATTGCCAACTTTTGGATAAAAGTAATCTATACAGGCAGTCTTCATCCCTTTACCAATTCAATTCTAAACTTTTCAGATCTACCATCTACATTTACTACTTCACTAAAATTACTCTCACTCACATCATCAAATCAAATATTTTCCATTTTTACTTATATATTCATGGATTTCCTTAAATAATGCAGTCTTCCTTAATTGAATTATCAAAATTTTTTTTGTCTTTAGCTCTACTTTATTTCATTTTTTCAAATATCTGGTAGCTCTTTGTAATTGTCATTACACCATAAAAATTGACAATTTTCAAAGTCCATTTCTCAGTTCTATTCTTTTTATTAAACCTCCACATAAATTAACCTAACCAATTATACTGTTTGAATTTCTATTTTAATGTAGATGGTGTAAATATGTTCATAAGATAATCTGCCCACCAACCAGTTACCACATTAATTAAAAATTTACCATCTTACTTTTTAATATTTTCGTGTTCTATTTATTTATGAAATGTGATATCTTTCTCTTCCTCCACCTCATTTCATTGAAATATCTACTTAAAATTTGTTTCAAATGGGCCGGGTACAGTGGCTCATGCCTGTAATCCCAGCACTCTGGGAGGCTGAGGCGGGCGAATCACGAGGTCAGATCGAGACCATCCTGGCTAACATGGTGAAACCCCGTCTCTACTAAAAATACAAAAAATAAGCTGGGCGTGGTGGCAGGCACCTGTAGTCCCAGCTACTTGGGAGGCTGAGGCAGGAGAATGGCGTGAACCTGGGAGGCAGAGCTTGCAGTGATCAGAGATTGCACCACTGCACTCCAGCCTGGGCGACAGAGTAAGACTCCGTCTCAAAAAAAAAAAAAAAAAAAAAAATTCTTTCAAATGTCTTCTTTCTCATGAAACTCTTCCTGATTCCTCAATATGGATATGATTATTATTTCCTTTGTACACATTCTATTTTATTTATGGCACTTATTGTACATGTTTTACACGTTTTTTACTATCTATGTGCTTGTCTAATTATGTCTATTAAAGCATAATCTTCAGAGTAAGCAAGATATCTTAATTTTGTTGATTTCTCTACAGTATCTAGGATATAGTGTCTTCAACATACTGAGTGAATGAACCAAATTTGATGTTTCAACGTCTGCACTATTTTGGGGGGAAGATATCACAAAGATCAGTTTCGTAACAATGTATAATACAGTTGGGAAGATAGAAGTTAGACAACAGAAGTCATCTACTTTTGAGATAATTGGAGAAGAAGGCAAAGAAGTGAATCAAACTGAGGTTGAGAAGTAACTGCTTTCTCCAGTCATTGGAGAGTTTGCATATAGTTCACCCAGACCAAGAAAAAATCACAATGAAAGTACAAAGGTGAGAGAGAGTTATCCCAGAGAGTTAGCTGGCAAGAATTTGACTAATGCGATATGATATAATCCTTTGAAACAGAGCTTCCCTGCATAAAACTTACTATTAATTGATTTGATAGATTATATTTCCTGGTTTGAGTATTAATTGATTACATTCCCTGGTTTGCTTTGAGAAAGTTGTTTTCACTATTGTCCTTACATAATTATTGTTACTCACTCTTTTAACTCTCAAAAATGTATCAGTGTGACTACTGAATTATTTGACCATCTTAACTAGAATATGCAAAGCTGGGTAGTTTATCTTATTTATATCTCTATGGTTGCCAGTCTGTGACCTTATGAATTCACACACATCACATTTCTAGGAAAAGGGATTTATGCTAAACTCAACATAACTGGTCCACTAAGTATGAATTAATGGAGTATAAGAATCACTGTTTCTTCCCTCACTGTGCCAACCAAAGTCATGGACATTACTCATTCTTCTTAAAGGTTTATTTAATTGGACCAAAATTCAAGAAAGCTAATATCAGAGACAGGGGATCTCTATTAAGTCACACATCTAATACTTTCTTAGGTGATTTTGTTTTCCAGGGAATTGAAGAGAGTTTTGTAGAGAAATAATTTGAGCACCTAAATGAAAGCAGGTATGCCATCTGACTCAGTTCATTACTGGGAAAAAGTGCTCAAAATATTCATGCTTTTTACAAAGAAGTCAAATTTAACACCCCCGAAACTAACCCTCCCAAGAGCATCTCATTTGAAATATAATATCCACAAGTTACACAGACACATGCCAGACAATTTTATTATTTAATTTTTTGGATACTGATGATTCAATTCATTGAATGGAAATTGCCATGTGAAGTCAGGATTAACCCTAGCAGCGTAGGGTTGATGGGACTCTACTATCTTATTTCTTTCTTTGAATAGCTTTCAATATATCAAAAGGTGAATGTAAAAAAGTATCTGTTCATTCCATTTTAAACCCTCTATCACCAAACTATTTCTTAACAAGGAAAAAAGGCAGTAGCTTTTTCCCTTATACTCACCCACCATCGCTTTTTAAAATCTCACTTAAAAAATAGATACCTTTATTGAGTGTACAAAATTAAAATTATCCCCCTACTAAATTCATTAACCTCTCCAACAGGGCTCTCTTAAGCTAACATTCATAATATCCATCAGGCTTACATACTGTGAAGGGGATAAACGAAGACAAGAACAGAGAAATGATAGAAGCCCAAGAGAAAATTTGTTATGTATTATAATCTCCAGCACTGCGGCTTCCTAGAGAATAAACACACCATCAGTCATGTCAATTAATCCACACTACACTAATCCCAAGCTAAAGGATAAGCAATCAAATTAGGGGAAGAGGAGTATGTAGAGCATAACATTAGATGCATCCGAGAAAAAGCTTAGCAAAAGGGCTAACTTAAAGTGTGCTCCAGAATAAATAAGCCAGGACTGTAATTGCCAGCACTAAAATGAAGTATGGCTACTCTAAGCTTATCAATGCTTGAAATGAACTGTACAGCATAAAATGATTCCCAGTGTTGGTCCTGGAGATAGCATATAATTCAAAAACTGAAGGACTGCGGCAAAGCAATAAGGGTAATCAGATCAGGGATCTATATCAGAATTCCAATTTTCAAAAATTGCCTGGAACTTCTTGTAAAACTGTTTTGTTTTAGTTTCAGGGATACATGAACAGATTGCTATATAGGTAAATTGTGTGTCATGGAGGTTTGGTGTACAGATTATTTCATTCAACACATAATAAGCATGGTACCCAACAGGTAGTTTTTTTCTATCTTCACCACTCTCCTACTCTTCACTCTCAAGTAGATCCTGGTGACTATTGTTCCCTTATTTATGTCTATGTGTACTCAGTGTTTAACTCTCAATTGTAAGTGATAACATGTGGTATTTGATTTTTCTTTCCCTATGATAGTTTGCTTAGGATAATGGCCTCCAGCTCCCTCCATGTTCCTGCAAAGGACATGACTTCATTCTTTGTTATGGCTATGTAGTATTCTATGGTATATATATACCACATTTTTGTTATCCAGTCTATCATTGATGGGCATCTAGGTTGATTCCATGTCTTTGGTATTGTTAACAGTGCTGGCTGTGGTGAATATACACATGCATGTGTGTTTACGGTAGAATTATTTCTGTTCCTTTGGGTATATACCCCATAATAAGATTGCTGGGTTGAACAGTAGTTCTGTTTTAAGTTCTTTGAGAAACTGCCAAACTGCTTTCCACAGTGGCTGAACTAATTTACATTCCCACCAGCAGTGTATGAGCATTCCTGCTTTTTCCCACAAGCTTGCTGGCATCTGTTATTTTTTGACGTTTTAAGAACAGTCATTCTGACTATTATGAGATGGTGTCTCCTTATGGTTTTGATTTGTATTTCTTTAATAATTAGGGATGTTTAACATTTTTTCATATACTTGTTGTGCATGTATATGTCTTCTTTTGAGAAGTGTCTGTTCATATCCTTTGTCCACTTTTAATGGGGTTGTTTTTTGCTTGTTAATTTAAGTTTTGTATAGATATACAATCTGGGTGTTAGACCTTTGTTAGATCCATAGTTTGCAAATATTTTATCCCATCCTGTGGCTTGTCAGTTTGCTATGGTGATAATTTTTTTTCTGTCATGCAGAAGCTCTTTGGTGTAATTAGGTACCATTTTGTCAATTTTTGTCTTTGTTGCAATTGCTTTGGGAGTCTTTCTCAGGAAGTCTTTGCCAGGACATATGTCTAGAATGGTATTGGATAGGTCTTCTTCTAGGGATTTTAGAGTTTTAGGTCTTATATTTCAGTCTTTAATCCATCTCGAGTTGATTTTTATATATGGTATAAGGAAGGGGTCCAGTTTCAATCTCTGACATATGGCTAGCCAGTAATCCCACAACCACTTATTGAATAGGGCATCCTTTCCCCATTGCTTGTTATTGTTGACTTTGTTGAACATGAGATGGTTGGAGGTGTGTGGCCTTTTTCTGGTTCTCTTGTCTTTCACATTGGTCTGTGTGTTTGTTTTTGTGCCAGTACCATGCTGCTTTCATTGCTATAGCCTTAATGTACAGTTTGAAGTCAGGTAATGTGATGCTTCCAGCTTTGTACTTTTTGCTTAGGATCGCTTTGGTTACTTAGGCTCTTTTTGGTACCATGTACACTTTAGAAGAGTGGCAATTTTTTAATTTTTGTGAAGAATGTCATTGGTAGCTTACTAGAAATAGCATTGAATATGTTAATTGCTTTGGGCAGTATGTCTGTTATAACAATATTGATTATTCCCATCCATAAGCACGGATTTTTTTCCATTTGTTTGTGTCATCTCTAATTTCTTTCAGTAGTGTTTTGTAATTATCTTTATAGAAAACTCTCACTTCCCTGGTTAGTTGTATCCTAGGGATTTTATTTTTATTTTTGCAGCTATTGTGAATGAGATTGAGCTCTCGATTTGACACTCAGTTTGGATGTTGCTGGTGTATAGAAATACTACTAATTTTTGTATGTTGGCTTTGTATTCCAAAACTTTGCTGAAGTTGTTTATCAGCTCTAGAAGGCTTTGGGCAAAAGCTACAGGGTTTTCTCGGCATAGAATCATACTGTCTGCAAACAGAGATAGTTTGACTTCTTCTCTTCCCATTTGGATGACTTTTATGTCTTTTTCTTGCCTGATTGCTCCGAATAGGACTTCCAGTACTATAGTGAATAGCAGTGGTAAGAATGGGCATCCTTGCCTTGTTCTGGTTTTCAAGAGGAATGTTTCCAATATTTGCCCATTGAGTTTGATGTTGGCTGTGGATTTGTTATAGATGGCTCTTAATGCTTTGAGTTATGTTGCTTCAATGCCCAGTTTATTGAGGTTTAATATGGAAGGATATCGAATTTTATCAAAAGCTTTTTTGTATTTATTGAGGTAATAATGTTGTTTTGTTTTTAGTTCTGTTTATGTGATGAATCACATTTATTGATTTGCATATATCAAACCAACCTTGCATTTCAGGATAAAGCCTACTGCATTGTGGTGGATTATCTTTTTGATGCGTTGCTGGATTCAGCTTGCTAGTATTTTGTTGAGGATTTTTACATCTATGTTCATCAGAAAACTTGGCCTGAGGATTTCCTTTTTTGTGTGTGTCCTGCCAGGTTTTGGTGTCAGGATGATGCTGGCCTCATAGAATAAAAGAAGAAAGAGTCAATCATCCTCAATTTTTTCGGAATAGTTTCACTAGGGATGATACCAGCTTTTCTTTATACATCTGATAAAATTTGGCTGCTGTGAATCTGTCTTCTCCTGGGCTTTTTCTGGTTGTAATGCTTATTATCACTGATTCCATTTTGGAAGTCATGACTGGTCTATTCAGTGATTCAATTTCTTCCTGGTTCAATCTTTAGAGATTGTATATTTCCAGGAATTTATCCATTTCTTGTAGATTTTTTAGTTTGTGTGCATAGAGGTTTAATAATTGTCACTGTTTTTTATTTCTGTGGGATAAAGGATAATATCTCCTTTGTCATTTTTCACTGTGGTTATTTGGATCTTCTCTCTTTTTTCCTTATTAGTCTAGCCAGTGGTCTAGCAATCTAATTTATTCTCCAAAAAACCTGAATTCCTTACTCTTTTGCATGGTGATTCATGTATAAATTTCATTCAGTTCAGCTCTTATTTGATCATATCTTGTCTTCTGCTAGTTTTAGGGTTGTTTTGCTCTTGTATTTTCTAGTTCTTCTAGCTGTGATGTTAGGTTGTTAATATGAGATCTTTCTGACTTTTTGATGTGGGTGTTTAGTGTGATAAACTTCCCGCTTAATGCTGCTTTAGCTGTGTGCCAGAGATACTGGTATGCATTATTATTGTTTTCATTGGTTTCAAATGATTTCTTAATTCATGCCTTAATTTCGTTATTTCCCCAAAAGTCATTCAGGAGCAGGTTGTTTAATTTCCATGTAATTGTATGGATTTGAGTAATTTTCTTAGTATTGATTTCTATTTTTATTGTACTGTGGTCCAAAAGTATGGTTGGTATGATTTCCATTTTTTTAATTGGTGAGGCTTATGTCCAATTTTGTGGTCAATTTTTGAGTGTGTGCCATTTGTAAGTGAGAAGAATGTATATTCTGTTGCTTTGGAGTGGAGAGTTTTGTAGATGTCTGTTAGGTTTCTATGGTCAAACATCTTGTTGAGGTCCCAAATATCTTTATTAGTTTTCTGCTTCAGTGACCTGTCAAATGTCAGTGGTTTGTTGAAGTCTTCCACCATTATTTTGTGGTAATATAATTCTCTTTGCAGGTATCTAGTAACTTGTTTATAAATCTGCATGCTCCTGTGTTTGGTGCATATATGCTTAGGATAGTAAAGTCTTATTGAATTGAACATTTTTACCATTATGTAACGCTCTTTGTCATTTTTTAACATTGTTGGTTCAATTTTGTTTTGTCTGAAATTAGAATTGCATGCCCTACTCTTCATTTTTTTTCCATTTGCTTGGTAGATTTTTCTCCATCCCTTTTATTTGTGCCCATGAGTATTACTGCATGTGAGATGGATCTATTGATGAGAGCATACCATTGGGTCTTGTTTCTTTATACAACATGCCGTTCTGTGCCTTTTAAGTAGGGCATTTAGCCCAATTACATTCAAGGTGAATATTTATATGTGCATATTTGATCCTGTCATTATGTTTTTAGTTGATTATTTTGCCTGCTTGATAGTGCAGTTGCTTCATAGTGTCAATGGTCTATGTTCTTAAGTGTGTTTTTTGGTGGCTTATGATGGTCTTTCATTTCCATATTTAACATTCCCTTAAGGATTTCTTGTAAGGCAAGTCTGGGTGTAACTGATTCCATTAGCATTTGCTTGTCTGAAAAGGGTCTTATTTCTCCTTTACTTCTGAAGCTTAGTTTGGCTGGATATAAAAAATTTTAATGGAATTTCTTTTCTCCAAAAATGCTAAATATAGGCCCCCAATGTTTTCTGGCTGGTAGGGTTTTTAAAGAAATTTCTGCTGTTAGCCTGACAGTGTTTCCATTGTAGGTGACCTGCTCTTTCTCATTAGCTGTCTTTAATGTTTTTTCCTTTCATGTCAAACTTGAAAAATTTGATGATTATATGTTTTGTGGATGGTCATCTTGTATGGTATCTTGCAGAGTTTCTCTGTGTTCCCTGAATTTGAATGTTGGCCTGTGTGCAAGGTTGAGGAAACTTTTGTGGACAGTATCCTCAAATTTTTTTGCCAATTTGCTTGATTTCTCTCCCTCTCCTTCAGGGATGAAAATGAGTCATACATTGCTTCTCTTTATGCAATCCCATATTTCTCAGAGGTTTTGGTCATTCTCTTTTCTTTATTTTTATCTGACTGAGTTAATTTGAAGAACCAGTCTTAGAACTCTAAGATTCTTTCCTTAGGTTGATCTATTTTGCTGTTAATACTTGTGATTGTGTAATGAAATTCTTGTAGTGAGTTTTTCAGCTCTATCAGATTAGTTTGGTTCTTTCTTAAAATGACCAATTTGTCTTTAACATTGTGTATGATTTTATTGTATTCCTCAGATTATTTGGATTGGGTTTAAACTTTCTCCTGAATCTCAATGATCTTCATTCCCATCCATATTATAAATTTAATATCTGTCATTTCAGCCCTGTTAAGAACCACTGCTGGAGATCTATTGTGGTCATTTGGAGGTAGGAAGACACTCTGGCTTTTTAAGTTGCCAGAGTTCTTGTGTTGATTCTGTCTCATCTGTGTGGGCTGATGTTTCTTTAATCTTTAAAGTTGCTATTCTTTGGATGGAATGCTTTGCTTTTATCTTCTTTGAGGCCCTTGGAGGTTTGATTGTGGTATAAAGTGGGTGGAGTCAAATGGCTTCACTTTTGTAAGATATCAGGTGGTCAAGGCTCAGCTCAGCACTCTCAGGCTGTAAGCTTTAACTTTGAGGAGTTGATACCAGGCCCTTCAACTTTGTTCTCTGGCCCCTTGAGGTTAGGAAACTGCTGCACTGGAGGGACCAAGCTGTTCTCAGTCTGCTGGTCACAACACTCTGATTGAGGTTGCCAGCCAAGGCAATTCATCAGGGTGGTGGCAGCTGGGTCTGTGCTAGCTTGAGCATGCCAGCAGCCATGGGGCACTGGTAGGAGTATGCAAGCATCCATACACCCTTGGCAGTTTTAATTGTATTTGCTCAAATCCTCTTTGCCCTTACAGCTTATGCAGAGCACTGGCTTGTGGAGATGAATGAATGAAATGAATAAATAAAATGTTAAAGGCACTTAAGCCACACTACACAAGTATAGTTAACTCTTTGGCAGAATAGATGAGGTGTTTGGATGTCTTCTACTTCTCCCCTATCCTCAACATACACACTCTCCCAACACCCTGCCTATTTAGTTTCAGTCACCACTTAAAGACAGGGTAGTTGCACACTCCTCTTCCTTTTCTCATCATTCTACTCTTTACCCAGAAAGTGACTGAGAGGGTGTTGAAATTTGTACTAATTCTGGAATTGTGAATACTTGGAATAGGCATACCAGCATGTATGGCAAATGGTTTCTAGAATGACATTTTGCTAGAATTTGGGATTGGCATACACCTGATCAGCTGTTACCATTTTTGGATCCATTATGACATATTTTGTATACCACTAGTTGCTAAGGGAGTATATCTATTTAAAATTCATAGAGAATCATTAAGCACTGAGCATCTTTTAGTCCTAATATCTTATTCCTTTCCTAGCACCAGGGAAAAGAGATATCAAAAAATAATCTCAAGAATTTTCTTCTCACACATTGTATTATTCAGGTTTCTCTAAAGGGATAGAACTAATAGAATAGATATACATATATCTATATATTGATATATAGATATACACATATACAAAAAATATGAGAGCTTATAAAGTATTAACTCACAAGATCACAAGGTCCCACAATAGGCCCTCTGCAAGCTGAGGAGAAAGAAGAGCCAGTCAAAGTCCAAAAGCTGAAGAACTTGGAGTCCAATGTTCGAAGGCAGGAAGCATCCGGCACAGGAGAAAGATGTAGGCTGGGAGGCTAAGCCAGTCTGGTCTTTTCACATTTTTCTGCCTGCATTATGTTCACTAGCAGCAGATTAGATGGCACCCACCCAGAGTAAGGGTGGGTCTGCCTTTCCCAGCCCACTGACTCAAATGGTAATCTTCTTTGGTAACACCCTCACAGATACACCCAGGATCAATATTTTGCATCCTTCAATTCAATCAAGTTGACACTCATCATTAATGATCACAAGTCCACCCCTTGTCAACTTGAACCCATACACATGTCTTGAGATCATATATAATCTTCAAATGAAGACAATAATAAGGTCATAATTACACCTAACATAATACAACTATCCTTTGTACACACCAATCCTCAACCAAAATTCTGTAAATTAACAATACTTAAATGCTGATATCAAGTCAATAAATCTTATGTCACATGATAAAGAAAAAAAGAAATAAAATGAAGTTTTTTTAGTACAAGTGTATATGTGCACTAACACATTTTTAACAAAAGAAGGAAGAAATACTCATGACAATTACAGTCCTCATTTCTGCAACTGATCACATGGTCATAGATGCTATTGATGACGACCTCTTCCCTTTGGTTCAGAAAGCACCTCAGCAGGTCATGGTTTTTCTCCTGATGGAGTGACCCAAACCTTCACTCCTGAAAGGTCTGGGCCATTTGAAGTCCTGCCCGGATTGGGCTGTTGTAATTTCCCATTGACCTTAAGCACAAGGCATGGTAATATTAAGAGACACCCTGATGGATCTCCTGTATTCCATGCATACTCTTCCTAACCTCCTTTGTGGAGTAATAGACTGATTTCATCTTGATAGTCAGGGTCAGTCACCCCAGCCAACACTGTTAACTCCCTTCTTAACCCATTGACTTAAAGATAGGAGAAGCCCAAAGTGTCCAGGTGGCAATCTTAACTTCCATTTTAATGGAATCATTGTTGTGTCTACTGGCGGCAGCATTCCTCCCTCTGGAACTAAGACTTCTAGGTCAGCAGAAAGTAATGTCACAGAAACAGGAAGCAAAAATTTACTAGTGGATCACTAGGGGTGATGGTGAGTGGTGCCACTTCCAATTCCACCCCTTGATTCCTAGACCCATGAAACAGTACCATATATTGGATGCTGATTTAGAGCATACACAGCCTTTTGGAGAACTTTTCCACAGCCCTGCAAAGTATTGTCACCTAGTTAGCATTATAATTGTAACTTCAAAAGGCCATTCCACCATTCTGTCAATCCAACTGCTTCAGGATGATGGGGAACATGGTAAGACCACTGAATTCCATGAGCATGAATCCACTGCCTCACTTCTTTAGTGGTAAAGTGAGTCCCTTGGTGAGAGGCAATGCTGCGTGGAGTACCATGATGGTGGATAAGCCATTCCGTGAGCCCATGGATGGTAGTCTTGGCAGAAGCATTGCATGCAGGATAGGCAAACCCATATCTGGAGTAAGTGTCTATTCCTGTGAGGATAAACCTATGCCTTTTCCATGATAAAAGAGGTCCAATATAATCAACCTGCCACCAGGTAGCTGGCTGATCACCGCAAGGAATTGTGCCATATGGAGGGCTTGGAGTTGCTCTCTGCTGCTGGCAAATTTGGCACTCAGCAGTGGCCGTAGCCAGGTCAGCCTTGGTGAGTGGAAGTTCATGTTGCAGAGATCATGCGTAACTTCCATTCCTGCCACCATGGCCACTTTGTTCATGGGCCCATTGGGCAATGATGACAGGGTTGGCTGGGGAAAGAGGCTGAATGGTGCCCACAGAAAAGTTCATCCTATTCACTTATTATTAAAATCCTCCTCTGCTGAGGTCAACAGTTGGTGAGGACTCACATGGGATACAAATATCTTCATGGTTTTTGACCACTCAGAGAGGTCCATCCACATACCTCTTCCCCAAATTTCTTTGTCACCTATTTTCCAATCATGCTTCTTCCAAGTCCCTGACAATCCAGCCAAACCATTGGCTACAGCCCATAAATCAGTATATAATTGCACATCTGGCCATTTCTCCTCCCGTGCAAAGTGCACAACCAGGTGCACTGCTAGAAGTTCTGTCCACTGGGAAGATTTCCCTTCACCATTGTCCTTCAGGGATGTCCTAGAAAGGGGGAGTAGTGCTGCAGCTGTCCACTTTCGGGTGGTGCCTGGACATCATGCCAAACCATCTGTGAACCAGGACCTAGTCTTCTCTTCCTCTGTCAACTGATCATAGGGAACTCCCCATGAGGCCATCAGTGTAGGCTAGGGGAGAGAAGGTATGGTGGCAGAAGTAAAGACAATGGGCATTTGAGCCACTTCTTCATGTAACTTACTTGTGCCTTCAGGACCTGCTCAAGACTGATCACGTATATACCACTTCCATTTAATGATGGAATACTGCTGTGCACAACCCACTTTATGGAATGGGTCAGAAAGCACCCAGTTCATGATAGGCAGTTCAGGTCGCATGATGACTTGATGACCAGTAGTCAAACCTTCAGTTTCCAGCAAAGCCCAGTAATAGGCCAAGAGCTATTGCTCAAAAGGAGAGTAGTTATATTCAGAACATGACAGGGCCTTACTCAAAAATCCTAGAGGCCCTTGCTGTGATTCACCTATGGGGAACTGCCAAGGGCTTCAAACAGCATCCCTATCTGCCACTGACACCTCAAGCACTATTGGATCTGCTGGGTCACACGGCCCAAGTGGCACAGCAGCATGCACAGCAGCCTGGACCTGTTGGGACCTGTTGCAGAGCCTTCTCCTGTTCTGGACCCCACTCAAAACTGGTGGTCTTTAGGGCCACTGCATAAATGGGCTGGAGTAACACACCCAAATGAGAAATGCATTGCCTCTAAAATCCAAATAGGCCCACCAGGCATTGTCCCTCTTTCTTGGTTATAGGAGTGGCCAAATGCAGCAACTTATCTTTCACCTTAGAAGGAATATTTCGACAGGCCCCACACCACTGGACCCCTAGAAATTTTACTGAGATTGAAGGTCCCTGAGTTTGAGTCAGATTTATTTCCCATTCTCTGGCATGCAAATGTCTCACAAATAAGTCTAGTGTGTTTGCTACTTCTTGCTCACTGAATCCAATCAGCATAACGTCATCAATGTAATGGATCAATGTGATATCTTGTGGAAGCAAAAAGTGATCAAGAGTTCTCCAAATAAGATTATGACACAAAGCCAGAGATTTGATATACCCCTGAGTAGGACAGTAAAGGTATATTGAAGGCAAATTGCTTCTTGTGGGCCTTATGGACAGGGATGGAGAAAAAGGCATTTGCCAGGTTAGTGGCTGCATACCAGGTTCCAAGAGATGTGTTAATTTGCTCAAGCAATGAAACTACATCTGGTACAACAGCTGCAACTGGAGTCACCACTTGGTTAAGCTTACAATAATCCACTGTCATTCTCCAAGATCCATCTGTCTTCTGCACAGGTCAAATGGGAGAGTTGAATGGGGATGCTGTGGCAATCACCACCCCTGCGTCTTTCAAGTCCTTGATGGTGGCACTGTTCTCTGAAATCCCCCCAGAGATGTGATATTGTTTTTGATTTACTATTTTTCTAGGTAGAGACAACACTAATGACTTCCATTTGGCCTTTCCCACCATAATAGCCCTCGCCTTACCAGTCAGGGAACCAATGTGGGAATTCTGCCAGCTGCTAAGTATGTCTATGCCAATTGTGCTTTCTGGCACTGGGGAAATGACCACAGGAGAGTCTGAGGACCCACTGGACCCACTGTAAGTCAGACCTGAGCTAAAACTCCATTAATTATGTGGCCTCTATACACCCCTACTTTAACTGGAGGACGACAATGATGTTTTGGGTCCCCTGGAATCAACATCAGCTCAGAGCCAGTGTCCAGTAGTCCCTAAAATGTCTGATCATTTCCCTTCCCCAGTGCACAATTACCCTGGTAAAAGACCGGAAGTCTCCTTGGGGAAGGATGTGAGAAAGATAAACAGCATAAATTGTAGGTAATGTAGTGGGGTCCTTCCCCAAGGTGACTGGCCTCCCCTTCATTCAAGGGGTTCTGGGTCTGTAAACGGTAAACTAGCTCAAGTCTGGAAATTGATTGAGAGGCTGTGATTCTCTGTTTTTACAATTCAAATTAGTCTTTTGTCCATTCGACCTAGAAGATTTCTGCTTATATAAATTAAGCAGGAATGCAGTGGCTTTCCTATCAATTTCAGACCCATTTCCATTTACATTTTTAGATCAGGTTGACAAGTTTTAATTATTTCTCAAAATTTTAGAATAATTTTAGATATACCACATATAGTATGCTTTAGATATCCCATATACCTGACATGCAGTTTTCCCTATTATTGACATATTTCATTTTTATGGCACATTTATAACAATTAACAAACCAATATTGAGTAAAAGTTTATACTTCATTTGGATTTCTTCAGTTTTTCCCTAATGTCCTTTTGCTGTTCCAGGATGTCTTCCAGGATGCCACGTTACATTTAGTCATCACGTCTCTTTAGGCTCCTCTTGGCCTAAGGGACAGTTTTTCGGAATTTCCTTGTGTTTGATGATCTTAAGAATTTGAGGAGTACTAGTCAGGTATTTGTATAATGTCCCTCTATTATGATTTATCTGATATTTTTCTTATGTTTAGACTGGGTTTATGGTTATGGGGGCGTAAGACTATGGAGGGGAATTGCCATTCTTATAATAGATAACAAGGATACAGGCCAGGCACAGTGGCTTACACCTGTAATCCCAGCACTTTGGGAGGCCAAGGTGGGTGGATCACCTGAGGTCAGGAGTTTGAGACCAGCCTGACTAATAAGGTGAAACCATATCTCTACTAAAAATGCAAAAATTAGCCGAGTGTGGTGGTGCGCGACTGTAGTCCCAGCTACTCGGGAGACTGAGACAGGAGAATTGCTTGACCCCAGGAGGCAGAGGTTGCAGTGAGCTGAGATCATGCTACTGCACCTCCAGCCTGGGCGCCAGAGAGAGGCTTTGTTAAAAAAAAAAAAAGATATATACTATCAACATGACTCATCACTGTTAATGTTGACCTTGATAACCTTACTGAAATAGTTTTTGTTAGATTTGTCCATTATAAATTCATACTTTCCCCCTTTACTATAGTGTATTCTTTAGAAGGAAGTTACTATGTGCAGACTCCATTTAAGAAGGGGAGAGTTATGCTCCACCTCATTAATAGTGAAATAGTTAGATAAATTATTTGGAATTTTTCTGTATAGGAAATTTATCTATTCTCTCCCATATATTTATTCAATTTTTTTATATCAATATAGACTCATGATTTTATCTTGTATTGGATTAAAATCCTTTACCACTTTACTTATTGGGTTGACTAAATTGTTCCAGCTTTGACCTTTATAAATTTTTCTAGTTTACTATTGTCTCCCTTTCACATACTTCCATCATTATAGTTTTGTTTTTATTTTTGTTTTGAGCACTTTCTTTATGTAGCATTATAAGTTCCTCTCTTTTAGAAAGTAGGATCCTTTAAAAATAATAATAAAGTAGGATCCTTTCTTTCTAATCCAGTTTGCCCATCTCTGATATTTGATTGGAATGTTTAATCCACTCACATTTAATGTAATTAATGATGTAGCTTGATTTACATTTACGCTTTTCCTATTTGATTTGCATATATACTTTATTTTTTTGAGTACCTCTGATCTTTCTTTATTTCCTCCTTTTGTTTAAACCAATATTTTTATATCATTTTAATTCCTCTGCTGTTTTTCACCTATATTTTTGAGCTTTTCATGGTGGTTGCTGTAGTTTTGATGTGTATCTTCAACTTTTCAAAATCTAGTTTTGGATAATACTGATTTAATTCCAGTAAAATCTAGGAACTTTTTTTTTTTTTTTGAGACGGAGTCCCGCTGTCGCCCAGGCTGGAGTCGAGTGGCGGGATCTCGGCTCACTGCAAGCTCCACCTACTGGGTTCACGCCATTCTCCTGCCTCAACCTCCCGAGTAGCTGGGACTACAGGCACCTGCCACCATGCCCAGCTAATTTTTTGCATTTTTAGTAGAGATGGGGTTTCACCGTGTAAGCTAGGATGGTCTTGATCTCCTCACCTCATGATCTGCTTGCCTCGGCCTCCCAAAGTGTTGGGATTAGAGGCGTGAGCCACCTCACCCTGCCAAATCTAGGAAATTTTAACCAGATTAGCTTCACTTCCTTACCCTTCCCTTCTACTAACATTATAGATACAAATATTTGTGTGTTTTTATATATACACACATTATTTATATAAATTTTTTGTAGTGAATGTCTACTAACAAAATCAGTCTCAGATTTTGTTTATCTCACACTGTCCTTATTTTGCATTCATTTGTAAAAGATTGTTTTGCTGAATATAAAACATTGATTTATAATTTTTTTTCTTTTAGAACTTTGAATATGCCATCCTACAGCCTTTTTAACTTACCTTTCCTAATAAGGGATAATTAACATTGTTGGCATTTATGATGAGTTGTTTTTCAATTGCAGCTTAAGTAATACACTCTTTGCTTTGACTTTCAGCACTTTGTGATGGGCAGAGTTTGTACCCATGTAAGTCTCAAGACTTCCATCCTCTGCTAATAGAGTAGCATGTGAATGAGTTGCAACCCATTCTCCATCTTCCTTGCCTTTCACATTTTGCCCGTCTCTCCATGGTCTCTCTCACACAAGCAAGGTTTAGCAGTCAACCAGTGACCTGTGGAGAAGTTACCTTATTCACTTTATGGTTCTTTCATATTTAGGAACTCTCCATCAATTTATGGCCTTATGCTTGCACAAACCAAACTGCAACATTGAGACAGCAAAGATGCAGGTTTTCACCCTCCATTCAGAATTGACTTTGACCTTTTTGGCAGCAGAGCCCCTTGTTTTCAAGATAAAGTTATAATTATTGAAAATTTAGCTAAGTGCATGTTGCAGGGAGGCAGAGAGTAGGAGCAGCCCTAAGCAAGAAGGGCCACTCTTTCCTACCATGCTGATTTGAAGCCCTTGCAGTGATCGTTCTGGACAATTTTATCCATTTTAATATTTGTTTCCTTCAGAAAGGAATCACATATCCCCTTTGGTACCAATATTGGAAGTCCTATTATTATTAAATTATTGAATGGTGTTTAGTGAAACTGATGATATAAACAAAATGCGATTATCAAGTCATAGGAGAAAGAAGGAGGGGTGCAGGTGTCCAAAACTTAAATGAAAATTAGAAATTAGTATAAATTTGTTCAAGACGCATGCTTGTTCTCCAGCAACCTCATGATTAGTACTTACATATTAATAAAATGTTATGGCTGCTCTATAAGTCTAATTATATCTGAAATCAAAATTTTATTATTATAATTTATTAGTTGCAGATAAGAATTATCAAGTTTGAACATAGTGCATTTGTATAAACTGAAAGTGTAAGTGACATTTTGTGGACTCTCTAAAAGCATAACTCTTAAAAACCTGCTTAGTTTGATTCAGATCTTTAGAATTGGTATGCCTCATGATATGGTAGGAATGCCATATTTTGTCTGCTAGCCACAAGAAAAATATATCTGATTTATAGTATTTCACAGACATAAATCAGTGATGGACTCTTATCTATATCACTGCTATCCTTGAATAATTAATGATATCAAAATCTCATGGTGGCCTCCTCTTTGCTCTTATGTATATTTCATGGTCCCACCCTAATTGGCAAACTACATAGTTAGGAAAAATTAACCCAAAAATGTATGATAGTTAGATAAAATAAAATAGAAATTACAATAGATAGACTATATGTATTTGGCACAATATATTCTCATCCTTACTAAGTAACTGTATTAATAATTTAAAGATCTATAGTACTTTGGAGAAAATGGAACAATTTAACTGAACAGGGGAAAGAAAATTCCCTTGACATTTTCTAAGGGTTATCTCCTATCATATTATTAAAGTGTGGCAGCATTTTACTGGAGCCAGCAAAAGAGATAAAATTTTGCTTGAAATCCCAATCTCTGGTCCAGGAAAGGTCTTTATTATTTAGCCTTCAGGAAAATGAAAGTGACAGATTGCAACTGTCATTAGATACAGACTTCTTTTATGTTTTCCCTATTTTTCCTATTCCCAGTAGGATAGAGAACTGATTAAACTCTGACTCCAGAATGTGAAATCAAGAAATTTCATAACCATGTGAGTGCCTTTTGCATGCATAAATGTTGCCATGGTGATCAGAACTTGACATTATAATCTGCATTAGCTTCTCTAAAAAATGGTTAAGTAGGGAGTGTCAAAAAGCTGATATTCCTTGTTGTATCCCTTAAATCCCATCATTCACCCTCATTTTTTAGATCTTCTTAAATTTAGTTTGTGGTTTCTGTTTCTGTATAATGTGGTATACATCACAGTAGCGGTATATGTCAATCTCTTTAAATTATCTATTTTAATAGCTCAGCAAATAATGTTTTTATCAGTGACAGCATTCAATTCAGGGCGTTCTAAACAGAAGTACCTGGCACTGAAATGCTTATGTTTAATGATAAAACCATCAGTAAAGCAGGCAAAAGTTAAAAGTCTTAAGGGACTCCCTTAAGACTTATCATGTTGGAGGGTATTTACTTTTTTAAATTTTTCCTTCTCAAATTAAAATCAACTGTCAAATAATACCTATTTGTATCCATTTCTGGAAGTGTCAGCTGGAGAGCTTTAGCATCCTAGTGCCTTCACAACTAATTTTGATAAGTGCTTCCAGGCACACCTTCCCAGGTCCATTGGGTCAGTCAAGTGAGCAGCTAAGAGATATGCAAGAGCAGTGTACTTGATCTTTGGATAACTGGGTATTATCTAAAAGCCATCACAGGGCATTTGGCAGTGAAGCCACTAATGGAGAATCCTTACCTTCCACCCTAAATCAACGCTGTGATTCCTCTACTTTATAGCTGTTTTGGTGCTTAATTCCTTGCGTACTCAGAGAAGAAAGTTTGAACATATTATGATTCTTTTGAAGATGCATGGGTTGAGCAGGACTTTAATTTCATTGCACAAGTGTGGGACACTTTGTTTTTTAAAAGAAAAAAACATTTAAAATCCATTTCTAATTGATTATGACTGTCCAGTCACCTATTTCTCTATCCAGCTTTCTGTGCTCACAGTATAATTGTGTAAGATTATTTTTCTTCACATGATTACCCTTCTTTTTATTTCCTGCTTAGATTTGTAAGTTCTGAGTTCTACTTATTACTTTCTCCTTTAAGGTAAAAATATATCAGGAAGTATTTATAAACTTTTCCTCTATTTTTTTTGTGTGTGTGTGCTTTTCTATGCCTGCCAGTTTCTGAAGGAATTAACTGGAAGTCATATTTGTAATACATGCTCCCCTATAGAGGACAAGCATTCCAAGATACAGTATTTTAAGGTTTTAAAATATTTTCAATTTAATGACATATTACTCAGACCTATCTATTTAGTTCATAATTTGTTTTGCATGGCTACAAAAATTAATTGAAGTTTGGGTGCAAGTGATGCTTAAAGCTTAAATGATTATTTTGGTTGCTCTAGCAATATACTGATGTGATTCAGTCTTCAACATTGACTGCTTTAGAATGTTTATTTGACAATGACATAGACAGAAGGGAGTTATGGGAAAAGAAAGGTGATTAATATTGTGACCAATTATTACCTTGCCCTCAAATTGTAATAGTTTTGGGAGCCTGAGTCTATAAAAAGCAATGTATTTTTAATTTTTTTTTTTTTACACTTTCTCTTCAAGATGACTGACTAGAGCAATCAGATACCAGTTTTCCTCAGAAAGAACAACAAAGTTACAGATGAATAAGTGAAACTCAAATAAAATATTAAGGTGAGCAATCCAGAGTTTATCAGAAAACTCATAAAAAGAAGCTAGGGTATGGAAAAAGAAGGAGGAAAGAGTCTAGCAAAGATCAAACCCCAAGGGACTTGGTGTTTGGAGGTAAGGGTAGGTAGAGATATTTTTCACCCCCCTCACTCCTGTGCCAGACTTCTGGTTTCTGAATTATCAGAGCGTTCTTCTGCCCTTGCAAGTTCAAGGCACTGTGTCCAGAATTGGTGGGTTCTTGGTCTCACTGACTTCAAGAATGAAGCCGCGGACCCTCGCGGCGAGTGTTACAGTTCTTAAAGGCGGCGTGTCTGGAGTTTGTTCCTTCTGATGTTCGGATGTGTTTGGAGTTTCTTCTTTCTAGTGGGTTGGTAGTCTCGCTGGCTCAGGAGTGAAGCTGCAGACCTTCACTGTGAGTGTTACAGCTCTTAAGGCGGCGGGTCTGTTCGTTCCTCCTGGTGGGTTCGGTCTTGCTGGCTTCAGCAGTGAAGCTGCAGACCTTCGCAGTGAGTGTTACAGCTCATAAAGGCAGTGTGGACACAAAGAGTGAGCAATCGCAAGATTTGTTGCAAAGAGGGAAAGAACAAAGTTCCACAACGTGGAAGGAGACCCCAGCAGGTTGCCACTGTGAGCGCAGGCAGCCTGCTTTTATTCTCTTATCTGGCCTCACCCACATCCTGCTGATTGGTCCATTTTACAGAGAGCTGATTGGTCCATTTTGACAGGGTGCTGATTGGTGCATTTACAATCCCTGAGCCAGACACAAAGGTTCTCCACATCCCCACTAGATTAGCTAGATACAGAGTGTCGATTGGTGTATTTACAATCCCTTAGCTAGTCATAAAGGTTCTCTAAGTACCCATCAGAGTAGCTGGATACAGAGTGTCAATTGGTGCATTCACAAACCCTGAGCTAGACACAGGGTACTGATTGGTGTGTTTACAAACCTTGAGCTAGATACAGAGTGCCCATTGGTGTATTTACAAACCTTGAGCTAGATACAGAGTGCCCATTGGTGTATTTACAATCCCTTAGCTAGACGTAAATGTTCTCCAAGTCCCCACCACAGTCAGGAGCCCAGCTGACTTCACCCAGTGGATCCCGCACTGGGGCAGCAGGGGGAGCTGCCTACCAGTCCCCAGCTGTGCACCCACACTCCTCAGCCCTTGGGTGGTCGATGGGCCTGGGCGCCATGGAGCAGGGGGCGGCAATCCTCGGGGAGGCTCAGGCCACACAGGAGCCCAGGGAGTGGGGGAGGCTCAGGCATGGCAGGCTGCAGGTCCCAAGCCCTGCCCCATGGGGAGGCAGCTAAGGCCCGCAAGAAATTGAGCACAGCAGCTGCTGGCCCAGGTGCTAAGCCCCTCACCGCCCGGGCCAGCGGGGCTGGCCAGCCGCTCCAAGTGCGGGCCGCTGAGCCCATGCCCACCCAGAACTCGCGCTGGCCCACAAGCACCGCGTGCAGCCCCAGTTCCCACCCATGCCTCTCCCTCAACACCTCCCCCCACAAGCTGAGGGAGCCAGCTCAGGCCTTGGCCAGCCCAGAAAGGGGCTCCCACAGTGCAGTGGCAGGCTGAAGGGCCCCTCAAGCATGGCCAGAGTGGACGCCATGGCTGAGGAGGCGCCCAGAGCGAGCGAGGGCTGCGAGGGCTGCCAGCATGCTGTCACCTCTCAGCAGGACATGCGCAGTGGTTTGGAAACTTCTTGAGGGCATTTGCTCTCCTTCCCCCTAGACCTGAACTATGGTGGCATGCACCATACAGGATGCACACCTACTGTGGGACTGTTTCCTACCCAGGCAACATTAGCCCTTATGTCTCCACATCACCAGATTCCCCCAAAAACATTCCCTAGCACCTGCTCAAATTGCAGAAGCCCCACAGGGCTGGCTCTTGGGGTATGCTGCTCCTAGGGGAAGGGAAAGTGCAGCATGCCAAGGGAGCACACCTAGAGCCAATGGAAACCAGAGCATAAACTTTCCTGTGCCTGAGCACTCTTCCTTTATGGGCTGATAGTAACTGCATCTTTTCCAGTGGAGATGTGGGTGCTATGCTCATCTCTATGGGGAAAGAGTGTAGTTCCACTCCAGCAGGCAGGTGACCCCAGTGCTCAGGAATGGACATGAAGATGTGCTTTCCTGCTGCTTCCCTGATGCAAATGCTGTGGCTGCTCCCATGGGTGATTAGGCAATGGGCCACCTATGGATGGCCATTCCTGGGCTATTAGGGAGTGAATGTGCCTCCATTGGTGGTGTGGCCACCGGGCCTGGGATTGCACAAAAGACAGGGCCCTTCCACCTCTCTGCATGAAATGGCAGGATTCCTGTAGTGGAGGACAGGTGAGTCGCAAAGCTGTCTGTTTGGGGCTGAGGAAAGAGGTTCCACACCAAAGCCATATTGATGGAGCACCACAGGGCAGGCATCCTCCACAGCTCTCAACTACATTGTGGCCTAGAGATAGACTGCAGTGTCTGTCTGAGATAACAGCTTGAGCCCCAGGACAGGGTTGTGACAGGGAAGTTGATTGCTTTACTGCCTGCCCAGATCATGAAGCTGGGGTAGCCAGCTCCCCATCCCTACAGAGACCTCAGAACATTTCACCAGGAGCTATTCCCAAAACTGCCATCAGGCATGGTATTTGTGCTAGCCATTGGGGTATACAAGAGTGAGCTTGGTAGTCCAATTCCACCTTCATTTGTCCCTCATGTGAAGCTCAGAGAGCTCAGAGCACAGGCATTCCACAGGCTAGCTCACTGCCCGAGGCAACAAACAGCTTCCTCTGGTAAACAGAGACCAAGCATATACCCATGTGCCGCTGCTGTAGCCAGCTCTTACCTGTTAGCACCACCTACTGGCCTGGAAGCTGAGCTGCACAACACAAGAAGTGCATAGCACTGAGGAATGACACAAGCTTACTGAGACCTCTGCAATTTCAGGCCTGCAGAAGGCAATGAGTCTACTCATACACTAGTATATTGCTACTAAAACCAGCATTTGAAAAAGCCACTGCACAAAGGCTATCTATACTCAGAAAATACATACAGAGCCTTTGCCACTGAAAGCACTCACACTAAAGTCAAACAACCATACAAAACATACAGTATAGTCGTATCCTCAAAGGGGAAAGTAAACCCATCCAAAAACAAGTAAATAAAAAAAATCATGAGATAGCTTTTCCCAAATGAGAAGCAACCAGAAAAATAATCCTGGTATATGAAAAAAATAGTGTTATAACACTCCCAATGGATCACACAAGCTCTGTAGCAGTGGATCCTAGTCAAAATGAATTCTTTGAAATATTTGATAAATAATTCAAAATGTTAATTTTAAATCAGCTAAGTGAAGTCCAAGAGAAAGTAGACAGCCAACACAAAGAGATCAGAAAAAGTTTGCCATATGAATAAATAATTCCATAGGGATAAGTATTTAAAAAAAAAAAATAGAACTTCTGGAAATGAAAAATTCATTGAAGGAATTATAAAATACAGCAGAAAGCTTTATCAATGAACTGGACCAAGAAGAAGAAGGAACTTCAGAGCTTGAAGACAAATCATTCAAATTAACTAAGACAGACAAAAATAAAGGAAAAATACTTTAAAAATTAATAAAGTTTTCAAAGAGATGATGTACAATTCCAAAATCTGCAAGTCATAGGAACTCCTGAGTGAGAAGGTGAAATAGTAGTAAAAAGTTTGAAAAACTTATTTGAGGAAATAATTCAGGAAAACTTCCTTAGCCTTGATGGAGATCTATCCATCCAGTTATAAGATGCTCAGAGAACCCTGGAAAGATACATTGCAAATGGACTTCACCAAGACATGTATTCATCAGACTTCGTAAACTCAACATGAAAGAAAAAATTCTACAAACAGCAAGGGAAAATGGTTTAATCTCCTATAAAAGAATCTCCATTAGCTCAACAGTGAACTTCTCAGCAGAAACCTTCCAAGTCAAAAAAGATCGGAGTTCTATTGTCAGTTTTCTTCAAGAAAAATACTATCAGCCAAGAATTTTGCATCCACCCAAACTAAGCTTAGTAAATGACAGAGAAATAAAGTTGTTTTCAGAGGAGTAAATGCTTAGGGAATTTGTCATCACTAGACTGATCCTACAAGAAATGCCCAAGAGAGTTCTAAATATGGAAACAAAAGTTATACTCATCATCATAAAAAATATGAAAGAACATAACTCACAGGTTTTATGAAACTATTTTTATAACACAATTTAGACTACAAAGCAACTAGGTGACAACTATCATTATTACAAGGACAAAACCTCACATATCAATATTAACCTTGAAAGTAAATGCTGTAAATGGAACCTTACATACATTATTGGAGGAATGCATTTTATTAAAAAAGAAAAAGAATTCGACACAGTGTTGCTTATAAGAAACTCACCTAACTAGTGAAGACACTTAGATACTCAAGGTAAGGGGGTAAAAAATGATATTGCATGCAAATGGAAACAAAAAGTAAGCAAGAGTAAATCATCAACAGTGAAAAAAGTTAAAGAAGATCATCATATAATGATAAAGGGATCAATTAAGCAAGAAGATATAACAATCTGACATATATATGCACCCCAAATTAGAGCACTTGGATTCATAAAACAAATACTACCACACCTAAGAAGAGATAGACAACAACCACAAAACAGGTCTAAAGAAATTTTTAAATATCTAAATCATATCAAGAATCTTACTGGATGACAGTGAAATAAAACTAGAAATCAAGAACAAGCAGAACTACTGACACTATGAAAACACATAAAAATTAAACAATCTGCCCTTGAATTGATCTTTGGCTCAATGATGAAATTAAGATGGAAATTAAAAATTATTTGAAACAAATGAAAATGGAGACATAACATATAAAAACCTATGAGGTACAGCAAAACAGTACTAAGAGGAAACTTTATAGCATTGATTGCCTACATTGAAAAGAAAGAAAGATTGCAACCTAATGTTGCATATCAAGGAACTAGAAAAACAAAGGCAAACCAAGCCTAAGTCTAGCAGAACAAAATAAATAACAAAGATCACACAATAAGACTAAATGGAATTGAGACTAAAAAAATTACAAAGGATCATTAAAATGAAAAGTTGCTTTTTAAAAATGATAAACAAAATTGATAGAACATAAGCTAAATTTACCAAGAACAAAAAGAGAGAAGATTCAAATAAGCCAAGCAGAAATGATAAAGGAGATACTATAACTGATACCACAGAAATATAAAAGAGCATCAGAGACTACTATAAACATCTCTATGCCCACAAACTAAAAAACTTAGAGTAAATAAATACTTTCCTGGAAACATACAACCTTCCAAAACTGATCCAGAAAGAAACAGAAGTCTTGATCAGACACATAATGAGTAGTGAGATTGAGTCAGTAATAAAAAGTATCCTCCCAAAAAAGTCCAAGACCAGGTGGATTCACAGCCAATTTCTAATAGATGTACACAGAAGAACTGGTAGCAATCTTACTGAAACTGTTTCAAAAAATTGAGAGGAAGAATATTCTCCCTAATTCATTCTACAAGGCCAGTATCATCCTGGTACCAAAACCAGACAAGGACACATCAACAAAAGAAAACTACAGGTCAATATCCCTGATGAACACAGACGCAAACCTCCTCAGCAAAATGCTAGCGAACCAAATCCAATAGCACATAAAAAAGTTAATAATGAGCAAGTGAGTTTTATTTGAGGGATGAATGAATGCTTCAACATATGCAAATCAAACAATGTCTTTCACTACATCAACAGGATTGAAAGAAAAAAATATATGATCATCTCAATAGATGCAGAAAACACATTTGATAAAATTCTGCAATGCTTCATGATAAAACACCTCAACAAACTAGGCATAAAAGAAACATATCTCAAAACTATAAGAGCCACAGATGACAAACCCACAGCTAACATCATGCTGAACAGGGAAGTGTGAAAGCAATTCCCCTAAGAACTGGAACATGAAAAGGATGCCCACATTCACTACTCCTCATCAACAGAGTAGTGGAAGTCCTTGCTAGAGCAGTCAGGTAACAGAAAGAGATAACGGCCATCCAAGTTGAAAAAGAAAGTCAAATCATCTCTGTTTGTTGATGATACGATCTTATATTAGAAAACCCTAAAGACTCCTCCAGAAGAACCCTATATTTGATGAATAAATTCATAAAAGTTACAGGATACAAAAATCAATGTACAAAAATTAGTAGCATTTCTATACACCAATGACAATCAGAGATCCAAATCAAGAACTTAATCTCACTTAAAATAGATATAATATAATCAAAATTCCTAGAAATACATTTAACAAAGGAAGTAAATTAATCTCTATAAGGAGAACTACAAAATAATTATGAAAGAAATAATAGGGATGGGTCCAGTGGCTCATGTCTGCAATCCCAGCACTTTGGGAGGCTGAGGCAGGTAGATCACTTGAGCCTAGGAGCTCAAGACAAGTCTGGGCAACACGGCAAAACCCCATCTCCACAAAGATTACAAAAATTATCCAGGCAAGTTGGCACGCACCAGTAATCCTACCTACTCAGGAGGCTGAGGTGGGAGAATTACCTGAGCCTGGGAAGTTAACACCGCAGTGAACCATGATCATGCCACTGCACTTCAGCCTGGGAAACAGAGCAATACCCTATCTCCAAAAAAAAAAAAAAAAGAAAGAAAGAAAAATAAAAAAGAAAAGAAAAAGAAAATTCCTAGATCCTAGATGATGTAAACAAATGGAAAAACCATCCATCCATGCTCATGGATTTAGAAGAATCAATATCAGTAAAATTACCATATTGCTCAAAGCAATATACAGATTCAACACAATCCCTATCAAATTACCAACATCATTTTTTCATAGAATTATTAAAAACAATCCTAAAATTAGTAGGCCAGCAGTCCCCAAGGAGACACATCTGGTCCGTTTTTCACGCTAGGGACCAGTTTTATGGAAGCCAACTATTCCACAGACTGGGATTGCGGGGGTGGATGGTTTGGGGATGATTCAAGCACATTACATTTATTGTGCACTTTATTTCTATTAGTATTACATGGTAATATATAATGAAATAATTATACACTTCACCATACTACAGAATCAATGGTAACCCTGAGCTTTTCTTCCTACAACTAGACAGTCCCCTCTGGGGGTGATGGGAGACAGTGACAGATCATCAGGGATTAGATTCTCATAAGGAGTACACCATCTAGATCTCCTGCATACACAGTTAACAGGATTTGTACTCCTATGATAATCTAATGCTGTGGCTGATCTGACAGGAGATGGAGCTCAAGCTGTAATGCAAGCAATGGAGAGGGGCTGAAAATAGAGATAATGCTTCACTTGCTCACCCGCCACTCACCTCCTGCTGTGTGGCCCAGATCCTAACAGGGGTTGGGGACCCCTGTGTTAGCCCATTATTGTACTGTAATAAAGAAATACCTGAGACTGGGTAATTTATAAAGAAAATAGGTTTAAAGGTCATTGTTCTGCAGGCTCTACATGTATAGTGCCAGCATCTGCTTGGCTTCTGGAAAGGCCTCAGAGAGCTTTTACACATGATAGAAGAAAAAGCAGGAGCAGGCATTTCACATGGTGGGAGCAGGAGCAATGGAAGGAGTGGGAAAGTGCCACAAACTCTTAAACAAGCAGATCTCATAAGAACTCACTATCATGAGGACAGCACCAAGTGGTTATTGCTAAACCATTTACCAGAAATCTACCCACATGAACAAACAACCTCCCACCAGGCCTAGGAAAACTAGAAAAACAAAGGCAACTAGAAAAACAAAGGCAAACCAAGCCTAAGGCTAGCAGAACAAAATAAATAACAAAGATCACACAATAAGACTAAATGGAATTGAGACTAGAAAAATTACAACACTGGGAATTACAATTCAAAATAAGGGACACATATTCAAACTACATTATTCCACCCTGATACTTCTCAAATCTCATCTTCTTACATTTCAAAATACAATCAACCCTTCTCAATAGTCTCCCCAAAGTTTTAACTCATTCCAACATTAACTCAGAAGTCCCAAGTGTAAGTCCAAATCTCATCTGAGACTTGTCTCCTTCCAACTATGAGCCTGTAAAATCAAACAAGTTATCTATTTCCAAGACACAATGGTGGTACTGGCATTGGCTAAACATTTCCATTCCAAATGGGAGAAATTGGCCAAAAGAAAGAAAATTCAGGCCTCATGGATATTTGAAGCCATGTGGGGCAGTCACTAAATGTTAAAGCTCCAAAATATTATAATCTCCTTTGACTCCATGTCCTACATCCAGGGTACACTGGTGCAAGGTGTGGTCTCCCTAGGCCTTGGGTATCTCTGTCCCTGTGGCTTTGGAGGATTCAGCCCCTGCAGCTGCTCTTATGGATTGGCATTGAGTGCCTACACCTTTTCCATGCTGAGATTGCAAGCTGCAGGTGGATCTGCCATTCTGAGGTCTGGAGGATTGTGGCCCTCTTCCCACAGCTCCACAAAGAAGTGCCCCAGTGAGAACTCTATGTGGTGCCTCCAACCCCTCATGCTGTCCTAGCAGAGATTCTCTGTGAGGCCTCCACCCCTGCAGCAGGCTTTTGTCTGGGCACCCAGACTCTCTCATACATCCTCTGAAATCTTGGCAGAGGCTGACAAGTCCCCACTACTCTTGCACTCTATGTGGCTGCAGGGTTACCACCACATGGAAACCACCAAGGCTTATGGTGGCTTCGGCTCTAAAAAGTGGAGGCCCTAGCAATATCTGTGGTCCTTTAAGCCAAGGCTGGAGTTGGAGTGGCAGGAATGTGGGGAGCAATGCCCCAAGGCTGTGCAGGGAAGTGGGGCCCTAGGCTTGGCTCACAAAACCATTCAGTCCTCCTAGGCCTTAGGGCCAATGATGGGAGGGGTCTGCCCTGGAGATCTCTGAAATGCCTCGGAAGCCTTTTTCCCATTGTCTTTGCTGTCAGCACTCCACTCCGTTTTAGTTATGCAAATTTCTCCAGCAATCCTTTGCTTTTCAGCCTGATACCAATCTTATTGAAACCCTTTCAAAAAATGGAGACAGAGGAAAGGAAAAGAAATCATTGTATAAAAAAAAAAAAAACACCTGTACTTCTATGTTTATTGCACCACTATTCGCAATAGAATAGAAGTGTGTAAGATCATGCAGTCAATCTAACTGTCCATCAAATCAATGGATAATTGGATAAACAAAATGTGAGATACACACACATACACACACTTACACACAGATATACCATGAATTACTACTCAGCTATTAAAATGAACAAAATCATGTCTTTTGTAGCAACATGGATGAAGCTGGAGGCCATCAACATAAGTGAAACAACTCAGAGAAAATCAACTAACACATGATATCGCTTATAAGTGGGAGCTAAACAATGTGTACAGATGGATATACACAGTGGAATAATAGATTTTGGAGACTTCAAAAGGTGGGAGGGTAAGGAATCAGAAATTATCTATTGGGCACAATGTATACAATTTTGGAAATGATTACAGTAAAAGCCTAGACCTCACCACTATGCAATATATCTATGTAACAAAACTGCACTTGTACCCCCTAAATCTATTAAAAAGTGGGCTGGGCATGGTGGCTCACACCTGTAATCCCAGCAATTTGGGAGGCTGAGGCAGGCGGATCACCTGAGGTCAGGAGTTCAACCTCAGCCTGGTCAGCCTGGCCAACATGGCAAAACCTTGTCTCCACTAAAAAAGTAAATAAATAATAAAATAAAAAAAATTAGCAAGGCATAGTGGTGGATGCCTGTAATCCCAGCTTCTTGGGAGGCTGAGGTAGGGAGAATTACTTGAACCCAGGAGGCAGAGGTTACAGTGAGCCAAGATCGCACCACTGCACTCCAGCCCGGGTGACAGAGTGAGACTCTGTCTCAAAAAAAAAAAAAAATGTATTTAACTTCTATACATTCCATATACACTGTGTCTCACAGTGGGATATGCACCACAAGAGATAAAAATTATTAAGAAAGTGGATGATATACAATTAATTTTGTTCCTCCAAAATTCAGATGTTGATGTCCTAATCCTAAGTACCTCAATGTAATTGTAATTGGATATAGATTCTTTAAGGATGTAATTGAGCTAAATGAAGTCATTAGCATGGGCCCTTATCCAATATGACTGGTGTATTTATAAGAAAAGGAAATTTGGACACAGACAACAGAAAAAAAGATGATGTCAAGACACAGGAAGAAGATGGTTGTCTATAAGCCAATGCGAAAGGCTTGAAATGGATTCTTTCTTCAGTTCTTGGAAAAGGCCAACCCTCCCAACAACTTGATCTCAGATATCTGGTTTTCAGAACTTTGAGAAAATAAATTTATGTTGTTTAAGCCACATCTTCTATGATACTTTATTATGGCAGCTCTAGAAATCTATTATAGTTGGTTTACATATAGCATTAGAATCAGGGAAGAGTGACACCTCTACCGGAAAAAAAACAAAAAAAGAAATTACATATTTTTTTTAACACAACAATGTTGGGAAAGATATTGACCAGCATGTAGCACCTCTATTGGTAACTTTCCTGTGTGTGGATTTCTGTCCCTAAGATATGTGCTTAGATTCTGCTACTCTCATGCCCAACCTTTTCTAATGGAAATCCTATATCATGCATAAAAGAAAAAATTTTAGCAAGAATTTGGTGTTCACAATTGAAGTATTAACTGGGTTTGATCTTTCCCATATGCATTTAACCTCTGCTTGCAACTACAGTGAATAGTTCTTATGGGTCAAGTTGTACACCAATCATTGTAATGGCAATAGTTAATCATAATAAGAGGAAGTCATAAAGATGATGGTATAACAATTACAACAGGTACACATAAAACATATCGTGGTGTTTTGCTAATAATTAACTACCTTCATGGTTCAATGATTAAGGAGAGTAAAACAAAGGAGACGAATGGGCCATATGTACTGAGAGTGTCTGCAAATGATTTACATATGTTTGCATCAGTGTCGGAAGAAACAGGCTCAAGCTTCAGTGGATCAGTCAACAACTGACCATAGGTATTTGCCTTAACAAAACAAAAGCACTCTTGCTGATTTGATAATATTTCCTCATACATAGATCTTCAATAAGCAGACAATTAGAGGCAACCTCATTTCTGCTAAAGCAAAGACCTTTGGCAATAAAAAGGATTTTCACCTCAGGTATACCAAATTGGCTCATTTATAAATTAAACATCTTTATTTCAAGCTCAAGCGTGCCTCAACCTTGCCTGGCCAAAATTGATAAAGAAAATATATGGCAAAAAGTGAGATCTGGTCAAGAGTCCTAGGCTTCAACAAAGGGATCCTTCAGTTACTTAGAGACACTTCTGTCACATAGAGAGGGGAAACACTCTAAACCAGTATTTTATAACTATCAACTGTTGCTACAGAACGGTGTGTGTGTGTGTGTGTGTGTGTGTGTGTGTATGCACATGTGAACGTGTGAGGGTGACTGGTTAATTTATTCTTATGAAAATTAGATTTCTCTGCCCAGTAGTATGTAGGGACATAACCTTTCCTTTCTAAGTTATTTCACTTACTGCACTATTTTCCTTTATTTTAGATGACCCTTTACTTTGCCTCTTCAATTGTCCATTTGTTTTAACCTTCTATATTTTTCTTCTCTTGCTTTTGCTTTTAGTTCAATTTATACACAATTCACTCATAGTCTGGCATACTCCTGGTAGCTCATCTTCTCAGTTTATCACCCCACCCTCACAAGTACTGCTAGCTAATGGCCTATGAGAAGTATTGTAAAATATAATGTCTCTGACATAATTCTATCCACCTCCCAAGACTTAAAAAATTGTCTTTCAAAGCAGACACCAAAAGATGACCTCTCTGTTGTTACCTACATTAGAGATATAAAATAACATATAAGTCCATGTATATAATTCAGATATACATAAAATCACATATAACTGCCCATATAGAATTAAGAAAATACAATATCTGTATATGTGTTAAACTTTCACATTTTTATAATTTCTGTATTGAGAAATTATCAAGAACTACAGGAATAGACCAAGAAAAGGAATTCAGATATAAGGCAGACTCAGTGGTCCTACATTCTCCAAAAGCTTTTCTCAAGTCTGTCAATGACAGAGGCAAAATATAATGGCTGTAAAGTACTCATTAGTGCTTGTGTTGGCAATGTACTTTTAATCACAGCAGTCAGAGTTCATCATTGGCTCATTATTATGCCTATCCACATAGACCAATTGCAATCAATATTGCTTTGTGCATTGCCATTGTAAAAGTGCTGTTATTTCGTACCCTGCCAAAATGAAGAAATTAATGAAGAGGGGCATTAACAGGCCAGATTTAAACTTTTAAATAAATAAATAATACTTTATCAATAGGGCAAGAGCTACAAATATAACTTCCAGAGGAAGAGGAGAGAAAACATATCACTATGCCACTTTTTAAATTTTTCCTTCAATCAGTCTGCTCTTTCACAAGGTAAAAAATAAATCAATGGCAGCCAATAGTATACAGAGGGCTCAAGTAAGATTGTCTTTAAACCCACTGCTAATTACAAAGAAATTGATTATTCAGGATTTTTCATCTCTGTATTCCCTATTATGTCTGTAACATTTTATATATCATATTTTCCATGATGGGGCACATAACTGTCCATGATAGTTTTTGGGTCATGTCTGCAAGTTGTGCAAATTACTTCTGTTTGCATTCTATTGGATACGATTCAGTCCCATAGGTATCCCTAACTGCAAGGGAGCCTGAGAACTGTAGTCTCGCTCTATGCCCAAGAGAAAAAAGAAACAGATTTGGCAAATAGCTACCGGTTTTTGCTACAATCTCTCTTCTTGACACCAATTATCTGTTTGTATTTTTTTTTTTTTTAAATTCTCAGGGCAAATTCATTCTCCTTTTAAAGAAAGAATACCCAAATCTCCATTTGGCTATTTAACCCAGCTTGCATTGCAGGATCTTTAGGTAATGTACTATCTTCTTCCTTAAGTCCTAAGGTATTCCTTATGGTGTAGCAACATAAAAACCAAAGTGACAAACTTGTTGCATTGCCAGCTAATACAAACAACCTAATATGCAATGATGAAGAAGGGAAAAGATATACCTAATGAATCCTGCTCTAAAAAGGGAAAACAGGAAACACACAGCAGTCCCGGATCCACAGCAATGAGGAAATCCTGCTGTGCAGTGATTGTGAAGATCCCTTCCAGGCTCTTTGCTCAGACCTGGAGTTGGTTACCTGGAAGCAAACACATTATCCACTGGACTAGGTGGTACTGTCTGCACCCACTGGGAGGGTGTAGGGGATTTTGTCCTCCTTAGGAGTCAGCAATCTGCCTTACCTTATCAGGCTGTTTCTTATTATGGCAAGTTGGAAGTATGGGTTAAAGACTGGTTATAGTCAAGTTATTTTTGGCGAGGCTCATGGTTTCCTTACCAATACAGCTCCATAAGAGAATACAGAAAAAAAGCTTCTCTCAAAAACTATATCTATTGTCATTCAATCAGTTTAGTGCTCTGAAACACTCAAAAGTCTTTTCTAAATATAGTTCTCAAGGCTTCCTTGCTACCATATCTTTTCTTTCATCCCTGCCATTCCCTCCACAAAAGAAAGCTCTATTACTACTACTTTGAAATTTAAATTTCTACTACTTTGAGGCCAGTTGAAGCAATATGCTTCAATTGAAGGGCAACTCCCTTAATCTTATATGGCTCCACAACTGAGCCACATTTGTTACCTGAGAAGTCTAGATGGTCCTTATGCCCTCAATGTCTTTTCTGTCTTATTTACTGTTATTTGAACTCCAGAAGCTATTGATCAGCTTTTGCAGTCATGGAAAATCTTTATCATTTATGCCTGAAAATTGTCTTTTTTTGTTATATGTTGGTAATACCAGAGAAAGGCAAACAATATATCCTTATATTCCGGCTCTTTTCAAAACCTTCTTAAGAGTTACAGGCTTGGTAGGCACTTGATCTACTTTCCAAGTTATCACAAGTGGCAGTTTTATCAAATGTTTTTGTCATGACAAATAAGGATCTCCAGCTTTATGGCCTTCTATATTTACTATCTACAACCAGCCTGCTGAGCCAATGGCACAAATTTAAGTGCCTTCTTAAAGCAGCACACTACTTCTGATATAAATTTTTATGTTAGTTAGGTTAACCTAGCTACTGTAATAAACAACCACCGAATAAGCGGCTGACCAGACTGCAAAAGCATTTCTCAATCATATGGCAGTTCTGTGCATACGTTCCTGGTATTTTCCTCCACATGATGATTCTGGGACTCTGGTTATTTCCATATTATGGCCCTGCCATCTCCTAGACAGTTCTCAGCATCAAGCTGGTAGATAGGGAAGGAGTTAAGAACTATTTATGGGAAAACCAACAGATTAGCTTTATAACTTCTTATACTTTTTGGTAAATCATGATTTATAGTGTTACAGTAGTTCCTCTTTTCATTAATTTTTTGAATTGTTTTTCATCCTATTTGTTATTGTTATTATTTGTTTTCTTTTTGAGAAATAAGAAAATTCCAGGCTCCAAGTTTTCTCTTCTAAAGACTTAAAATAGTAAACCAAAAACTCACAGTTCTTATAGGCCATTAAAAAAAGATCTGTCCAAATCTGGGCTTTCAAATGTGCTTCTCATTTCCTTCTACCTTACTTCATCATCATCTCCTACTGGTCCTAATTTCAAGAATTTTTTTAAAAATATTTACTTGTACTAAAGCTTGACAGTTCACCCATGTACTTAGTGACCAGCTTTTCTTAACTGAGACACTTCCTTCTTCTTGCACTACATAAAATTTTGTGACTCAACTCTACTTTCCCTGGCTTGCCCTTCTTTTTTTTTTTTTTTTTAACTTTTTTAACTTTGCTATCTTTATGTCAGGAATTTCTGCTCAAATTGAGTCCCTCTCATTTTGAAACACAGGAGATGAGAGCCCTTCTTCAAGCCACTCACTTCTGATCAATAGCCTTTTTATAGTCATCCCACCCTTCTTCCATTTGGAAACTTACTTCCCAGTCTGTCTTTTTTAGCAAGGAAGCACCAGTTTGCATCATCCCATCTATACTAGAATATAAGCTTTTATAGTACACGTAAATGGAATTTAAAGGTACTCTAATGGTGGTGTAAAGGTTGTGAAAACTAATATCTTAGTGAGGTATTACATACTCATAAGAAAATATCTGCTCCTTCCAGTGATCTGGATGTTCATTCCCAGTGTCCTTCAGTTCCTGTCATCTTCCCTGAGGTGTGTTTCAGAGCAACACATCTTTCCAGAAATACAAGCTAAGTCTGATCCAGTTCCAAAAGTGTCAGCTTTAAAAGAATGCAGAATGTAAGCACACTTAGAGATTTCGGAGGCTTGGTAGCCCATATCCTTCATTTTACAGACATGACCTAGAGACTTGCTATTCAACATGTGGCCCATAGACAAGGAGAAAAATTAAAAGTGCAGAATCACAGACCCCACTCCATACCTAACTGAACAGGAATCTGCACTTTTCACAACATAGTGAATGATTCAGATGCATCATAAAGTTTAAGAAGCACTGTCCAGGTTTCAGTACAGTTCTAAGGAAAAGGATATGGTTTAAATCCTCTCTTAAGTGCTAGTATCTTCCTATCTACGATTCACTGTATACAGCTATAAAAGAAGTTATGTAAAAAAATTGTCTTGCCTTTCTTAGAATAACATATTCTACATGGGAGGCTGAGGCAGGTGGATCACCTGAGGTCAGGAGTTCAACACCAGCCTGGCCAACATGGTGAAACCCCATCTCTATTAAAAAACACAAAAATTAGCTGGACATGGTTGTGAGCTCCTGTAATCCCAGCTACTCGGGAGGCTGAGGCAGGGGAATCACTAGAACCCGGGAGGCAGAGGTTGCAGTGAGCCAAGACCACTGCATTACACTCCAGACTGGGTGACAAGAGTGAAACTTCATCTCAAAAAAAAAAAAAAAAGGGTTATAGAATTAAATTGTCCATTCATCTGAGTAAGTATTAGACCATCTTTCTTTTTTTATTATAGTTTAAGTTTTAGGGTACATGTGCACAATGCGCAGGTTTGTTACATATGTATATATGTGCCATGGTGGTGTGCTGCACCCATTAACTAATCATTTAACATTAGGTATATTTCCTAATGCTATCTCTTCCCCATACCCCCACCCCACAACAAAGCCCCAGTGTGTGATGTTCCCCTTCCTGTGTCCATGTGTTCTCATTGTTCAATTCCCATTTATGAGTGAGAACATGCAGTGTTTGATATTTTGTCCTTGCAATAGTTTGCTGAGAATGATGGTTTCCAACTTCATCCATATCCCTACAAAGGACATGAACTCATCTTTTTAATGGCTGCATAGTATTCCATGGTGTATATGTGCCACATTTTCTTAATCCAGTCTATCACTGTTGGACATTTGGGTTGGTTCCAAGTCTTTGCTATTGTGAATAGTGCCTCAATAAACATAAGTGTGCATGTATCTTTATAGCAGCATGATGTAAAATCCTTTGGGTATATACCCAGTAATGGAATGGCTGGGTCAAATGGTATTTCTACTTCCAGATCCCTGAGGAATCGCCACACTGACTTCCACAATGGTTGAACTAGTTTACAGTCCCACCAACAGTTTAAAAGTGTTCCTATTTCTCCACATCCTCTCCAGCACCTGTTGTTTCCTGACTTTTTAATGATTGCCATTCTAACTGGTGTGAGATGGTATCACATTGTGGTTTTGATTTGCATTTCTCTGATGGCCAGTGATGATGAGCATTTTGTCATGTGTCTTTTGGCTGCATAAATGTCTTCTTTTGAGAAGTGTCTGTTCATGTCCTTCGCCCACTTGTAGATGGGTTGTTTGTTTTTTTCTTGTAAATTTGTTTGAGTTCATTGTAGATTCTGGATATTAGCCCTTTGTCAGATGAGTAGATTACAAAAATTTTCTCCCATTCTGTAGACTGCCTGTTCACTCTGATGGTAGTTTCTTTTGCTGTGCAGAAGCTCTTTAGTTTAATTAGATCCCATTTGTCAATTTTGGCTTTTGTTGCCATTGCTTTTGGTGTTTTAGACATGAAGTCCTTGCCCATGCCTACGTCCTGAATGGTACTGCCTAGGTTTTCTTCTAGGGTTTTTATGGTTTTAGGTCTAACATTTAAGTCTTTAATCCATCTTGAATTGATTTTTGTATAAGGTGTAAGGAAGGGATCCAGTTTCAGCTTTCTACATATGGCTAGCCAGTTTTCCCAGCACCATTTATTAAAAAGGGAATCCTTTCCCCATTGCTTGTTTTTGCCAGGTTTGTCAAAGATCAGATAGTTGTAGATGTGTGGCATTATTTCTGCGGGCTCTGTTGTGTTCCATTGTTGTATATCTCTGTTTTGGTACCAGTACCATGCTGTTTTGGTTACTGTAGCCTTGTAGTATAGTTTGAAGTCAGGTAGCGTGATGCCTCCAGCTTTGTTCTTTTGGCTTAGGATTGACTTGACAATGTGGGCTCTTTTGTGGTTCCATATGAACTTTAAAGTAGCTTTTTCCAATTCTGTGAAGAAAGTCATTGGTAGCTTGATGCGGATGGCATGGAATCTATAAATTACCTTGGGCAGTATGGCCATTTTCACAATATTGATTCTTCCTACCCATGAGCATGGAATGTTCTTCCATTTACTTGTATCCTCTTTGATTTCATTGAGCAGTGGTTTGTAGTTCTCCTTGAAGAGGTCCTTCACATCCCTTGTAAGTTGGATTCCTAGGTATTTTATTCTCTTTGAAGCAATTGTGAATGGGAGTTCACTCATGATTTGGCTCTCTGTCTGTTATTGGTGTATAAGAATGCTTGTGATTTTTGCCCATTGATTTTGTATCCTGAGACTTTGCTGAAGTTGCTTATCAGCTTAAGGAGATTTTGGGCTGAGACGATGGGGTTTTCTAGATATACAATCATGTCATCTGCAAACAGGGACAATTTGACTTCCCCTTTTCCTAATTGAATGCCCTTTATTTCCTTTTCCTGCCTGATTGCTCTGGCCAGAACTTCCAACACTATGTTGAATAGGAGTGGTGAGAGAGGTTATCCCTGTCTTGTGCCAGTTTTGAAAGTGAATGCTTCCAGTTTTTGCTCATTCAGTATGATATTGGCAGTGGGTTTGTCATAGATAGCTCTTATTATTTTGAGATATGTCCCATCAATACCTAATTTATTCAGAGTTTTTAGCATGAAAGGTTGTTGAATTTTCTCAAAGCCTTTTCTGCATCTATTGAGATAATCATGTGGTTTTTGTCTTTGGTTCTGTTTATATGCTGGATTACATTTATTGATTTGCTTATGTTGAACCAGCCTTGCATCCCAGGTATGAAGCCCACTTGATCATGGTGGATAAGCTTTTTGATGTGCTGCTGGATTTGGTTTGCCAGTATTTTATTGAGGGTTTTTGCATCGATGTTCATCAGGGATATTGGTCTAAAATTCTCTTTTTTTGTTGTGTCTCTGCCGGGCTTTGGTATCAGGATGATGCTGGCCTCATAAAATGAGTTAGGGAGGATTCCCTCTTTTTCTATTGATTGGAATAGTTTCAGAAGGAATGGTACCAGCTCCTCTTTGTACCTCTGGTAGAATTCGGCTGTGAATCCATCTGGTCCTGGACTTTTTTTGGTTGGTAAACTATTAATTTTTGCCTCAATTTCAGAGCCTGTTATTGGTCTATTCAGAGATTCAACTTCTTCCTGGTTTAGTCTTGGGAGGGTGTATGTGTCAAGGAATTTATCCATTTCTTCTAGATTTTATAGTTTATTTGCGTAGAGGTGTTTATGGTATTCTCTGATTGTAGCTTTTATTTCTCTGGGATTGGTGGTGATATCCCCTTTATCATTTTTTATTGCATCTATTTGATTCTTCTCTCTTTTCTTCTGTATTAGTCTTGCTAGCAGTCTATCAATTTTGTTGATCTTTTCAAAAAACCAGCTCCTGGATTCATTGATTTTTTGAAGGGTTTTATGTGTCTCTGTTTCCTTCAGTTCTGCTCTGATTTTAGTTATTTCTTGCCTTCTGCTAGCTTTTGAATGTGTTTGCTCTTGCTTTTCTAGTTCTTTTAATTGTGATGTTAGGGTGTCAATTTTAGATCTTTTCTGCTTTCTCTTGTGGGCATTTAGTGCTATAAATTTCCCTCTACACCCTGCTTTGAAGGTATCCCAGAGATTCTGGTATGTTGTGTCTTTGTTCTCATTGTTTTCAAAGAACATCTTCATTTCTGCCTTCATTTCATTATGTACCCCGTAGTCATTCAGGAGCAGGTTGTTCAGTTTTCATGTAGTTGAGTGGTTTTGAGTGAGTTTCTTAATGCTGAGTTCTAGTTTAATTGCACTGTGGTCTCAGAGACCGTTTGTTATAATTTCTGTTCTTTTACATTTGCTGAGGAGTGCTTTACTTCCAACTATGTGGTCGATTTTGGTATAGGTGTGGTGTGGCACTGAAAAGAATGTATATTCTCTTGATTTGGGGTGGAGAGTTCTGTAGATGTCTATTAGGTCCTCTTGGTGCAGAGCTGAGTTCAATTCCTGGATATCCTTGTTAACTTTCTGTCTCGTTGATCTGTCTAATGTTGGCAGTAGGGTGTTAAATCTCCCATTATTATTGTGTGGGAGTCTAAGACTCTTTGTAGGTCCCTAAGGACTTGCTTTATGAATCTGGGTGCTCCTGTATTGGCTGCATATATTTTTAGGATAGTTAGTTCTTCTTGTTGAATTGATGCCTTTACCATTACGTAATGGCCTTCTTTGTCTCTTTTGATCTTTGTTGGTTTAAAGTCTATTTTATCAGAGACTAGGATTGCAACCCCTGCCTTTTTTTGTTTTCCATTTGTTTGGTAGATCTTCCTCCATCCCTTTATTTTGAGCCTATGTGTGTCTCTGCACGTGAGATGGGTTTCCGGAATACCTCACACTGATGGGTCTTGACTCTTTATCCAATTTGCCAGTTTGTGTCTTTTAATTGGAGCGTTTAGCCCATTTACATTTAAGGTTAATATTGTTATGTGTGAATTTGATCCTGTCATTATAATGTTAGCTGGTTATTTTGTTCATTAGTTGATGCAGTTTCTTCCTAGCCTTGACGGTCTTTACAATCTGGCATGTTTTTGCAGTGGCTGGTACTGGTTGTTCCTTTCCATGTTTAGTGCTTCCTTCAGGAGCTCCCCATCACACTAACAGCTGATCTCTCAGCAGAAACTCTACAAGCCAGAAGAGAGTGGGCGCCAATATTCAACATTCTTAGAGAAGAGAATTTTCAACCCAGAATTTCATATCCAGCCAAAGTAAGCTTTGTAAGTGAAGGAGAAATAATATACTTTACAGACAAGCAAATGCTGAGAGATTTTGTCACCACCAGGCCTGCCCTAAAAAACAGACCATCTTTCTTATCTCAATCGTGCATGCACTGTTATATAGTTCCAACAGAGCGTGTTAAATACAGTAGAGAAAAAAAAGTACACATTCTTAGCACAGAAAATGTTCATTGTAACCATATGTCTTGTAGCCAAGCATTAAATTGAAATTATTTTTAAAGTTGCCTTTAAAGAAGCATCATTTTTCTTCTCCTTAAAGCAAGCCAGTTTCTAGTATTTTAAAAATTAAAAATAGAATCTCTCATCTTTCTCTTTTTAATAGTTCTTAAACAATAACTGATGAACTTTCTTTTTACTCAGTTATACCAGGATCTTAACAATATGTTTAACATTCCTCATAGAACCCTTGTCTTTCATGTATGTTTTAAACAATATAAAATTCACAAACTTTATAATCGAACCTAACTTTTATGCTCAATTGTTTATCTCAAATGTGGCTTTTCTAATTACTAAACACTTGAAAATTGTTCACAATTACCTCCTTTATAATTTCAAACTCCAAAGAATTGCTTTTTATCTCCCAAATGTATTTTAAAATTGACTATGTAATATTGTCTTGAGTGAATTTGAGTGTTATCATACAAGTGACTAGACCTGTATATAAAATATAATTTGTAATTATAAATTTAATTCCACTTTCCTGCTGTCATTATCCAATTGCAACACATTTATATGACTTCATAACCTTTGTCCCAGAGGATGTAGCCACTGCCTCAAATTCTGTCCCATTATTTTAACTGCTAAAATGACATTGTTTTTCTTTTGCCTTTCTTTCATGTTAAGGTATAATTATTGCTATTTTTTTTCATTTTATATGTAACCCAAGAACACTTGTCCTAAGCCTGGCAATTCTGTGTTCCAGTGGCATAATTTAGTTCTCTGGAAATCTAGTAGTGATCGACCTGGCACTCTTCTTTTCATGTGCTCTAGCTCTCCTTTGATCATGGCCTTTGAGAAGCTTAGCCACTCCAATTATGCCTCTATCTTTGTGGTATAAAGTTATATTGCACATCTCAGACTGTCTGTGGCCTTTTGATCAAAGTGTAGAGTACCTGACTTATGTCTTTTTCCATCCTTATTGATTAGTTTTTTTTCAAATAACAAAAGAGATAACATCTTTTTATGTATCTGGTTTCAATAAAATTCTATCAGGAAAAGAGCATGGTTTAAACCTTCTCTTAAATTTTAGTTCTGGGATCTGAGTAGTATGTGTCCTTAGGAGCACTACTCAGGGGTCTGCCTAACTCCCAAAACATCTTCTTGGGCAACTTAAAGCAATGTTAATTTCAGCCTCAAAATACCATACTTTGGTAGTATGTTATTATGTCAACTAGTTTCCCCTTTTGGGGTCTTAAAAAAAACAATCTTTTCTGTCAAAGTGACAGAATATTTGAAGAGAAAGCATCACATGATACACAGCAGTATTGGCTTTGAGTAACTCTCAACCACACGTATTAGATAAATTGAAAAAGTACCTTTGCTTTTCCTTCTCCCTTCCAATCTTAATTGTTTGCACCAATTAGGATTGGAAGTTCCCTAATCATCATGTGTATCTAGGTAAAAGTGAAGAAACTGCCCATAGCAAATGGACAGATACAATTTTCCAGCACTACTTTGAGAAATTTGAAGAGTCAGAGCAGCTATGTCTTATTAACTTCTATATTAGTTCGTAGCAGAGTGCCCGGCACACACACAGAAAAAATAAATGTGCATTCAGGTCAACCCTTCTTATGTCTTTAAATTAAATGATTTCATAATTCACATGATATAAATTTTTTTGCAGATAACATCTTTAGAATTTTGTGCTACAGTTACTGCACATAATTTCCAGTTGTCTTTTAACATCATAAATCCATTGTACAAATAAGATAGGAATGGAAAGAGAGAAATATGTAGTAGATGTTTTGCTACATAGTTCCTAACTTGGCAAATAAAGAAGTGTGCCACAAGTGAGATCTTAAAATAATGATATTACTTGTAAATGACTTAAAAAATATACATTCAACTGAAAGCTTAGCATTCAGCCAAAATTTTAAAGTGCTTTTTGCAAACTAAAGCGTAATTATTTCACATTACTCCTATTTAAGAAGTTGTTACAATCATGTTATCTTCCTTTTTAGCCTCTTGTCCATATTTTTACTTCAATATATTGCATGTTTCATACAAGAAAACTGTGTTGGTATTTGAGCATGCTTGAAAAGTTTTAAGCCTCAATGAATTTTCTCAGTGACTTTTCAAACACTCTAGGAAAATAGAAATCTTTCATTTCAGCCCTTTGAATGATGCAATAACGGTCTCCATGGGAGAGTTAAAGAAGCAATGAACTACAAAGCATGAACTCAGATGGTTGGATTTAGAAATCAGAAGGGCTCAAATTTGAAGTGATGTATAATACCTTACTCATATTCCAGTTCAAACAGAAATGTAGAAAGTCTGAAAGTACTTAATGTTTAATAATTAAAAGATATATATAATTGGCCGGGCGCGGTGGCTCGCGCTTGTAATCCCAGCACTTTGGGAGGCCGAGGGGGGCAGATCACGAGGTCAGGAGATCGAGACCATCCTGGCTAACACAGTGAAACCCTGTCTCTACTAAAAATACAAAAATTTAGCCGGGCGTGGTGGTGGGCCCCTGTAGTCCCAGCTACTCAGAGAGGCTGAGGCAGGAGAATGACATGAACCCGGGAGGCGGAGCTTGCAGTGAGCAGAGATTGCGCCACTGCACTCCAGCCTGGGCGACAGAGCGAGACTCCGTCTCAAAAAAAAAAAAAAAAAAAAGGATATATATAATTGTAGACCAGATTCCAAAATGAAGCTCTTTCTCCTGTCTCGTTCTGTCTCTCAATTAGAACATAAGCAATTGTCATACATTTTGCCTTTTCAGTTCTACATAAAGAGCTCTGGACTGAACTCAGGAACCATGAATGCAGTGACAGCTTTGCCAGAAATTGTTTGACATTGAACAAGTTATTTAACATCTTACAGTTTCCTCATATAAAAAGTGAGAGCCTGAACTAGGAACTCTGAAGATCTTTCCACCTCCAACAGTATACATTTTGATATTTGGAAGGTAAGATAACAATAAATAATGATTTTTAAAAGACACTTTGTAATATAATTAAAAACAAACTCTTTTCAGGTAAAATCATAAATGTTTAATCCTGTTTACTAACACTTATTCGCCTTATTCCATGTGGGTTGCTAAAACACATACCACAAAGAGGGCAGCTTATAAACAACAGAAATTTACCATAGTTCCCAACATCAAGGTGCTGGCAGATTTAGTGTCTGCTGAGGGCACACTTTCTGGTTCATGGAAAGTGCTTTCCAGCTGTGTCCTCACATGGTAAAAGGGACCAATGAGCTTCCTTGGGTCTCTTCTACAGGGGTACTAATTCCATTCATGAGGGCTCCATCTTTATAATTTAATGATGTATCAAGAGTTCCACCTCCTAATATTATCATCTTGGAGATTAAGACTTCAACATATGAATTTTATGGAGACACAAACATTCAAACAATATCAAACTTTAAAAAATTACCTTTTAAACATATTCTGAATGTGGTTTCTGTCTTAGACCAGGAGGATAGAGTTTACTTTCATATTTTCCCTGTAAGTGAGAGGAATTATTTATTTTAAATAAAGAGTATTTTTTTAAAAAAGTATTTTAATAATTGTATTTAATTGTATGTTTTTAAGTCAAGAAATCCAGAATTATTTATTTATTTATTTATTTTTGAGACAGATTCTCACTCTGTTGCCCAGGCTGGAGTGCAGTGGCGTGATTTCCGCTCACTGCAAGCTCCACCTCTGGGTTCACACCATTCTCCTGCCTCAGCCTCCCCAGTAGCTGGGACTACAGACGCCCGTCACCACGCCCTGCTAATTTTTTTGTATTTTTAGTAGAGACGAGGTTTCCCCGTGTTAGCCAGGAAGGTCTGGATCTCCTGACCTCGTGATCCGCCCGCCTCAGCCTCCCAAAGTGCTGGGATTACAGGCATGAGCCACTGCGCCCGGCCCCAGAATTATTTTTAAAAGTTCAAAACATCAACAGAAAATCCTCATGACTTCAACATGTTCGTTTCCTCAAATGACATGAAGTTTACTGACAAGTTCCTTGAAAGTATAGTGACAGAGTGAATTCTCCCTGTATTATTCACTTCCTATGATGCATATGAATTTCTGGTCCTCAAGAATGGAACTCAGAATTGCAATAGGACCATTGTGTCTGTTGCCAGAGTTACTTGTTTCAGATGTGCATGTTGCTATAATTATGACCTGTGTAATAATGGATTTGGCCTTGCCCAAAGAGAGTTCCAAACTACTCGTGGCTCCTGGGAGGTAATCTCTTAAACTTTTGGAATTTCCTAAGTAGTAGGAATGCCCTTGTCATCATGGTGGGCCCTTCAGACCATATATTAGTTTATACTAATAAGGGAACTCATGACCTGAAGTAGCAATTATGTAACATTTTTATGACTCTACATTAAATTACTGTTTCAGTTGACGGACTCTCTCTGATCCTGTCATGTCAAAGAAGAAATGTTCTGCTCCACAGAAATTCAGCCCTTTCCCCAAAATAAAGAAAAATCCACTATAATTTCAATACCTAGAGAAAAATACTGTTAACACTTGGATAAGGGAGTGAGAGAGACGAAGAGAAAGAGAAAGAGAGAGACAGAGAGACTTGAATATTCAGAGTATAGAATATAATCTACTACTTTCATGAAAATACAAACTTTACAATAATACATAAATTACCTCACGCTTTGAGTGCTCTGTGAAAGGCAATTCGTTGGGCATCTGAGGGTTTTGAAGATGTGTAAGATGCAGTACCTTACTTTGAAAAGCAAATCAAACCTAATATCAAATATATTTTCTTCAAAGAAATTTATTCATTCAATAACATTTTTTGTCTATCTACTATGTGCTTGGCCTTGTTTTAGCACTGCAGATAGGGAATAAGACAGTTATAATCTTTATACTCATGGACGTTATATTTTATTGAGGAAGGCTGACAAGATATCGAATAAACAAGAGGAATATTTTATCATAGTTAATGCTGTGAATAAAAATGTTTTTAAAACAAACAGAGGAATAAGAAAGTGAGAGACAGCCTAGCTACTCTAAATTGGATAGTGAGATAAGGCCTCTATGAGTATGACATTTACATTAAGTTCTGAATGATAAGGACCTAACAGCAAGACCAAGGACTCGGTGGACCATTTCAGGCAGAATAA
>NW_026652292.1:44738853-44742114 GCF_009828535.3 Hylobates moloch | reverse complement strand
TTATTTACATTAAGTATTTCTCCTAATGCTATCCCTCCCCGATCCCCCCACCCCATAACAGGCCTCAGTGTGTGATGTTCCCCTTCCTGTATCCATTTGTTCTCATTGTTCAATTCCCAACTATGAGTGAGAACATGCCATGTTTGGTTTTCTGTCCTTGCTATAATTTGCTCAGAATGATGGTTTCCAGCTTCATCCACGTCCCTGCAAAGGACATGAACTCATCCTCTTTTATGACTGCATAGTATTCCATGGTGTATATGTGCCACATTTTCTTAATCCAGTCTATCATTGATGGACATTTGGGTTGGTTCCAACTCTTTGCTATTGTTAATAGTGCTGCAATAAACATACAAGTGCATGTGTCTTTATAGTAGTGTGATTTATAATCCTTTGGATATATACTCAGTAATGGGATGGCTGGGTCAAATGGTATTTCTAGTTCTAGATCCTTGAGGAATTGCCACACTGTCTTCCACAGTGGATGAACTAGCTTACACTCCCACCAACAATGCAAAAGTGTTCCTATTTCTCCACATCCTCTCCAGCACCTGCTGTTTCCTGACATTTTAATGATCACCATTCTAACTGGTGTGAGATGGTATCACATTGTGGTTTTGATTTGCATTTCTCTGATGGCCAGTGATGATGAGCATTTTTATGTGTCTGTTGGCTGCATAAATGTCTTCTTTTCAAAAGTGTCTGTTCATATCCTTTGCCCACTTTTTGGTGGGGTTGTTTGATTTTTTCTTGTAAATTTGTTTAAGTTCTTTGTAGATTCTGGATATTAGCCCTTTGTCAGATAGGTAGATTGCAGAAATTTTCTCCCATTCTGTAGGCTGCCTGTTCACTCTGATGGTAGTTTCTTTTGCTGTGCAGAAGCTCTTTAGTTTAATTAGATCCCATTTGTCAATTTTGGCTTTTGTTGCCATTGCTTTTGGTGTTTTAGACATGAAGTCCTTGCCCATGCCTATGTCCTGAATGGTACTGCCTAGGTTTTCTTCTAGGGTTTTTATGGTTTTAGGTCTAACATTTAAGTCTTTAATCCATCTTGAATTGATTTTTGTATAAGGTGTAAGGAAGGGATCCAGTTTCAGCTTTCTACATATGGCTAGCCAGTTTTCCCAGCACCATTTATTAAATAGGGAATCCTTTCCCCATTTCTTGTTTTTGCCCGGTTTGTCAAAGATCAGATGGTTGTAGATATGTGGCATTATTTCTGCGGGCTCTGTTCTGTTCCATTGTTGTATATCTCTGTTTTGGTACCAGTACCATGCTGTTTTGGTTACGGTAGCCTTGTAGTATAATTTGAAGTCAGGTAGCGTGATGCCTCCAGCTTTGTTTTTTTGGCTTTTTTAAGTCAATAAGGCTAGGGTTTCATTGCCGGGGGAAGATGTATGTGATGAAGTCTGAGAAGGAGGAGAATCAGACCAAGTAGGGAGTTTGGATTTCAAGTATGATGTGCAGCCATTGGAGAGCATGGAGGGTATAGGTAAGGGTAGGAATAAGTCAAGCCTGAAAGCAACAAGGTCAGTTGGGAACTAATACAGATGTCCAGATGACAGTGGAAGGGCATTGGAGAAGGGGAGAAAAATAGGATGGAGAGAAGTGAATAGATTTACTATATGCCTTGTTATTAGAGCTCAGACTTGTTAATGAATTGGATTTTTTGAGTAAAGATAATCAAATCTAACAAACATCTGTCTTTCTGACTTGAGTAAATATGTGGAGGTTGCTACTGTTTGCTGAGATTGAACATAAATGAGTGAATTTGGAAGAAGGTAGATATGTTTCAGACATCTATATCAGCAGTTCCCAACCTTTTTGGCACCAGGGACTGGTTTCATGGAAGACAATTTTTCCACAGGAAATGGAGGTGGGCATGGTTTCAGGAAGAAACTCTTCCACCTCCAATCATCAGGCATTAGATTCTCATAAGGAGCACACAACCTAAAGCCCTTGTATGCACAGTTCACAATAGGGTTTGGCTTTTATGAGAATCTAATGCTGCTGGTGATCTGACAGGTGGTGGAGCTCAGGCAGTAATATTTGCTTGCCCGCCACTCACTTCCTGCTGTGCCGCCCAGTTCCTAACAGGCCTCTGACCAGTACTGGTACTAACCTGCCCGAAGGTTGGGGACCCCTGGTCTACATAATACTTAATTTTCTGTATTCCTAGGGCTTCAACTTTGATCATTATGCTAACATTTACCAATTCTATCTCTTCCAGCTACTAAATATCACTGCATGTTTGTCCCTGAGAAACCTGAAACTCAAGGTATCCAAAATTAAATTTTCCTTCACATGCTCCTTCTCCTCCTGCTTGCTATTGTCATCTAATGCCCCCTTTATCTATCAAGGCACCAAAGAATCCAAAACTGAATTAGTTCATTTAAACTTCTAAATAGCTTTAGAACCCCTCACTTCTTCTCAGTCTCATCTGCTTATTCTTCATTAGCTATCTTTATTTAAGAAAATGTACTGACTGCCTGCTATATCCCAAGCAGTTTTAGTACTGGGAAGTACTGCAGTCAGTAAAACAAAACAAATCTCATCTCTACAGAGCATATATTTGAATATTCACCCTGAGGAAGAAGGAATTATATAGAAGACACTGAGCAGCATAAAAACCATTTTATTGCTCTAGTTTTCATGATTATCTTTAGAACTTGGAATTAGTATGTCTGTTACTTGCTGAACATTAACAAGTGCCAATTACATCTTTCTTCCTAAAATTCACTGTCCAAAATTTTTTGTGACATTGAATCCAGTCCCCTTGCTTAACTTTTATTCTAAGCATCATAAATCTTTTTATTTTATATTAACCTATTCTTTCTCTGTTGCTCTTCTTTATGTAGACCCATGCTCTAACTTATATCATTTAATTCTTATCCTAGTTCCTTTATAAGTAAGATCCCCTGCCTACCTTGTTTTCTTCAGCTTCTTTCAAAATTTTCCTCTTTGCCTTTCCTTTTATTCAATTTGAATACGATAGGCCTAGGTATAGATATTTTGGAATTAATTCTGTTTGGTGTTCTTTGTACTTCTTGGATCTCTGGTTTCGTGTCAGACATTAATTTGGGGGAAGTTTTTCACCATTATACTTTATATATTTTGTCTTCTCTGTGCTGTTTTTCTTCTACTTTTGGAATTCCATTTACACATATATTTTACCTTTTGAAACTGCCCCACAGTTCTTGGGTGCTCTCTCCTAGTGTGTGTGTGTGTGTGTGTGTGTGTGTGTGTGTGTGTGTGTGTGTG
>NW_026652292.1:44731589-44738843 GCF_009828535.3 Hylobates moloch | reverse complement strand
GTGTGTGTGTGTGTGTGTGTGTGTGTGTGTGTGTGTGTGTGTGTGTGGTGTTATGTATGAGTGTGTATTTCATCCTTTTGTTTTTGAATTTCAGTTTGGGAAGTTTCTTATGACCTTTCTTCAGGCTCACTAAATCTTTCCTCAACTATGTTCATTCTACTGATGATTCCAGCAGAAGGCATAATTCACTTCTTTTATTGTGGTTTTCATGTATAACATTTCCTTTTTATTCTTAGCGTTTCCATCTTTCTGATTATAATATCCATCTGTTCTTGCCTGCTGTCTACTTTTTCCATGGGAACCCTTAACACATTAACCATAGATATTTTAAATGTGCAGTCTGATAATTCAAACATCTGTGTCATATCTGAGTCTGGTTCTGATTATTGCTTTGTCTTCTCATACTGTGTGTGTTTTTTTTTTTCTTGCCTTTCTCAAGCCTTGTGACTTTTTTGTTGAAAGCCAGACATGTATGATCAGATAATAGGATGTGAAATAAATAGACATTTATCTGAATACGGCTAACAGTCTGGTTATGCTTAATGTTTGCAGTAGTTGTAGGTGCCAGAGACTTCAAATTCTTATAGTATCCTTGTTTTTACCTCTCCTGCTGTCTTTCAGGTTTCCTATGTACTCCTTCTCAAAGGGAGCCTATAATTTAGAGCTTTTTAGCTATATTGCACTGTTAGTATAGGGAAGCTTTGTTTCTCTAGGGGTAATATTTGGGGAAGAGGAAATATTCCATAATCTTATGATTAAATATCAGGCTTTTAGAAGGCCTGTATATTGGACTGTGACCTTCACAAGTGTTTCTTACCTTTTTTTCTCCTCAGTTGATGCAGGAAGTCTAGAGGGGGCTAGAGTATGAAGAATGCCCTCTCTCCAGGGACATAATTCTCTAATAAGGCCCTTTCTACTGAAGAGTAGGTCTTTATTATGAAGAATGATCTGGGTGTATTTCATAGTGATTAGTCTTCTCTTACCCTTATCAGAGCCAGGAGAGCATCTTTGTTAGTTCTTCAACCTAAGAGGTGAATGGGGTTCCTGGAGGTAAAACCCAAGAGAGTGTGGGGATCTCGTCAGACTGTAGTTCCTATGAGTTTCTCACATTCATGCTAGTCTACATTCAGCCTCCAGCAACTCACCAAAATTACCATTTCGTGTTTCTGCCAATTTATGGCCCCAGAGTCTTCCGCTCCAGCTGAGTAGGATTTTGACTGTGATTCTCTCAATTCACATGTTCCCCCAGAATTGGAGGTGATGATTTGCCCTGCAATTTCAGTTATCTGATGGGGTCAAGAAAAGTCATTGCTTTTCCATTTCTTCAGCTCTTTTTCTTATTGTAAGGGCAACAGAGATGACTTCCAAACTATTTACACTTTAAAATTAGAAGTCAAGAAGATTCATAACAGAGACTTACTGAATCCTATTAAAGATTACATTGACAACAAAAGATTCAGTGTAATTAAAAATGAGAGACAGGGCAGACTCCAGAGAAAGTGAACCTTTTGGCTCTGCCTCTCACATTTCAAAAATCCTAGCTAAACCAGAATCATTTTTTTTTAACGCAGAGAAATTGAGATGCAGGAGAAGATTGCTTCAAGATCCAAATGCCAAAATTCACACTGTCAAAATTTATTGCTTTACTTTAACTTTCTGCTCACCTTCCTTCCCTTGTTCCTCTTGCTTCTTTCTTATGGCCAGAATGGACTGGCACTTCTAGATGTGACCTGATTGTATTATATGTTTCCTATCTTAGTTGAACAGCATCAGTATCTTCAATTCTTAGGCTTCAAATTAGAGAACGATCTTCCTCTCTTGTTTATAACCTCACTCAAAATTTTCCACCAAGTTCCTTTGTTATAATTTGACTCCATTTTTGATGTTTGACCACTGTGTTTCCAAATCCCATTTCTCCCTTTTCTCCTCTTGTCCCACAGCTGGGAAAGACAATAAGGAAGTCTTCACTCTTCTTCCCTTGCCACTGGCAGGAAGTTGTTTAAACTATGCACATGGAAACTCTTATAGGCTGCCCTTAATGACAATAAAAACAAAGCCCTTCATTATGCTCAAGCTTTTGTGCCTGACCTGCTGTCACTGGTAGTACCATTATGTGAGCTTTTCATACCCTCTTGATATAGGCATGCTGTCATCAGTCTAGGCATATGAACCAATTTTGTTGTGAGGGGAGTGAGCAACCACCAAATACCTTTCCTTTTTATCTTTTCAAATCTTTCTCCCATCTGATATCTCCTCTTGGGTCCTTGAAGGCAAAACTCTTTAATGCTCTGATTCCTCTGTTCCCATTGTCCCTTGAACACAATTCAGTGAGACTTTCATCCCACCTCCCCACAGAATCTCTTCTTGCCAATGTCAGCAAAATTCTTCAGATTGTTTGGGATTCAAGGTCAATTTCTGGAATTCCTGTTTGAATTATCAGCAGCATTTGATTCAGTTAATTACTCTCCCCACTTTGAAATTTTTTTTTTCCTGCTGGCTTCTAAGGCAGCCTAATTTATTAGTGTTCCCCTACCTCACTGGTGCTTCTTCTCAGTCTCTTTTAATTGTTCCTCTGCATCTTCCTAACTTCTTAATGTTGGAATGCTCTATGTTTTAGTCCTTAGATATCTCCTCTTTTCTGTCAACATCAATCATCTATGGTGATATCATCTATGAACTGAGAACTGCCAAATTTCTGTCTCAAGGGTGACCTCTCTCCTAAACTCCAGAGTTGTAGGATTCAAATTCCTACTCACCATCCCTACTTAGAGGCCCTAATATCCATTTCAAATTTAACTGTTCAAAACTGAACCCCTGATATTCTTCTCCCCCATTTTCTCTACCTGCAGCCTGTCCTTCTCACTTAATAGCCACTTCATCCTCTTTATTTCTCATATGTCACATCAAATTATTGGAAGATTCTGTTGTCTCTATCTTCAGAATGTTTCCAGACACTAATACTTCTCAATACATCCACTGCTACCACACTGAACCAAAGCAATATGACACAACAACTGGATTATTACAATACTCTCCTGACTGCTCTCTCTCTTTCTATCCCCGAAACCCATAGTCTATCAACATAGTAGTCAGTGTGACTCTATTAAAACATAAAGCATGTTGTGTCTCCACTGTTCAAAACTTTCCAATGGTTTTCTATTGCAATTAGAGCAAAAGCCAAAGTTCTTAAAAGAACCTACAAAGTTCTCAATAATCTGGCATCCCACAGTCAATACGACCAAATTCTCTACTATTCCCCCCATTTCTTCCCCCATTCCAGCCGCACTGACCTCCTTGCCTTTCCTGGGACATGCAAGACACACTTCCAGGCTTCAGTATTTCCACTGGCATTATCCTCTGCCAGGAATAACCTTCTCTCAGACAACTGCATGTCTTGAATCCTCGTTTCCTTTAAATGTGTCTAAACCATTGCTTTCTCAGTAAAGTTTTCCCAAATCACCTTATTAACCTCTTCTTCTACTAGGTACTTCCTGTTCTCTGTTTTTTTTTTTTTTTTCTCCAAAGTACTTGAGACTCTCTAACATACATATATTAATATTTAATTAAGGTGTTTGTTTTTTGTCTCACACAAATACATCATTTCCAAGAATAAAAATGTTTTATTTTTCTGTTTTGTTTTCTGCTGTATCCACAATACCTAGAATAATACCTGATTTGTGGCAAGCACTCAGTAAATTTTTGTTCCATCACTGAATCTTCTTCTTTCTTCCAATTCTCATTGCCAGTATTTTTTTGACTTAGGCCTTCATCAACTCTTTCTCAGCTTCTTGTAACTATCTGCTAACTTGTTTCCCTATGTTAAGTTTCAAACTCCTAAAACTCATCATTTTCTAAAGTGATCTTTCTAAAGCATATCTTTGCTCATACTTCTGTGCTCAAAAATCTTCACTGAGGCCAGGCACAGTGGCTCATGCCTGTAGTGCCAGCACTTTGAGAGGCTGAGGCGGGCGGATCACTAAAGGCCAGTAGTTCAAGACCAGCCTGGCCAATATTGGCGGAACCCCATCTCTACTAAAAATACAAAAATTAGCTGCGTGTGGTGGCGTACACTTGTAATCCCAGCTACTCAGGAGGCTGAGGCAGGAGAATTGCTTGAACCCAGGAGGTAGAGGTTGCAGTGAGGCGAGATTGTGCCACCGCGCTCCAGCCTGAGTGACAGAGGGAGACTCCACATCAAGAAAAAAAAATTTCATTGTCTCCCACTATCGAATATCGAAGATAGTTTTTTCTAAATATTGGAGTGTTACAACATCACACTTGATTCTTCAACCTACAGTTTCCAAGGTCCTATCCAAAACTTTGTTAATACAAATCTATAAAACGAGGCCATTGTACCTAAAATGTTTTAAAATAAAATAAAACATGATTAAAGGCACAGCTCACTTCGAGGTTCACAAACCCAGATGTCTTAGGAAAGCCTCCCAGTTAATTCAGAAATCTGGCCTTAACTTACCTTTCCAGTCTTCACTCTCTCTCTTTCATTTTATCCACTCAGTGCTTATATAAGAAAGTGTAGACAACTAACTAATGTGTGGCCTTAGATTATAGAAATAAATTGTTACATATGGGAAAGTATGTGACCTGGTGAAGAGAAACTACAAGAAAGAGAAGTTTGTTTTTCTGGGGATGACAAGTCATCTAGGATTTTTAAAATTTAATCTGTTCAACTAAATGGCTAACTCTAAATTAACAGCTGGGTGAAAAATATTCCACTTGGTGAAAAAGCATGTTTTCATTACAAATTTTGGTTATGGTCAATATTGAAGATTGGTTAAACCAACTTAACTTAAAACTATATTAAAAAGTTTCTTTAATGAGAGACTTTTCTTATTTGGTATAATACTTCACTCTTGATCATCAATCACTATATAATTGAATTGCAAATTGTGAAAAGTTCAAGTGACAAAGTATATTATCAGTTTTCATCCATTTCTTCCATTGTTGAAAATTGGTTGTTAATATAAATGTAAAGCTTAATTTCAAGACAGGAAAATCTATATATTTCTAAATTTGAAGCATTCTATAATAAATAGAAAAACATTTAATAAGGATCCATAACCAAATAATACTAGATGACATTAGTAGTTGTAAACATAAAGGTTTAAATTTTTCATTTTATAGAGTTATTAAAGTTATAACATATTATTGTTATGAAGTATAAAGGTAAGCTATTCATCATAAATCTCAAGGCACTTCTAATGAACTGAGTATATTTGATTTCTCCTAGAAAATCCTGTTTACTTCCCTCTATATCAAATACTATTTTACTACAAGAAATGTTTTGTTTCCTCAATGGACTCTGTGCTTTGTTCCTGTTATGTGTGATTTCATTATTTTATATATTTAAATTTTAATCCCATTCCTAAAAGGCTATTTATTTCCCCTTTAGTATTCTCTCTGTAACATGAGTACTCCCTCAGCACATGAATCACTGGTTTTACTTATAATATGATGACCCAACCAGTCCGGCTTCCTCTAAGAATGCTTTAAAAAAATTATTTGCCTATGATATACACCTAGCCTTCATATTTTAATTCTACTTAAAGTCAGAATCCCTGGAAAAGACTATTCCATATAACATGTGCCTCTATGATATCTGACCAAAGATGATTAAGAAACCCACAAACCATTGGCCTGAGACAATTCTACCCGTAGGCTAGGCCACCCATTAAATTTCTTTCCTAGGAATTTGGAATTTAAGTACAGGTACTGACAGACTGAGATACAGTTTAGCAAAATGGGAAGAAAAGCAGACAAAGCAGGAACATGTAAGTGAAAATGAAGTCAGAGAAATTAGAAAGAAGCCCTGAAGAACCAGTTGTTGGTCACCAGAAGCTACTCCAATTCTTGATTTTCTAAGGCCAAGTATTTCAGCTTTTGTGGATTTCTACGGGATTTTTGTATCTTTTCTCTGTATTTGGTTAAGCTTGATTGGATTTCTGTTCCTGATCAACCAAAGAAAGGATGTCGAAGTCTAAAAATCATGTATTCAATTATTCTGTTGTGTTGGTATGTACAATTTGTGTTAATTTTCCTGATGTATGTTTTTGGATATTTTGTAATTTTCTTTATTTTTCAAAAATAGAATTCATTATATTTAATTAAGCTGAATAGAAATATTAAACAGTACAGTGAATGTAATCAGTAATCATTTTGCTATTTTTCATTTTTGTTTATTTTTTATTTTGGTTTGATTTTTAGGTATTTTTGATTGCTTTTCCTTAAAAGAACATCTTATGGTATTATTTGGTGCATTAAATATTAATTTTTTTTTTAAAGAAAGTCAGAATTTCTCCCTGACTTGGAAGTAAAGGGTTTGGTTCACATGCCAAATTCTCTATGGTTTATGTATCTCTTAATTAATCGATGGCTGGAAGTAGCATAATTGCAAAGCTTACATCACAATTAACACACACCAAGTGATAGCCATGATCATTGAAAACACAGGACAGTTGACCCTTGAACAAAATAGGTTTGAACTGCACAGGTCCACTTACACCTGGATTTTTTTCAGCCGAACAAAGATTGTAAATATAATACACACATATGTAAAACCTGTGTATAACAGAGGGTCATCTTTTCATATATGTGGGTTCCGTAGGGCCAACTGTGAACTTGAGTATGCACAAATTTTGGTATTCACAGGAGTTCTAGAACTGATTCCTATCTGATACTGAGGGATGACTGTACTCAGAAAAAGAATAAATCTTACTCAGTAATCAAACGCTGAAGTAAAACTTTTCTTGACATCTTGAATGCTTGAGCAGCCCCTCTTGAAGCAAGAATATTCCAGAGTAGTCTGATTTGTTTTAAAATTATTAACAACTTGACTAAAAATACAATCTCACACCCAGCAAGTTCATCTAAAGAAGTTGAAGGTAAAATATAGGGTAATCAAAGCAAATGTCTACATGGTGCTAAATATCTGGATATTTAAAGTTAAGTAAAAGAGCATCAAATTAGGCCGGGCGCAGTGGCTTATGCCTGTAATTCCCGCATTTTGGCAGGCCGAGGCAGGCAGATCACTCGAGGCCAGGAGTTTGAGACCAGCCTGGCCAACACAGCAAAACCTAGTCTCTACTAAATAAAAAAAATTAGCCGGGTGTGGTGGCGCGTGCCTCTAATCCCAGCTACTCTGGAGGATGAGGCAGGAGAGTTGATTGGACCTGGGAGATGGAAGTTGCAATGAGCCGAAATCGTGCCACTGCACTGCAGCCTGGGCGACAGAGCGAG
>NW_026652292.1:44728737-44731489 GCF_009828535.3 Hylobates moloch | reverse complement strand
TTGTGCACAAATTTTAGAAAATAATTACTAAAAATGTCTAGACAGCTCTGCTGTTTTGCTCATTTACTCATATGTATCTTGTTTCAACCATCACTCAAAGTGGTTCTCAACATGTAGTCCGTGGACCAGCTGAATTAGTATCACCCAGGTACTAGGTAGGAATTAAAATTCTTGGTCTCTACCCCAAACTTACTAACTGTATCCCAAATGTAAAAACTATGGGTGGAGTTCAGGAATTTTTTTTTTTTTTTGAGACGGAGTCTCGCTCTGTTGCCCAGGCTGGAGTGCGGTGGCGTGATCTCGGCTCACTGCAAGCTCTGCCTCCTGGGTTCACGCCATTCTCCTGCCTCAGCCTCCCGAGTAGCTGGGACGACAGGCACCCACCACCACGCCCGGCTAATTTTTTGTAGTTTTAGTAGAGATGGAGTTTTGCCGTGTTACCCAGGATGGTCTCCATCTCCTGATGTCGTGATCCGCCTGCCTCGGCCTCCCAAAGTGCTGGGATTACAGGCGTGAGACACAGCGCCTGGCCGAGTGCAGGAATTTTTAACAAACCTTCCAGTGATTATAATGCAGCTAACCTTTGAGGAATATTGCTCTAAGAGAAAGATTGCTAAGTAACTCACATAGCGCCAAGAGGTAGAAAATCCAGTAACTTACAATGTAACACACAGTCGTACTAAACGATGGCATCACCATCCCATAACCCCAAAGTTATTTATGTGAAGTTCATGTGATGTGAACATCTTTCTAGATTGGGTGCTTCTTCAATGCACAATTCAAAAGGTTGTTTTACACACCACATCTATGTGATTGACTTCTTCTGTAGATGCAGATAGTAGAGTCAGGATGAAAAAACACTGTGCATCTTCTGCTGGGAGCACTTTGTGAGCTCCATTTTCCTTCAATATGCATATGCATGAGGCAGGGCACAGCACTAAACAACAACAACAACACTGTGATAAACAGAAAATGTGTATTATCAGTTTATTCTTATTTCAAAATCTTTAATTTTGAATACGCGCATATTAATTTGTGTTCGGATCTTCTCTTAAGGATGCATGCTGTGTGTGTGGTCCTAATATATGGATTTCCTGAAAGTTCTTTTCTTTCTTTTATAAACACTTGATAAGATCAGTAAAAAATGTTTCTAGTGACTCTTTATTCTTTTCCAGAGGGTATTTTTTAAAAATAATCTTAACTTGAGGGAGTGGTTATTTGAGTACATTACAAACATCTAGTATACAAACCAGCCTTGAAATTTCTACTTTCTCTCAATAACAGTTTGGTAGGGACAGGATTTGGCTGCAGTATCCAGCACTCCATATGTTTGATTTCAAATATTTTCGATGTTGTCACTATTTTTTCACAAATGCACAGATGAAAGGCAAAGTAGATTAAGCTGCCATAAAATACTAAACTGTATTTTACAACAACTGCATGATGACTACCAGTGAATTCCTACTGAAAACTCTCATGGGCAGCTTTTTTTTTTTTTTATTTTTTTTGCCTTTATATCTAGGTGGCAAAGAAAGAAAGGGCTGGAAGCATCTCGAAGAAGTCACTCAGTGTCTTATCCTGTCTCTAATGAAGCCTAGATTTTGATCCACTGAAAAAGAATGTAAATTTATCCTTTTGCTTTGAAGTGCACAAAAAGTCAAACTTAAAAACATTCCAGTTTAAAAGTCTTTAATTTGCTTCAACACCTATTGATTACCTATGCCAAACACATACATACAAAAAAAAATAAGTCATGGTCCCTGCCCTTAAAATTTTCACAGTGGCCCCAAAGCATACTTAGTTAAAAACAACAAATGTCAAATGCTTTACTCATTAAAGAGTACTTCACAACATTCCTGTGAGACAATTATTAGTATTATCCTCATTTACAGAAGAGGAAGTCAATTTTTCCAAAGACACGTAACTAAGTGTGCAGAGTTAAGATTAACATCAAAGTAATTCTAAAGCCCATTCTCATTCCACTAGAGCATGTTTCCATTTAACTGATGCCATGTCTGTTCCTGATAGTCACAGAGGGTCTTTGAGCAGTGGTTTGGGGCTGCACACTAAAATGAGACAAAAACAAGTATAAGGTGTGTCTTCCTCTCCAAAGATGACTTCCGGAGGAAAAGAGTCTAACACATTTGCAGAAAATGTATGCAGTTTTATAATCTAGTCCAGTAAAAGCATAATCTAACCCATCTAAAGCATGATCTAATCCATTCTACCTCCTGAACTCAGTGCAGACATTGCTAATCAACCCCAGAACATCTGAATGTAGCCCTAGGTACTTTCTTCACAAAGAGTTGACAGTGGCCATTACCAAATCTTTACAGTTAACATATCAAATGAAAACTGCTTGTTATGTTTCCTCTATTGTAAACCTTATTTCCCCAGGAGTAAAGTAATACTGAGTATACTATAAATCCTTAATGAAACATTTGGTACTATAAAAATATCAAGTTACATGGCATCTAGAATTTATTTTCAATTAACTAGCTTTATTTTGTTGTGGAAGAAAATGATAATAGTTTCATAAAATGTATTATTCATATAAATTTCTAATTATGAGGTTTTTTCCTGATTTAAGTAACTCTCTTCTTTTTTGTACTAGTGTAATTAATTTTAACAGGGAATTAAAGCAGAAGTTAGGCCACATCAGATTGAGTCACAAGTGGTAGGTTTTGAAGTAGAGGTGTTGTGTATACCTTACTCAATTTTTTTTTTTTTTTTTTTTTTTTTTTTGAGACGG
>NW_026652292.1:44290127-44728637 GCF_009828535.3 Hylobates moloch | reverse complement strand
GTTAGCCAGGATGGTCTCGATCTCCTGACCTCGTGATCCGCCCACCTCGGCCTCCCAAAGTGCTGGGATTACAGGCGTGAGCCACCGCGCCCGGCCCTACCTTACTCAATTTAGAAGCTTTAGTCTAAAACTGCTTATTTGGGCCAGGCACGATGGCTCATGCCTGTAATCCCAACAATCTGGGAGGTCGAAGTGGGTGGATCACTTGAGGTCCTGAGTTCAAGACCAGGCTGGCCAAGATGGTGAAACCCCATCTCTACTAAAAAATATAAAAATCAGCCGGGCGTGGTGGTAGATGCTTGCAATCCCAGCTACTCGCGAGGCTGAGGCAAGGACAATTGCTTGAACCCAGGAGGCAGAAGTTGCAGTGAGCCAAGATCACGCCATTGCACTCCAGCCTGGGGGACACAGTGAGACTCCATTTCGGGAAAAAAATAAATAAATAAAATAAAACTGTTAATTTGGAGGTAAACGCCCATGAAAAGGGGTGTGAATTCATCAAAAAGTAATCAAATGCAAGAAATGCCATATTTTAAATGAAATTATCCTAGCTTGCAGTGTTCAGCCACTAAGATGGCAGAATGTCTAAGCATTTGGGGAGCTCCATCCTTTCTCCTTAAGATTTTATAAGAATATTGAGGCCTAGTTTGTTTCAGGAACATGGGAGACAGCATAGAGTATGTAGCTGCCTAATGTTGATTCATAAATCCTGGATGAGCTGTGTTCTTTCTGGTGAACCACAGAGATGCCCCTAAAGCTTTAACCAGTGTCATTCGTAAAGAAACCTTCATCACTGCTCTCACAGCCACAGTGTCCATGAACCAACTTCCGTAGGTATTTTGTAGCCTTCCCCCATTGAACTCTTGTCACACTGCAGGAGATGGAGAACAGATTCCTGCCATCTCTCAATTCTCACAGTATGAGAACCTCACCGTTTCCCAGATCAGGCTACCTCCACCCCACTCTCTCTGCCTGTAACTCTCAAGAGCAGTGCTATCCAATCCAGTGGCCATTAGCTCCATATAGATATTGAGCACCATGGAAATGTAGCCAGTCTGAATTAGGTATTCTGTAGGTATAAAAATCATACTGTGTGTCAAACATTTCATATGAAAGGAAGAACTTAAAGTACTTGCATTAATAATTTTTACACTGACTATGTGTTGAAACAATATTTTAGATATATTAACTAAAATCTATTATTAAGATTATTTTCACTCTTTTTACTTTAAAAATACAGCTATAAAATAATTAAAACTACAAGTGTGGCTCACATTGTATTTTATTGGACAGTGCTGCTTGCGGACAATTTCAGATAAACATTTTGATGAGCCTGTCTTCATAAATAATGCCTGGATTGTTACCTATTTTAAGGTGTTTCCCCCAAAGAGATTCACTTATTATATATTCGCCGGTTCTCAAGAGAGCTTAGAGAGATAAAACTTATGGCTGTCTTGGAAAGGCAAAGAGAAAGACATTTCTCTTTGTTTTTCTTCCAAAGCATCTAGTGAGAAAAATACACAGTTCATTTCTTAGTTAGAAATATCTCAGAACTATCATCACTACTGTGAGATTAAAACATGGACACAAGGTAAGAAAAGCTAACTTCCCTTATGTTACAATAAATTATGTGGCATACTGTTTCTGGTTACTTTGGGTTTCTGTTTCCATGTCTCAAGCATAGAGCTGGCCACTTAATCTCCTTCCATCTAGACCCCATCTACCATGGAAATCATTACCTTGTTTTCCATGTCTTTACAAAGAAAAATGATCAGACTGTGGCAGAGAAAATCAGGTTCCACTGAAAGTTTTAACCTTCTATCCTTGTAGAAAATTTAATTTTCTATCCTGACACAGTTGGCCATGCCACATGTAGATATATTGTGTAGACAGATTATTGCAAAACAGAATTATCAGACCATCAAATAATTTGCCTCATTCAGTAAATGTTTCCTTCAGTTTCACTTACATTTTTATTCTCCTTCTCATAGAACATGACTCTGCTGTATATCTGACTCTCTTAGTATCATTTCAATCAAGTGATTTACACATCTCTGGCTCTACCTGTAGATTTCAGTGCCCTCTTGGGTTTCATAAAAAGGCATGGCTTTTGTGACTTGGGGTAAAAAACACAGTGTTCTGATCCAGTGCCCAAGTTAAATAATATAGAAAATTACGCTTTCTTGAAGGTGGATGCTTTTCTTCAGAGCTAAATTTGATGACAATTTTAATTGCTACTAATATAAAGTTAACACTCATTTTAGAAAAAACAATAGAAATGGCTTTTCATTGAAATTTAAAATGCTTGGAAAGTCTTATATTAATTGATGTCTATAGTCTTCTAACTCACACCTGAAAACTGTGCCCAAATCTAGTATCCTATCTGCATTTCATAAGATGTGGGTAAAGGTCTTGATTTTGCTTTCTTTTTAATGCTTGATTTTCCAGAAAACACATTACCTTTCTAAACTGATATATTGAAAACCATACTAAAATTGACATGATTCTGCTGCAATTAAGCAAAGTAAAACACTATCCAAAAAATTCCTTCTCAGGAACATTACAAAAGATATATGCGTTTCCATTGAACTAAACTTTTTCTGGCAAGCATTTACACTGGGTAGTCCCATTAGCTTGTTTATTTATGTTTTATTTATCAACTCTAATGTAGATATAATTCTAATGATATTAGAGTTTTTTAGATATTGATGTCTATGAAAATATTAAGGTAGGTGGTTATTAATATTTCATATTGAGAGAGGTGGTAGAGGAGTGATCTTCAATTCCACTATGCAGTAATAGAATTTTAAAGGCACTATTTCACTATTGAGCTGTATTTGAGAATGGGGTTGATTATACAAAATACTTCGAAAATAAATTAAGAACCACGTTGGTGACTGGGTGGTTGGTGAAGAATCTTAATGAAAAATAGTTTAAATCTGTCTTCTATTGCCTTCACATTCCATAGTTGAGTTTTTAATTTCAGAACGATGAGAAAATACACTACGTTTTGTCCAAAAAAAAGAAAACTAACCAGTGTTTTAATTCACTGGGTTGGTTGAATTGTCCAGTTCTATATGAAATGAATACAATAGTTTTCAATTAAGGCTTCTAAATATGGTATGCCAATAATCACCAACTCAATCTATTTCCTCTGCTCCAGTCCTCTGCTGAAATTATTTGCAATAAGACCACCAAATCACCAATGACCTACTTATGCTGAATGCCAAATTTCATTGCTTCATTGATTTGATGCCATTGCCATATATGATCTCATGTAATATTTAGTAATTTAAACTCTCACCTTGCATTGCCCTTTGTGTAAATGTTTTTTCTTGGTTTTGCCTGTACTCTGAGGCTTCTCACTCAGATTTCCTTATGTGGTTCCTGTCTTAATGTTTAGATAAAGGGATTTTATTGAAGAGATTATTTGCCTAGGTGTTGGAAGGGTTAAGATAACAAACTAGGGAAATAGCATGCAGCAACTCACAAAAGAAAGAAGCCATTACCACTCCTAGGCTTGAAGGGGAGAGGGTGCTCCTGAAACACATTAAGAACTGGATCCAGGAAAGAGGGCCCAACTGGTGCATGCTTTAATTGAAGAAGGATTCAGCAACTTATAGAGAAAGAATGATATGGTAGGGGGGCAGGGAAGTGCTGGGTAGAGAAACACAGGGTCCTTGGGAAGGGTTCTGCCCTCAGGCCTGTGCCAATGGACCTAGGTAAGGACAGGCACTCCAGTTTTCATGTCCAAATGTTGAATTTTCCAAGACCATCCTGACCCACTACGCCCCCATCCTGTGACTATAAAAACCCTGAGACCCTAGCGAGCACACACACAAGCATCTGGATAGCAAGAGGAACACACCGGCAGAAGAACACATGAGCAAAAACCAGCAGACGCCAGTAGGCCATCTACAGCAGGACTACGAGAAGTTCAGTTGAGGGCGGTCAGAGGAGAGCCCCACTGCTGAGCGGCCTGACTTCAGGGGACGACCGTCCCCCTTCTGGCTGTCATCCATCTGCTGAAAGCTATCTGCATCATTCAATAAAACCTTGCACTCATTCTCCAAGCCCACGTGTGATCCGATTTTTTAAGTACACTAGGGCAGCAACCCCGGGATACAGAAAGCCCTCTGTCCTTACGATAAGGCAGAGGGTCTAATTGAGCTGATTAACACAAGCCATTTACAGATGGCAAAACTAAAAGAGCACACTGTAATGCATGCCCTTTGGGGCTTCAGAAGCTGTAAACATTCACCCCTGGCCACTGCCTTGGGGTTGGAGCCCGTGACCACGACCTGCCCGTCTGCATGCTCCCCCTAGGGATGCGAGCAACAGGGCACAAAAGAAACGAGTCACACCCCTAGTCAGAAGTCCTGCGAGGGGAATAAGGGAACTTTTCCTGTTTCAACAGTACCATAGTAGGAGCGATCATGGAGAAGGAAATTTCCCAGTCTCTCTCTGATTTCTCTGTGATGATCTCAATGCCTCTTTTTTGTAAAACCTAAAAGGAAGACAGCCAGAAAAGAATTTGGATAAATACAGTCGCTACAGGTCAGTTCCCTGGGGACTAGAGCTGAGCAAAGATGTCAGAGAAGGTGTCTGAGGTGGGAGTGGAGGCAAACAGAAAATCAAGAATGTATAGTGAAAAAAAGGCATCTATAGTATCTTTTTATTTTCAAAAGCCAGAAAACACCCCCCACACACACACACACAGACTATTAGTTATCCTTAGAAATAAAATAATACTAAATTACAAACTATGAAGAAAAATTACTAACAGTTTGTATTGCCAAACTTTCCTAATCTAATAGGTAAAGAATGAAATTTCATTTTAAGAATCATTTTGTAGTATGGTTGGCCAATTGTATTTAATTTCTTCTATGTAAAGTGCTTACTGGTTTATTTTGTCCACTTTTTTAAAGAACTGTTGACTTTCTTATGTATAAAAACATCTTATTACTAAACAAATCAACCATATGTCAATTATGGTGCAAAAACTCCATCCCATCACGGATTAGAGTGATCAACCTTCAGTAGTTTTGTATATTTCAGAATGTTTCCATCCATTTGCAGCTATATATGTGTATACCTTTTCTATATAAGGGATGTATACGCTTTATCATACATCTTAACTTACAAGCTATTCAGTATTTGCCTAATAAGCTTTTAATTTTTTTTCATTTATAGTATATTTGCAGAGGTTATTTTTTAATCATTAATATATATTAACACACTCATTTTAAAGACTGTAACACTGCAATGTATGTATTTTTTTTTTTTTCCAGAACGGGTCTCACTCTGTCACCCAGGGGGTGTGCAGTGGTGTCATCACACATCACTGCAGACTCAAACTTTTGGCCTCAAGCAATCCTCCTCCCTTGGCCTCCCAAAGTGCTGGGATTAGAGGTGTAAGCTACCATGCATGACCCGTATGTGATATTTCACTGAAAAATGTTTCATACTTCGGATTGGTCATTTCTGGTACTTGATACTACAAGTAATGCTACATATTGTATATATATATCTTTTTAAATATATACCAGTATGTCTGTAGGAAATCATTGGGTTGAAGATTATGAGCAATTTCAGTCTCGACAGTTACTATCAGGTGGTTAATCAAAAGAAAAAGTGCCAATTTAATTCCATTAATGGTGAGTGAGAACCTGTGTTAATCAAACATTTTAACTTTTGCCAACATCAGAGGCAAAAAATGGAATGTCATTGTCATATTGAGTGTCTTTGATTCTGAGTGAAGCTGGTTATATTTTGAATTCTACAGGGCATTTGCATTTCTTCTATAAATTGTCTATACATGATATTTGCTGGTTATATATATATTTGTGTACAGGTATATGTATTTATATAAAATCTATTGATTTTATATAGTTATTTAAATTTCAAAATTTTTGTTCACTTAATCTTTCTTGGGGTGAGAAAAGTAGACATATCCAAAGAATACAATACAAACCATAAATGAAGCAAACGCATACATGGAGATTTAGAGATGTGACATTTTACACCAATAAGAGAAAAGATGGATTGTTTTATTAAAGTGGTTTGGAATAACTGTTAGCAATCTGGAATAAATAAATCTGTATCTCAACATCACTCTTTTACCACAATAATTTTTAGACAGATCAAAGTGGAAAATGTAAAAATTAATGCCATAAGGAATAAATAAATGAGTGCATTTATTTATTATTTTAGTGTAGGAAATAACTTTTCTCATGGGACACACACCCCAGGAACTATAGAGAAAACTATTATTAAAATTGCCTATACCAAAATTATTAAATGTAAATACAGGAGGAAATCTTATAAAGAAGTACAAATGGCAAATAATAAACTAAGAATGTTTTTTGAAGATATAAAGGCATTAAAGGTAACACATTAACAACATAACAACCCACTAAAAATGGATAGACTATATAAACAAGACATATTACAAATTTACAAACATCATAATCAACAACATGCAATTTAAAATAAAAAATTAATATCATCTTTACCATAAACATTACCAAAACCAAAAGTATTTAGTAATATTAGTCTGACATTTTTATACACTGGTGAAGGAAAAAAAATTGGCTCAACCTCTTTAGAGAACAATTTGACAAAAATAAAATTTCAAAGGCACAAATTCTTTGATTTAGAAATTTTACTTCTGGGAATATATTCTTGTATGTACATATATACAAAATATAAGTACTGGCATTTATTAACAGTGCTTTTGTCCATCAGTATATTGTTACAATGAAGAAAGTACAGCACTGAGGAATTTGTAGGGAATGCTCCTGTTTGTGTTGACAATTGGGACCCAGGACCTAGACTGGGCTAAAAACTCTTCTTATTGTGTATATGTTCAATTGTTACCATTTGAATTGGTTCTTTTATTACTATTGATGCAACTAATAATACTATTACTATCTAATATCCTGGCACTTAACATCATAGTAACATTTCACAGCTCCAGATGAACTAGATATCTAGTAATACTGAAATCTTAACCTACACTATGCTGTATTTCAGAGATTGACATGCAAAGAACAATGACAAATGGCAGACAGAAGCTTTTAGCAAGGGGTGTCTTTGACCCTAACTCTCAAACCTTATGACCCTTATAAACTGGGATTTTTGGAGCATGACCTGTTACCGTCTCTATTTCACTTAAACTCTCAGACGCACACCAATTCAATCTAAGGCAGGTTTTCAATATTATTACACTACAACATCATGGCAGGAAGAGGCAGAGATATGCAAAGAAAGACAAAGAAAGTGGGCCCTAGGACTGTTGAGAAGGACAAGTTAATTGCAAGAGTAAAGGAGAAATGAGAGATAAATTCAAATGGTGCTAGCCATTTAATACAAATTAACTTCATTCATTGGCTGATCTAGCCTGTTCAGTGTGGGATCTAATAAACAGATTTATCCTTTGGGAGAAATAAGGAGGAAAATGTGAGGTTAAAGCCTTGAAATCTTCTTTTTCTCTAGAATCTACAAAGCTGACAATTCTTAAGTCTATACTGCAAACTCAGTCCTCTATTCAGTAGCCTGGAGCTGTATTCTAACGTAACTAACTCTCTCAGTTTGGCTGTCCCACCATTATATTAAAATTAACTTGTCCAAATTGAACCTATAATTTTCTTCTAAACCTGTTCTTCTTACAGTGATTATCTCTGTCCCTTCTGAAAGCCGACCAGTGACCCAGGCACAATGTAAAATTGCCACAGTCTTCCTCCAAGTGGCCTTGTCCTGAGGCAAGAGGGACCCTTGTACTGAGTCACACATTTTAGAGGAGGCTGAGCATCACATACACACACACACACACACACACACAGATGCACACACACAGTTATAAAGGAAGGTGTGGGCACCTCTGTCACTCTGGATCTGGCACTCAGCAGTGGCACAAGGTGAACTGTATAACCATTTTTGTTTTTCTCTTAATAGCACCCTTTAGAATCCATGAGAATGCTTCTCACATCTCTTGTCCGATAATCTTGAAACAAAAGGGAACATTTCTTGACGTTGAGAAGACGTGGGGATTGTGTCACTACTAACTTCACAGACAGAACTTGCTGTGGAGAGGTACGAAGATTCAGGCTGTGGATGTGCTTAGTTAAATGAAAAGATAAATTAATGAACTTGTCGAATCCTTCTTCAGGGAGCATGACTATAATAAATGTTTGCAATAATGAAATATCATTTCCCATTAACACCAAGCATCCATTTTCTTGTTCTCTTCATATCCCAATTTGTAGTTCCAGAGGTCCTCAATAATTAGTATTGTATTTCCAAAACTGCTCAATGGAAAATGCAGAACACTTAGCAATAATATATTGTATATGTAATAGTACTATGTATTTCCATATATAGAGGTGTAGAGGAAAGATATATGAAGCATGATACCAATTATTTACATCAGCAATCAGATAGAGAGTGAATGCCAAAATTGTACTTAAAATGATTATTTTTATTATAGCTTGCATATTACATTTTAATTATAATATATAATTTAAATTATTTTGGAGGAAAAACTCTTCATAAAAATATAATAAACAACTTTTACTTATTATATTTACAATTTTGTTGAAAAGATACTAAATGTGTATATTTTAAGTAAAATTACATTTTAGTTTTTAATTCCTTAAATGATTGCTATTATGAAACAAATGCTGACCAAAACACTCAGACATGCACAATAATTATTAAATTGAGTTGTCTTTGATATTTTACCAACATCATAATATAATAATCACAGATGAACACTGTGGTTAATTTATTGTTATGGGGCTATATTTTTCAAGATAGGAGAATAGAGCATATTTTAGTTGAAAGGCTGATCGTTCTATTTATAACATTTAAAGAATGTCTTTGACTCAGATACTGTCACCTTGAAATGTGTGGGACCAGCCTGGTCTTCTTATCCACATCCAATCCCTGTCCTGTTACTAATCCAAGTCCTGCTACTCCAGCTCCTAAGTGCTTCTTGAATCTTTCCCTTTATCTGCCATTTCTTCATTCATATTCTCATGGATTTAATCTAGATGATTACAATAGTCTCCCCTGAACTGGTCTCATTTTCTCCATTCTAACTCTCATCAAATCAATTTATCACAATTCAGAAAAGCAATTTTTTCTATATATCTAACAAGTTGATATAATCATCTTGCTTTAAGTACATAAACAGCTCCCAATTATGAATAAAACCTGTATATGTTATCACAACATTTAAGAACGCTGCATGATTTTTATGCTTGGCCCCTTGTAATTTTCTCATATGCCTTATTCCTAGTCTTATATTCTAGGTCATTTGTAATAGACTATTTTTTAAAGCAGTTTTAGGTTCACAGCCAAATTGAATGGAAAGTACGCAGAGTTCCCATATATTCCCTGCCTCCACACATAAACAGCCTCCCCAGATATCAACATCCTGCAGCAGAATGGTGTATTTGTTATAATCAAGGAACCTACATTGAAATATTATCTCCCAAAATACATGGTTTATATTAGGGTTCAACCCTGGTGGTGTGCATTCTGTATGTTTTGACAAGTTCATAATGATGTATACATGTGTAATGTCAATATATTCACCATTATAGTATCATACAGCAGCGGTCCACAAACTTTTTGGCACCAGGGATGGATTTTTTAGAAGATGATTTTTCCACAGACCAGGTTGCAGTGGGGTGGCATGGGGATGATTCAAGCACATTACATTTATTGTGCACTTTATTTCTATTATTATTACATTGTAATATATAATAAAATAATTATACAACTCACTATAATGTAGAATCTGTGGGAGCCCTGAGCTTGTTTTCCTGCAACTGGGCAGTCCCATCTGGGGGTGATGGGAGACAATGACAGATCATCAGGCATTAGATTCTCATAAGGAGCTTGAAACCTAGGTCCCTTGCACGCACAGTTCACAGTGGGGTTCATGTTCCTATGAGAATCTAATGCCACCGCTAATCTGACAGGAGGCAGAGCTCTGGCAGTAATGTGAGTGATGGGGATCAGCTGTAAATGCAGATGAAGCTTCACTTGCTCATCTGCCACTCACCTCCTGCTGTGTGTCCCTGGCCCAGTTCCAAAAAGCCAGGGACTACATGTACTGTTCTGTGGCCTGGGGGTTGAGGACCTCTGTCATACGGAGTAGTTTTACTGCCCTAAAAATCTCTGTGCTCCTCCTATTCATCCCTTCCTTTTCTCTAACCCCTGGAAACCAATGATCTTTTTACTGTCTCCAAAGTTTTGCCTTTTCCAGAATGTTATATAGTTGGAATCATATAGCATGTAATCTTATAAGGTTGGCTTAATTCATTTACTAATATACACGTAAGATTCCTACATGTCTCTTCTGTCTTGCTAGCTCATTTCTTTTTAATGCTGAATTACATTCCATTGTCTGGGTAAACCATCTATTAAAGGGTATCTTGGTTGCTTCCAAGTTTTGACAATTATGAATATAGCTGCTATAAACATTTGTATGTAGGTTTTTGGACATCAGCTTTCAATTAATTTGTGTAAATAACAAGGAGTGCAATAATTAGATTGTATGATAAAAATATGTTCAGTTTCATAAGAAGCCACCAAACTGCCTTCTAAAGAGGACTGTACCATTTTGGGTTGTCAGTAGAATGAACAGAGTTCCTGTTGCTCCACATCCTTGTTAGCATTTGGTGTTAGCATTTTGGATTGTGACCATTCTAGCAGGTGAATAGTAGTATCTTGCCATTGTTTTAATTTGTAATTCCCTAATGACGTGGATGTTGAGCTTTTCATATGTTTATTTGTCATCTGTATATCCTCTTTGGTGAAGTGTCTGTTCAGATGTTTTCCCATTCTTGAATGTGGTTGTTTATTTTCTGTTTTATTTTTAACTGTTCTTTGTATATTTTGGATAACAGTCTTCCATCAGATAACGTCTTTTACAAATATTTCCTCCCTGTCTGTGTCCTGTCTTTTCATTATCTTGTCAGTGTCTTTTGCAGAGCAGAAGTGTCAGTCAGTCCCCTTCAATATTGAAGGAAAAAAAAACACAGATCGGGTGAGGTGGCTCAGGCCTGTAATCCCAGCACTTTGGGAGGCCGAGGCGGGTGGATCACGAGGTCAGGAGATCAAGGCCATCCTGGCTAACACGGTGAAACCCCATCACTACTAAAAAAAAATACGAAAAATTAGATGGGCGTGTGGCGGCGCCTGTAGTCCCAGATACCTGGGAGGCTGACGCAGGAGAATGGCGTGAACCCAGGGGGCAGAGCTTGCAGTGAGCGGAGATGTGCCACTGCACTCTAGCCTGGTGACAGAGAGAGACTCCGTCTCAAAAACAAAAACAAAACAAACAACAGACAAAAAAACACAAACGACTACTCAGGTCTGCGACTTTTTTTACTTCAATATTGTCTTAAGTATTCCCAGTCTTTCACCTCACCATAAAAACTTTAGAATTAGTTTGTTGATATCCACATTATAACTTGCTAGGATTGTATTTGGTATTGTGTTGGATCTATATAACAAGCTGGGAAACTCTGAAATCTTGATATTAAGTCTTTCTATCCACAAAATTGGAATAAAATGGAATATATTTTCATGTATTTACTTCTTTGATTTCTTTCTTATGACTCTTTTTCTGTCTCTTTTAGCACATAAATTATATTTATATTAGCTTTGCTTAGTGGTTCCCCTAGAATTTGCAACATACATTTACGACTATTACTGTTATACCAAGTTCACTTTCTTTTTTTTTTTTTTTTGTGAGACGGAGTCTCACTCTGTCGCCCAGGCTGGAGTGCAGTGGCGCAATCTCGGCTCACTGCAAGCTCCGCCTCAAGGGTTCACGCCATTCTCCTGCCTCAGCCTCTCCGAGGAGCTGGGACTACAGGCGCCTGCCACCACGCCCAGCTAATTTTTTTTTTTGTATTTTTAGTAGAGACGGGGTTTCACTGTGGTCTCGATCTCCTGACCTCATGATCCGCCCGCCTCGGCCTCCCAAAGTGCTGGGATTACAAGCGTGAGCCACCGCGCCCGGCCCCAAGTTCACCTTCAAATAACACTATACTGCTTCCCAGATAGTACAAATACCTTACAATAGCAAATTATTAATTCTTCCCTCTCATCTATTGTATCATTGTTGTCATTCATTTTACTTATTCATACCTATAATTATTGACTATATTGTTGCTATTATTAACAAAATATTATGTTAGACCAATTATGAATAAGAAAAAGATTTTTATTTTACCTTCTCTTATTCATTCTCAAATTCTTTTTCTTTCTTTATGTAGATACGTTTCTGACCTCTGTCGTTTCCCTAATCTCTGAAGAACTTCTTTTAACTTTTCTTACAAGGCAGGTCTACTGGCAACAAATTCCCTCATTTTTGTTCTGAGGAAGTCTTTATTTCTCCTTTGCTTTTGAAGGATAATTTCACAGGATACAGAATTCTATGTTGGTGGGTTTTTACTCTCAGCACTTTATTTTACCCCACTCCTCTTGCTTGCATGCTTTCTGAGGAAAAGACTGATACAATTCTTATCTTTGCTCTTCTATACATAGAAATCCCTGACCCCTGCTTCTCTCAAGGTTGTTTTCTTTCCAGATTTTGTCTTTGATTTATGCTTTGAATATACTACACCTAAGGATATGGTATTTTTGTTTTTGTTTTGGCATTTATCATTCTGGATGTTCTCTGAGCTTCCTGGATCTGTGGTTTGGTACCTGATGTCAATTTTGGGGAAATTCTTAGTCATTATTTCTTCTATATTTCTACAGTTCCTTTCACTTTTTTTTTTCTCCTGGTATTGCTATTATGTATATTTTACACCTTCTGTTGTTGTCTCATAGTTCTTATATTCTGTTTGGAAGATTTTTGTTTGTTTGTTTGTTTCTCTTTGCTTGTCAACTTTAGAAGTTTTGATTGAGATATCCTCAAGATCACTGATTTTTTTTCTCCACCTTCATTAGTCCACCAATGAGCCCATGAAAGGCATTCTTCATTTCTGTTGCAATTTTGACTTTTAGCACTTATATATATATACATTTTTTAGAATTTCCACCCCTCTGCTTAAATTACTTGCCTGTTGTTGCTTATTGTCGACTTTTTCCATTAGAGCCCTTAGCAAATTTATCGGTTTTTAAAAATTCCTTGTATGATTATTCCAACATTCCTGCCAAATGAGTCTGATTCTAATGCTCCCTCTATCTCTTCAAACTTTGTTTACTGTTTTTATTATGCCTTGTACAAATTATTGAAAGCTGGACATGATGTATTGCATAGAAGAAACTAGTGAATATGCTCTTAATGCTCTTAGTGATGTGGTGGTTAAGAAGTGGGGAGAAAGCAGTCTATAGTCCTACTGAGAGGTGCCAATGTGCTAGCAGCCCTCGCTCGCTCTCAGCACCTCCTCAGGCCACGGCGTCCACTCTGGCCATGCTTGAGGAGCCCTTCAGCCTGCTACTGCACTGTCGAGCCCCTCTCTGGGCTGGCTGAGACCAAAGCCGGCTCCCTCTGCTTGCAGGAAGGTATGGAGGGAGAGGCATGGGCGGGAACCAGGAATGCGCGCGGGCACTCGCAGGCCAGCGTGAGTTCCAGGTGGGCGCAGGCTCGGCAGGCCTCACACTTGGAGCGGCCGGCCGGCCCCAGGCAGTGAGGGGCTCAGCACCCAGGCCAACAGCTGCAGAGGGTGCACTGGGTCCCCCAGCACTGCTGGCCCACCCACGCCATGCTTGAATTCTTGCTGGGCCTCAGCCATGCCCCCACGGGGCAGGGCTTGGGACCTGCAGCCCACCATGCCCAAGCCCCCCAAAAGTGGGCTACTGCACGGCCCGAGCCTCCCAACGGATGCAGCCCCCACTCCACAGAGCCCAGTCCCATCAACCGCCCAAGGGCTGAGGAGTGCAGGCATGTGGCACCGGACTGGTGGGCAGCTCCGCCCATGGCCCTGGTGCGAGATCCACTAGGGGAAGCCAGCTGGGCTCCTGATTTGGGTGGTGACTTGGAGAACTTTTATGTGTAGCCAGAGGATTGTATATGCACCAATCAGCACTCTGTATTTAGCTAATCTGGTGGGGACTTGGAGAACTTTTACATCTAGCTGAAAGATTGTAAACACACCAATCAGTGCTCTGTGTCTAGCCAATCTAGTGGGGACTTGGAGAACTTTTGTGTCTAGCTAAAGGATTGTAAATGCACCAATCAGCACTTTATGTCTAGCTCAGGGATTGTAAATGCACCAATCAGCATCCTGTCAAAACGGACCAATCAGATCTCTGTAAAATGAACCAAGCAGCTCTCTGTAAAATGGACCAATCAGCTCTCTGTAAAATAGACTAATCATCAGGATGTGGGTGGGGCCAGATAAGAGAATAAAAGCAGGCTTCCAGAGCCAGCAGTGGCAACCCACTTGGGTGCCCTCCACACTGCGTAAGCTTTGTTCTTTCACTCTTTGTGATAAATCTTGCTGCTGCTCACTCTTTGGGTCTGCACTGCCTTTATGAGATGTAACACTCACAGCGAAGGTCTGCAGCTTCACTCCTGAGGCCAGCAAGACCACGAACCCACCAGGAGGAATCAACAACTCCAGATGGGAGGAACGAACGACTCCAGACGCGCCACCTTAAGAGCTGTAACACTCACCGCGAGGTCTGCAGCTTCACTCCTGAAGCCAGTGAGACCATGAACCCACCAGAAGAATGAAACTCCGAACACGTCCGAACATCAGAAGGAACAAATTCCAGACACACAACCTTTAAGAACTCTAACACTCACTGCAAGGGTCTGCGGCTTCACTCTTGGTCAGTGAGACCAAGAATACACCAATTCTGGACACACTATGATTATGTCTTAGTCTTGTAGTAAGCCTGTGTGCATAGGGGCCATGACCTTCACAGCTGCTTCTCAGTTCCTCTCACCCTCACCCTTACGTGGGACAGGATGTTTAGATTGGGATAGCGTTGGGCTCTGGCAAAACCTCAATTGTTTGGACTCTAGTAAATTATATCCTCTTGACGTCAGGGATTAAGAACAACAGAATGCTCTGGGCCTATTACATAATAGTTAATTTTTTTCCTCCCTCAACTGAAGGCATGAGGGGATTTTTCACCAATATGCTCTGCAAGAACCTGATAGGGCTTCTAGAGGTAAAATTCAAAAGTGTGGCCCTCCCACCAACCCAAGCCTGGACCCCCTGGCATTTTTAAATCTTAGACTTCATTCGCCAGTGATTTGTCCATTCTGTATCTGCTTGTCTGCCTCTCCAATTTGAAAGACAGCAGTTTGTCTTGCGATCTGAATTCTCTGGTGGATCTAAGAAGAGTTGTATATTTACAGTTTGTGCAGCATTTTACTGTTAAGACAAAGTGGTATCTTCCAGGCTCCCTTACATGATGAATTAGAAAACTGCAAATGTTGTTAACTATTCATTTTCTTAATATGTCCTGGTATGTCTCTTATCTTGAAGCGTTAACACAAGTTACTCTACATAGCTGAGCTTCTCTGCACTTGCTGCAGCATTCTACACAAATCTACACTAGGTTACAAGGATTTAGATTGATTTTTGTTAGTTTTACTTGAAGATGGAAGCTATATACTCAGGCAGTGCCTATACAAGTCATCAGGACATTATTATTTAACAAGGAACAGAAAAGCAACCCAGATTAGCTTAGGTTGAAAAAGGATATCTGTTGGCTCATTTAATAAGAAAGTACACGTAGTGGTTCTTGCTTCATGCATGACTCCATTCAGAGGTTCCAATGTTATCAATAAAATCCCGTCTCTTCATTTTCAAATGGACAATGTCCTCATCTCAACAAAGATGGGAGCTCTAGGTTTGCTGTTTCCTTATAGCTAATATTCCTGTCACGGAAGTATCATGGTCCCTTTCCTACCAACATATACATATACATGCATGTATGTGTGTGTGTGTATATATATAGAGAGAGAGAAAGAGAGAGATAGAGAGAGTCTTGCTCTGTCACCTAGGCTGGAGCGCAGTGGCAGGATCTTGGCTCACTGCAACCTCTGCCTTCTGGGTTCAAGCGATTCTCCTGCCTCAGCCTCCCGAGTAGCTGGGATTACAGGTGTGCACCACCACCCTTGGCTAATTTTTGTATCTTTAGTAGAGATGGGGTTTCTCCATGTTGGCAAGGCTGGTCTCTAGCTCCTGACCTCAGGTGATCCACCCGCCTTGGCCTCCCAAAATGCTGGGATTACAGAAGTGAGCCACAGTACCCAGTCCCAATATCTATATTAATCACCTGAAAAGTCCTGGTGCTGTTATTGTTCTCAAAAGTAAGTTATTCTTACAAGCCAGCACAGATTATGTTATTTGTCCAGTAGCCAGGAATCTTCCATATGGAGGAGAGGAATTTACCCCAAGGAAGGAATACAGACAAGATACAAAGGCCACACACAATTTCTGTGTTTTTTAACCTAGCAGGGTCTCAAAAAAGGTTCAGATAATGAATTTAGACGTCTGAATGGACAATTTAAATTCATTATACATAACCACGTTTTTATTTATTTTTTGCACATAAAGCTGAAATTCACTGAAAATTTATTAAATCTCTCACCCACTTTTAGCTTTGCAATAGCCTCTAACAAATATATATCCGTTAACAGTTAAGAAAAATACAATGTAAATTAACAACAGCTGTGCCTCTAAAAAATCTTGTTTCTTTTTCCCAAAATTATCTTTAACGCAATTCTTATATTGTTTTTACAATTATAAGTTTTTTAAAAAAAGAGAATTCTTGCCAAAAAGAGAATTTTTTAAAACATTTTGAAGATTGTTTCTATTGCTATAGAAACAACCAAACCACCTGCTATTTAAAGAAACACCAATTTTGCAATTGTATCTGCCTTGAATGTGAATTTAATGATCTCTCCATTATTATAACTTGATAAGAACCACTTATATTTGTCCAACTCTATTTTGAAGAGTTTAAACCATTTTTGACAATACCAGCTAATAAATTCTTTGTATTGAAGATGTGATTATTTTCAGCCATAGAGAAAAACTAACACAACGAAAGAATTTCTGATTTGCTTTATTTAGTTATCAAATTGCAGAAAAGACTGAAAGAGGGAGTTGATGTTATCACTAGCTGACTCTGTAGTACTCTGCTTGGTCGTAATTTCCTGATTCATTCATTCTAAATATTTATGGAGTGACGGCCTCTAAGGCAGACTCTGTGCTAGGTACCATATTTCTTTACATTCTTTCTAGTTGTCTTCCAATTATTTTCCTTGACCAAAAATCTAGTACAATTCTTGCTATTTATTTATGTTTCTGTCATTTATTATTTACTTTTAAAATTTTGGCAACACATATAGCCATATGGAGATGATAAAAATATCCACAGAAAACTTAAAAATTGAACATTTTACTCAGGCTATACACTACAACATTTCTCAATGAACTATTAATATGTAGCTATTTTCAATAAAGAACAAATTTTTATTTTGTTTGCTACAAAATTCAAAATGCAACCATTAAATGTCACTAATGCAAAAAATTAACAAAAGATCCAAGCAGATAATTCATGAAAGAAAAAACAAAAATATCCAATTAAAAATAAAAAGCTTAAGCCTCATCAATAATCAAAGAAAAAAACAAGTAAAACCAGATGCAATTTCTATCTACAAAGCGGGCAAGATTTTAAAAGTTCAATATTATATTCTATAAAATTATTGGTGAGAGAGGCCCTCTTCTATACCAGTGAGGGAAACATTTTTGGAAAGCAATTTGGCACACCAATTGTGAACTTTTACTATTTTTATATTTTTTATATTTTACAGCCTTTAATTCATAAGTTTTACTTTAAGATAAAATCCCAAGGAAATAATTACAGGTGCAAGTAAAGATTTTTGTACATAATTATCATTATAGCTTTATTTATTTATTTATTTATTTATTTATTTATTTATTTATTTATTTACTGAGGTGGAGTCTGGCTCTGTTTCCCAGGCTGGAGTGCAGTGGCATGATTGATCTTGGCTCACTGCAACTTCTGCCTCCTGGGTTGAAGCTATTCTTCTGCCTCAGCCTCCTGAGTAGCTGGGGCCACAGGTGCGCACCACCATGCCCGGCTACTTTTTGTATTTTTAGTAGAGATGGGGTTTCACCATATTGGCCAGGCTGGTCTTGAACTCCTGACCTCATGATCCGCCTACCTCCACCTCCTAAAGTGCTGGGATTACAGGCATGAGCCACCACACCTGGCCTATAGCATTACTTATAATAGTGATGAGGAAGACAACATTTTCAATTGCCACCATGAGGGAATAATAGTACATACATGCAGAAAAATGGAGAATTATGTGTTCTTTAAAATTTATTTATGAGTAATTATTATTTACATGAAATTACATTACTATTCAATGCTGTATTAAAAGTAAGACACAAAAATATGCTAGAGATATATGTGTAGAAGTAAAAAGAGATATATCTTTGGGGGAGAAACCCCAAAAATCATTATTATCAATGATGAGATCATTGTTGATGGTTATTTCCTTATTTACATGTTTCTAAGTATTACACATTTTCTTCAATTAGTATATATTTGTTTTTAAAATACAGTACAATTTATTTTAAAAAGTAACTTGTGGCTTCTGGCTCAGAGTAGCAGACTAAATACAAATTTTTCTGCCTTTAAGATCCTCATAAAAGGACAATAAAAAATAAAATGTATAAATAAATTTAACAAAGAGGGATGAAAACTTTTGGCCCACAGAATTCATTGCAGATGGAGAAGGGATACAAAAATAGAGGGTGACAGCCTTCCAGTTATAAAACCTCTGGGTTAATTTATAAAGGGGCTGAAATAGTTTCCATCTATACCTACCCCTATACGACGCAAACCCACATAGTGGTGGGGTTGGGTGGGGTGGTTTGTTTCTAATGAAACTGAAATGGCTCAATGTGGGTAAACTGGGATGATTGGCATTTGCCCCCAAAGAAAAACTATTCCACTTTTGCAATTAGGGAAACTCCAGTTCTCTGCTCACTTATTCTAAAGTGAAGTCTGCCAATTGAGATGCCCCGTTTGTAAACCTGACATTACCAGTTATTGTCAATGTGACAGGATAATCAATAATTACTAGTAATTGAAGAAAAAAACTTATGGCAAGAGAAAGATCAGGATGAACAAATCTGAAAACTTTCCTCAGTGGAAATATTGACTATCTTGGAATTAAAGAGAACTTTAAGAAGTTGACCCACAATCTCACAGATGTTTAAAAAAGTATTGCAATCCCAAAATAAGGACAGGACATTATTCGAAATAAAGTGTTAAAAATTCATCTATCATAAAACATCAATAGACAACGGATACAATAGATTGAGAAATATCAATTTAATTTTATAAAGTAGAGGTACAAGATGAGCTAAAAACAGAAAACCAATTAGAAAATTGTAAAATGGTCCTAGTGAAAGAGACTGAAGATAGAAGGAGGTATAATAGCAGGCTTGTTTTTAGGTTAAGGTTTTCCTCAATCCTTGAGTTTTTAAACCATGCACTTGTATTACTTTGTTACAAATTAATGTGTTAAAAATAGAAGAAAAAAAGTGTTTCAAAATGTTCCTTCTCAAAATAATAAGATTTTTAAACAAAAATCATATTTTGAAATTCACAATTGCTGTAACTCTGACTCAAATTCTGAGTAGTGAAAATAGACACGGAAAGTCATCTCTGAAATATTAAATGGAAAAATTTATTTTGTTGTCGTCGCTGAATTTCTGTAGTCAAATATGTACTATATGTGAGTTAAAGACTGAAAGGAAACTTTGGAAATTCAATTTTAGATAAGCCATGTACACGAATAAAATTGTCCAAGAATTTTACAAAATATTGACTATGTATGTCATTGCTAAAGAGTCAATGCCAACAAAAATTAAATCCTGCTTTAAAAATGTTGAGGCCTTTTCATTACTTCTCTTCTGTGTTTTCTATTCCTGACCTATTTACATATTTGCATCATAATCATATGTTCATATTGCAAGGCATTGGTAATTCTCCAGTCACAAGTTGAGTCTTGCAGCCTTTAGACTAATAATGCTCCTCAGCTCAATGCCAGGAAGTCCCTGCTGAGATCAGGCTCTTTGACAGCCAGGATTCTTCAACTAATACAGACTACAAAACAGCTTTGAACAACTTGGGCTTGTCCAGCTTTGACGTTCCAAAAGAGAAGGCATTACATGTCCCTTCCAGCCCAAGTTGGCAAAGAGCTTGGTAGACTGAAGGATCGGAAAGGAAATCAGTTGTCTAGAACATTACGAAAAAAGGGAAGAACAATGTTTCAAGACCTAATCAATTAAGACAAGAGCCTATGAATGCTTCTCTGATGGAATCCCAAAAGACTACATAAGTAAAAAGTCCATTGGAAAAGGTCAGAGGATATAATTGATTAAACAACTACATCAAAATTGAAAACTCACCTGTCAAAAATATCAGGAACTCACGTAAAAAGCAAACAATAAAGTAATAAAATACTTACAGTATACATGACAGAAAAGAACAGGCACTTTACTATATGAAGAGGTCTTACAATTTAATGACAAGAACTTCAGTCAAAAAACAGGTGAAGAAAAATAATGGATAGTACATACACACACATGCACATATTCATACACACAACAATCATATTTTAAGATACGTGATACGATTAATCCTCAAAGAAATGAAAATTAACATACAAATGACATGGTATTTTTCACCTCTCAGTTTTTCATTTTAAAAAATAAGATTACTAAGTGGGGCTAAAGTATTCCAGAATGTTGAAACTACTGTGTGAAACTGGTGACAGCTAGCAAAACTTTTCCCCAAAGCATTTTGACAATATATAACAAAAGTTTAAAAATGGTTATACCTAGTAGAGTCATGACTCTTCCTAAAAATGCCAAAATGAAGGTTCAAGATTTGTGTATAGAGCTGCTCAATATAGTATCATTTCTAATAGTAATGAAGGAGAAATCTACATCTCTAACAGAAGAGAAATTACTTAAATAATTCTGGATAGGTGATTCAAATCACCCAAGCTTTCCAAGCACAATAAATTGCTAAATCTTTTTCATTCAGATTTTGGGAGGGAAATACAAAGGTAAGCACATATCATGAGCTTGTACAAGACTACCTAGGTTCAAATCCTAATTCTCAAATTTATAAGCAATTTACATGTTGCATGACCTGCAGCAAATTCAATTTCATTTTCTATAAAACAATGCTAATAGTTCTACTTCATAGAGTAGTTGAAATTTTTAAATAAATACATATAAACCCTTAGAATAGTGCCCGGCACGTAACACTAATAAACATTAACTATTATTATTTCTTCATGATTAAATATTAATAACAGGCCTGGGGCGTGCGGTGGCTCACGCCTGTAATCCCAGCACTTTGGGAGGCTGAGGTGGGAAGATCATGAAGTCAAGAGATCGAGACCAGCCTGGACCACATGGTGAAACCCCATCTCTACTAAAAATACAAAAATTAGCTGGGCTTGGTGGCACATGCCTATAGTCCCAGCTATTCGGGAGGCTGAGGCAGGAGAATCACTTGAACCCAGGAGGTGGAGGTCGCAGTGGGCCAAGATCACGCTACTGCACTCCAGCCTGGCCACAGAGCAAAACTCCATCTCAAAAAAAAAAAAGTAATAATAAAAGGGCTTAGGATTAACTGACCAACTTACAACTAAAATTATTATCACCTTGTATTATTCATTATAACAGCAGAGGGGCAGTTAATTGAAAGAGTAAAGGTTTTGAAATCAAACAAATGAGGATAAATATGCACAGATCAAATATTTGTTGGGAAGATGTGAAGAAATAATACATTTGACATGCATTTATAGTGACCAAAACATGATAATGTGTCTGGAATTGGTTCCTTTCAGTGGGTTATTGGTCTCGCTGACTTCAAGAAAGAAGCCGCAGACCCTCGCGATGAGTGTTACAGTTCTTGAAGATGGTGTGTCCAGGGTTTGTTCCTTCAGATGTTCAGATGTGTCCAGAGTTTCTTCGTGGTCTCACTGACTTCAGGAGTGAAGTCGCAGACCTCTGCAGTGAGTGTTACAGCTCATAAAGGTAGTGCAGACCCAAAGAGTGAGCAGCAGCAAAATTTATTGTGAAGAGCAAAAGAACAACGTTTTCACAGTATAGAAGGTGATCGGGGGGGTTGCTGCTGCTGGCCCGTAGCCAGCTTTTATTCCCTTATTTGGCCCTGCCCGAGTCCTGGTGATTGGTCTACTTTACAGAGCGCTGATTGGTCCATTTTTACAGAGTGCTGATTGGTGCATTTACAAAAACCTTTAACTAGACACAGAGCACTGATTGGTGTGTTTACAATCCTTTAGTAGACAGAAAAGTTCTCTAAGTCCCCACTGGAACCAGAAACCAGGCCTGCTTCACCTCTCAATAATACTCAAATGCACATTGTCATCATTATGTATATCAAAAACATATACTACAAATGAGCATACTGAATGTATGTCTTTTTTAACGTGGAAAATTTCAAAAACAAGATAGAAATACAGAGAAAGCAATTAGAAAATCCTCCCATAGATACAATTCTAAGCATTTTAATACTTTTCAATAAATGGCCAATCTTGTTTCATTTATGCATACTCCCTCTGCCATCCTCTCAACAGTGGATTATTTTGAAGCAAGTTCCAGACAACATCTCATTGATAGTGATAGGAGGCAGCCAAATGCCTAAGCAGATAGGCATAGTATTTGGTGCAACCCCACCTCCAAGCCAAAGACAGTTTAAAGCCCAAAAGCCAAGCTACATGTTAAATCCTAGTACTGGATTGAGAATTTGTCTTTCTGTTTGGCGAGCTTTTTTCTGATTGGTCCCCACCCTTCACCTATTTTAACATATACTTACCCTTTCCTAATTGGTTTTCTACACTGTTGTGCCCACCTTCCAGTGGTGCCTTTGCTTTAACCTTTTTTTACATAGTAGTAAACCAATCAGCACACACTCCCCATCCTGTGCCTATAAAGGCCCCAAACTCAGTCAGTAGAGGGAGTGATATGGTTGGGCTGGGTCCCTACCCAAACCTCATCTTGAATTGTAGCTCCCACAATTCCCACGTGTTGTGGGAGGGACCCAGTGGGAGGTAATTGAATCTTGGGGACGAGTCTTTCTCATGCTATTCTCATGATAGTGAATAAATCTCACGAGATCTTATGGTTTTATAAAGGGGAGTTCACCTGTACAAGTTCTCTTCTCTTGTCTGCTGCCATGTGAGATGAGCCTTTCACCTTCTACCACGATTGTGAGGCCTCCCCAGCCACAGAGAACTGTGAGTCCAATAAACCTCTTTCTTTTGTAAATTGCCCAGTCTCAGGTATGTCTTCATCAGCAGTGTGAAAGTAGACTAATATAGGGAGAGATGGCCTAATTTCAGGGAAGAAACAGCCTCACTTTGGGGAAGACAACCTTTTCTTCCTGTCCCCTCTCCAGCTCACCTCCCCACTGAGAGCCGTTTTCATCACTCAAATTCTTCTCCACCCTTCTCACCCTTCAATGTCCAGAATATCCTTTCTTTTTGGGTGGAGTACAAAAGCTTGGGAGCCATTGAACATGGGTACAAGCTATAACACAGGCAAGCTGGGGCATGCCAGCATGGCTGAGCAAGGCACAGGTGGGGTGTTTCTGGCCAGAGGTCCACGGCTTGCAGAGTGACTGAGAAGAAAAATCTTGCTTCATCATTTTATAGCTCTAAAAGATGAGCACCTATATTTTCAACATAACTGATATATTATCATTATAGCTAAAAATCCTTTGAAATTGCCATATATACACTGTTCAAATTCCCCATACCTTTTGTTTCTTTGAATTAAGATAAAAAACGACCATAAATTGTGATTTTATTATGTCTCATTAGTCTCATTTGTTTCTTTAGTTTTCATATTTTTTATTTTTGTGACTACATAGTACTTGTAGGAATTTATTGGGTATATGAGATATTTTGATATAGGTATTCAATGTTTAATAACCACATCAGGGTCATTTAATAAATAGGTTTCCAATTCCTCTATTTCTTTCTCTGCCATTTATTTGTGGATGAAACTGGTTATTTGTACAGAAGAGTTTCCCACAGTCTTGATTTTACTTACTCCCGTCCCATGGTGTTGTCCAACAATTTCCTCCATCTCCTTAGTTCCTGTAAGTTGGCAGTTAGATTGAAAGTCAGCGTTGTGTTTTTTGGCAAGAGTAGCTAATAGATGGCATTTCTACAACCAGTTGGTGTAAGTCTGGTTGCTTTCTTTTTTATATTAATTGTCACTAACTATCATTGCCTCAATACATTCTTTCATGTGATGGCAATATTCTGTCATTTTTTTCCCTCCATTTATTTGTTGGAATAATAAGAAAAGAAACTTCCCCTCATCATCCATGTATTTGCTTACTTTTTATTAGAGTCATAAAAAAGGCAGGATGAATACTAGACTTAAAATATATATATAAATTATATATAAAATATGTATATATAAATTATATATGTATATATATACAATGTATATAAAATATGTAAAATTATTATAAATAATGGTTTATTATATATAATGTATATATACATGTTTAAATATATAAACATACGTATGTAATTTAAATGTGTATATATACACATATACATTTTTTAAATAAGGTGGTTTCCTAATATTCTTCAAGGGGAGCTGTTGATTCTAGTTTAGAGTTTTTCTTATTCTAGTGGAAGAGTCTTTAGCATTTGATTGCAGATACCAACCAGCACAGGCCTTCTCTTGGAGGTCTGAATGCCTACTCTACAGGACTTCCAAGTTCAAAGATGCCAGCACCATCTCTGAAGAACCCTTCTTCAGAGTTCTGAGTCCCAGTTCTGTTGAGCTCCTCTTTATGCTTCCAATTTCTAATAATTGCAACTTTCTTCCTTTATTTTCCTGGTCATAGGTAGCAGTTGTTTTTTGTCATTAATACTTGTATGAAATCTTGGTATTCCTATTTTTTTCTAGTTAAATCATTTCATTTTTAAAATATTTAACCCCCTGAATAATTTTGAACTAATCTTGTCAATGATACCAGAAATTGAAACAGTTTATTTATTTTTCCTATGATTAATCAGTTAACTCAAAATTACTTATTAAAAAGTCAAGGTTTTCCTGGATATTGTTTTTTCTTTTAAATGGGTTTTTGTAATCAACATGTCAAGCTCCAGACGCAAGCATTTAGTACATGATAAAGGTAGTATTTAAATCAGCGGGGGACAAATTCTTGTAGTTGGGATGAAGAAGTGCTGCTGTTGTGACACTCACAGGAACTGGAGGCAAGACAGGAAGGCTATCATCATTTTACTTTTCCTAGAGGCTCCAATTTTGCTATAGTGCCTCCTGCAGACAGAGACTAAGAAAAACAGCAAGCAAACAAATGCAGCGGGATGAGTCCCAGCATGCATACCAAGTCAGTTAAAGAAGGGCGAGATTTGAAGCTCAGACACAAAAGCTTAATAACTGACTTATTTACAGTCTCCTGCAATTACAAAAAAAAAATTGCTATATGAGTAGCATTATCCATATAATTTTTCATCTATTTACCAGATTTTAAGATAGATTCCTAGAAATGAGATTGCTGGGTCAAAGGATAAATGCAGAATATTGAGAAACTCTCCTCCTAGGATAGTTATCATTTTGCATTTCCAACATTAATTATGACTGTGCCTCTATTCTCTCAGCCTCATCAACATGTCATGTCAAACTTTGGGATTTTTACCAGTCTGATGGGTGAGAAAGAGTATTTCAGTCTAGTTTAAATTAGCATATCCTCTTGTTATGAGATAGTTGTATTTTCATACATATATATTAGCTATTTGCATTTCTTTTTCTGTGAACTATCTGTTTTTACCTCTTTTGCTCATTGGTCATTTACTTCTCTATTTTCAGAAGGTTTATAAATATTAGGGATAGTAACTAGTTTAATTGATATACTTTTTAAACACTTTTTCCAATTACTCATTTGTGTTTTTTACTTTGCTTATTTTTTTGCAATGCAAAAGTCATTTCTTAATATGATTAATCAATATTTTTCTACTGCATCTGAATTTTGACTCATAATTAGGACATTTCCTCACTCTCATGTTTTCTCATATTTTCTTGATATTGTGTAATTTATTTTTTCATTTAGAACTCTAAACCAGTTGGAATTTATCCTGTCTACAGTGTCAGAAATAAATACAACTTTATCTGTTTTCCCTGTGGTTTACCAGTTGTCTCATCATCACTTATTAAAAGTCCATCTCCTTCCCACTGTTTAATGTTACCTTTAGCATATACTAACTACATCTACATATGCAGTAAGTCTATTTATGCATTGCTTATTCTATTGGTCTGGCTTCTATTTGTACAATAATAAAGTAATTTCAATATAGAGACTCAAGACAATGTTTTAATAATTAATAAAATTAGCCTTTTTCTGAATTTTATTTATTTGTTCTTTTAAATAAAGTTTATAATTAAATTCCCATACTCCAAGGAAAAAAATTAGTTTTTTTCTTAGGGAAGCTTTAATGCTATCAATCAACTCATGGAAGATTAAATTCTATGTGATATTAAGTCTCTCTATCCAAGAACATAGTATGTGTTTTTGTTTATACACACAAACACACACAAATACACATTTGTTGGACATAAGTTAACATGTAGGTATTCTATTTGTTTATTTATTTTCCCTTTTGTAAATGCTATTGTTTCATCTTTATCCTCTTTTTGAAGATTCATTTTATGATTTTGTAAGCTGATACTGCCCTCAAATTCTTATATAGCTTCTCTACCAATTCTTTTGATTTTCTATATGTATAATCATATCATCTGAAATTGAGATTCTTGCTTTCCAATTCTTATGCCTCTGTGTTTTTTATTAACTAATTTTGTAAGCTAATATCTGCAATAAAATGATGAATAGTAATAGAAATAGAGAATACATTTGCCTTGTATCTAACATGAAAGGGAAAGTCTCCAATGTTTTCCCACTAGGTGAGAGACTGAATTTCAGGCAAGATGTGTATGTGTCTGAATGTGTACACATGCTCAGGCAAATAAAAGTCATAAATTTTTATTTTTAAAGCATGATAGATTTTAAATATTGTCAAATATCTTTATGCATCTATGCATATATGATTTATCTCCATATTAATAAAATGGATTATATTAATGTTTGTTAACATTTAACTATCCTTACATTCCTAGAGTTTTTTTGTTAATATTTAACTATCCTTGCATTTCTGGAATTTGTTTGTTCATTTCCTGGGATACAAGAATAGTTTGATTTCAACATGATCATTATTTATTATTCCAATATTAAGAAATTAGATTTGATTTTAATTTTATTTTATTATTGGAACAATATGTATAATGTTTGGAATCAATAATATACTCACTTCCTGATATCAATTTGGGTTTTTCTTTATTACTTCTGTTCTAGAAGAGTTTAGACAGCCTTATGATTTTCTTATTTTCAAATTTTGGCAAAATTCTCCTCTGGACCCGTTCAGGTTTATTCTTGGTTTTGGTTTCATTTTGTTGAGTAATTTCATTAAGTATTTCCTCTATTTATCCTAAGGTAAATATGTTTAAACTTTGTATGTTTTAGGATCATTTCATTTTGACAAATTGTATTTTGCTAGGAAATTACTCTTCCATTCCACCAAAAATCTCCACATTTCCCTCACCCCCAGCCCCTGGTAACTACCATTCTAATCTCTGCTTCAATGCAACTTTTTTAGATTTCACATATAAGTGAGATCATGCAGTATTTGTCTCTTTATGCATGACTTATTTCACTTAGCATAGTGTTTTTCAGGCTTACCCATATTGTCCAAATGGCAGGATCTCCTTTTTTATGGATAAATAACATTCCATTGTGTGTGTGCACAACACACACACACGTATATATCACATTTTCTTTATCCATTCTTCCTTTAATAGACATGAATTGTTTCCATATCTTAAGAATTGTGAATAATGCTGGTGCAGATATCTCTTTGACATACTAATTTCATTTCCTTTGGATATACATGAAGAATAACTGGGATGGTAGATATATGATAGCTGTAGTTTTTATTTTTTTTTTTTAGGTAACTTTGTACTGTTTTTGACAATGGCTGCACCAATTTACAGTCCCACCAACAGGATACCAGGGTTCCCTTTTTTCCACACCCTCACCAACACTTTGTGTCTCTTGTCTTTTTGATAATGACATTCTAACATGTGAGGTGATATATGTGATTTTGATTTGCATTTGAATGACGATTTGTTCTGTTGAGCACCTTTTCATATAGCTGTTGGCCTTTTGTATGTCTATTCAAGTCCTTTGAGCATTTTAAAATTGGGTTATTTGGTTCTTTTCTACCAAGTTTTGTGACTTCCTTTATTTTGGATATTAACTCCTTGCCAGAGGCATCATTTGCAAATATTTTCGCCCAATTTGTGGTTTGCCTTTTCATTTTGTTGGTTGTTGATTTTGCTTTTAAGTTTGATATAGTTCAAGTTGTTTATTTTTGCTTTTGTTGCCTGTGCCTATGGTGCCATATCCAAAACACCATTGCCAAGACCTATGTCAAAGTGCTTTTTTCATGTTTTCTTCTAGAAGTTTTATAGTTCTAGATCTTAAATGGCAAATTTGCTATTTAAGTTTTTAATCTATTTGAAGTTAATTTTGTATACAGTGTAAAATAAGGGTCCAGTTTCTGCTCTTGCATGTAGATGTCCAGTTTTCCCTAGACTGTTACAAAGAGACTATCCTTTACTCATTGTGTATTCTTGGAACTCTAATCAAAGATTAGTTAACCATATATGTGTGGGTTTATTTCTGGCCTCTCTAATCCATTGGTCTGTGTGCCTGTTTTTATGCTAGCAGCATAATATTTTGATGATTATAGCTTCATAATATAGTTTGAAATCAAGAAGTGTGATGATTATCCAGCTTTGTCCTTTCTCAAAATTGCTTTAGCTAATGAAGGTCTTTTGTGGTTTCATGTGAATTTTAGGATTTTTTTTTCCTATTTCTCTGAAATGCCATTGGAATTTTGATAATAACACTGAATCTGTAGATTGCTTTGGGTATTATGAAGATTTAACAATATCAATTCTTCTAATCCATAAACATAAGATAATAAATAATAAAGTAATAAATAAATAATTTTTTCTAATCTATAAACATAGAATAATAAATGAAAGGATACTTCCATTTATTTCTATCTTGTACATTTCTTCGATAGCTGTCTTATAATTAAATATCATTCATTTTATCTAGATTTTCAAATGTATTTGCATAGAGGTATGCAGAATAATCTGTGGTATTCTTCCTTCAGTTGAGAAGGAAACATTGCCATTTCTAATTTTCTGTATTTGTGTTCCTGCCCTTCACTTTTTAAAAACATTGGTCTAGTTGTTCATCTAGTCTAGTTGATAATTTCAAATAATAGGGTTTACTTTTGGATTTATTGTTAGTTCTTAATGGTATTCTGTTTGCTATATATTTCAGTTTTGGAGTCAGTTCTGCTTCATTTTTGTTTGTATAGTCCTTTCTAAAATTTTCTTGTTCCTAACAGTTGAGTATTTAATACACTTTTCATTTTCATTGTTATAGGTATTTATATAATCTGTAATTTTTCTCTAATACCTAAACTTTGCTATATCCCACCAATTCTGAATACTGCATTCTCATGATCCTTTATTTTTGGGGTCTGAAATTTTAGTATATTCTCTCCAACACAACAGGCATGTGATGGTTAATTTTATGTGTCAACTTGATGGAGTCACAGGGTATACATATTTTTGGTCAGACTTTATTCTGAGTGTGTCTATGAGGGACTATTTCAATGGCATTAATGTTTAAATCAGTAGATGGAGTAAAGCAAATTGCCCTCCCCAGTGTGGGTGGGTTTCATCCAATCTGTTGAAGCCTTAATAGAACAAAACCCCGATAGTCCCATGAATGAGAAAGAACTCCTCCTACTGTCTGTTGAACTCGGACACAGTCCTTTCTGATCTTTGGGCTCAGCCTGAGGCATCAGCTTTTCTTGGGTCTTGGGCCTTCTGGATTTTGAATTGGAACTTATACCATAGGCTATCTTGGTTTTTAGGACTTTGGACTTGAATTGGAACTAAATGTGTGCTCTCCTGGGTTTCCAGCTTGTCAACTGCAGGTCTCAAGACTTCTTAGCCTCCGTAATCATGTCAGCAAATTTGGTAAATACATCTCTTTCTATATGTGTATATATATGTATATATACATATACCATATGCATATGTAATGTATATGTATATGTGTATTACATATATATATGTATGTATACATAATATAACTACACAATGGCCCTCCTAGGTCTCCAACTTGCCACCTGCAGATCCAGGGATGTCTTAGGGCCCAAAATTGTGCCAGTTTATTACAACAAATGTCTTTCTATAGATATACTATGTACATACATATATATGTGTATATATAATGTATACATATATGTGCATCATATATGTATATATAATACATCTATATATAGAATACATATGTATTCTAATACATACACATATTAGTCCATTTTCACACTGCTATAAAGAAATACCTGAGACTGGATAATTTATTAAAAGAAGAGGTTTAATTGACTCAGTTCCACGTGGCTGGGGAGGCCTCAGGACACTTGCAATCATGGAGGAAGGGGAAGCAGGAACGTCTTACATGATGGCAGGAGAGAGTGAGTGTGTGAAGAGGTAAGAGCCCATTATAAAACTATCAGATTTCACGAGAACTCACTATCACAAGAATAGTATGGGGGAAACTGCCCCCATGATTCAATCACCTCCTACCAGGTCCCCCCCTTGACATGTGGGGATTACGAGGATTACAATTCAAGATAAGATTTAGGTGAGGACACAGAGCCAAAACATATCATATAATATGTACATACATGCACACACACACACACACACACACACACACACACACAAATGGTTTTGATTCTCTGGAGAACCCTAATACAAGTGGTTTAACAGAGTTTTTGTTGTTTTTAAATTACAAGTGGAAGGAGCTTTCTGTTTTATGATTTTGGATTTTTTTGTTTTAACTGCAGTATGTTCAAATAATGGTATTTATATTATTTCAACTACGCATACATAATTTTGTTGTTTAGGAATTCTATAACTATATTGTTGTGGGGCAATGTTAGAACATGATCTGTTTTGGCTTTAGAAATGTGTAACTCTCCTTTCAGTCATTGATGTTTTTTATTTGTCCTTGAGTCTCCTGTGGCTTCTGTTTTATGAAAGTCATTTCTATGGTGTATTCAACCTACTGCTCTAAACTGTTTGCTTAAACTGGAATGGTAAATTGGAGAGAAATAAACTTCTATTTTTTGAGACTGCATTTCTGATCTCTCTATTCAGCTTCACTTTACTGTATATAACTAACCATAGACAAATGTAACAAATTTGTAGCTCCAAAGAGAGGTTGGCTCAGTGACAAGATACCTTCATCAAACGATCAGTTCCACCTAATGAAAATGAAATGTGGCTTGCATTTGGGACTAATTCATAAAGGAAGATGCTTTCTGTTATTTTGCCACTTTCTTCCCCACAATCACTTCAAATTCCAGTAATTCAATTCCATAAACTAGTTATGTATTCTTAGGGTACTCGTAACACAATCCAGTATGTTACTAATTTCTAAAGGGTAAGAAATGCAAACTATTAGCTGAATGACTATATAAATGAGTTATACTTAAGACCAAGTGAATAATATTGCTTAAAATTTTCAAATATCAGATTAACTATCTCCAAACAATATATTTCTCTTCTTACAATTGTATTTCACAAAACCTACCATTCTAAATTTTCTCACATATTAGGAAATAGCTCAAGAATTGGTCACTTTTCAGCTGTATAACATTTAGCAAATAAAGAAAACACAAGCTGGGTGCAGTGGCTCATATCTGTAATCCCAGAACTTTGGGAGGCTGAGGTAGGCAGTTCATTTGAGGTCAGGAGTTCGAGACCAGCCTGGCCAACATGGCAAAGTCCTGTCTCTGCTAAAAATACAAAAAAAAAAAAAAAAAAAAAAAAATTAGCCACGTGTGGTGGCACACACCTGTAATCTCAGCTATTCAGGAGGCTGAGGCATGAGAATTGCTTGAACCCAGGAGGCGAAGGTTGCAGTGAGCCAAGATCATGCCACTGCATTCCAGCCTGGGTGACAGAGAGAGGCTCCATATCAAATAGAAAAAGAAAAAAGATTACTTTATTTTTACCAAAAAATTGAAAATTTGAAAATGACTAAATTTCAATATGGTTCCATCAAGATAAAATAAAATGAATACTATTTTTTAATTTTACAAAATAATTATCATGTTCAACAAATACATTTCATGTTGTCACAGTAGGAACATAATAGAAACATAATTCAAATGTATTTGCATTTCAGATTTAGTACTTTGTAAATATGTTGACAAGTTGAATATTCACATATACGAGAGAACTGAGCAGTTACTTACAAGTAATTAACATATGAATAACTTTTCTGAAATGGCGTGAGGTCAGAAGTCCTATCCCATTCAATGGGGGATGATAACCTCTATTGCTTTTGTATTCTTGGGTAGTAATTTATGGAGTTATTGGAACTGTTAAATTATAGACAAGTTAGGGAACTTATGAGATACACAAACTTTGTTAGGGTGGTCTGTGAACTTAATCACCATTCTCATTACATCAGTTGATGCAATAATAATAGACTGTTGTGAGTACTCTATTATTATAGTTGTAAGAGTTAAATACTCAAGTTAAGCCAGGTATGGTGACTCACAATCCCAGCTACTCGGGAGGCTGAGGCAGAAATATCACTTGAGCCCGGGAGTTCAAGGCTGCAATGAGATATAATCGCAACACTGCCCTCCAGCCTACATGACAGAGTGAGACCTGATCTCTATAAACAAAGGAAAAGAAAAAAGTTGGAGAGAATTTAAGGTTAAGGTTATTCCTAGTATATGCTTGTCTTACATACCAGTATTTCTGTTTCAATGTTTCATTGGTGTGGGGCCAAATATAACGTATTTGAAATTTGTAGTAACTGCAAACTTCATTTGCTTACCTGGGGTAATCAAAATTTTTAAAAGTACATTAATGTACACATGGCCTATGAATCTCTAGTTATTTCCTTAAAATTAACAGTCATTTGAGAAATTATATAATCAATGTACTTATATATGCCTAAAATAATTTAATAAATACCTATGACTTCTTAACTCACATTTGTTTCTATCAATTTATTTCCCTATTTTTGAAAAATCAAATTCTGAATATATTCATAGAAATTTGTCATACATCCACTATTCAGCATGTGTTGCAAAAATAGTTTAAAAACTGCTTAATTTTAATATTGTTTCTATGGTAATATAGTGGAATCACATCATATATGTATTTAACTTAATTAGATTCAACTATAGAGGCTTTGTGACAAAGATAGAAACAGAGACAGTGGAAAGGCAAACAGAGAGAAAGGCAGGGAGAAACTAAAGAGACTGGAATATAGATATAGAATCACAAAGACAAAAAAGGACAGAAAAAATGTATATAGGGCTGAAAATTGCATCCGTTTTTCTGCTCAATAAGTCTACATGCTCTTTGGTTGCACTTCACTGTCACAAAAGGGCACAGCCTCACACTCTGAGTCTATTGTCCAACTATATTCATCATATATATGCCTTGGCAAATGTATATTACTATATACATTTTATATATGCATAAGAGAAAGCTATATAAAAATTATATGTATAAATTATATGTGTAATTTAAGATAATTTTGAAAATATAACTTTTACCTTAACAGGTTTATTTTTAGAGTCCAATCCTACAATATGATGAAGCTGTTTCCTCTACCCCATTCATGTGATCCAAGCTCCAAACAATCAATAAAGTGAATTTTTGGAGATTATCCAAATTTTGAACTAGGAACAGTCTTTATATTATCAAAGTTAAATAATAGAGCTCTTTACATTAGAGAATGTGGCATTCATATTTAAGTACTACCCCTTAATAACCATTCTTTACAAAGTTGAAACCATGATCAACATTATCATCATCCTATTGTCAATACTTCCTTTACTCAATTATTCATTTCACCAGATAAAACTTTATGATTACTTATTAAGCATTTATTTTAACTAATGGAATCTTCAAATTCTGTAAATCAGGTATTCCCCTCAACTTTATAATAAGAAAATGGGAGTGATAAGCTAGTTAGCTAAAGGGCTGATTTAGCCTCTGAATACAGATTTTTCTGAATCCAAAGTCCATACTATTTTAGGAAGTTGTCTTTAATGCAAAAATCTAGAAAGAACAATATGTAAAAAGAGTAACAGAATGTTTTTTTCAAAACTGTATTCTACTTTATTTCTGTAGTTGGCATCATATTTACCATTTAAATGTTCTTATTTTTGAAGTAGTTTAAAAACTCTCCTGCATATATTATCCAGTAAAATATCTATATACTTCTTTCTTCTTGTTGTTATATTTGTCAGACACCCATCAGTTATGGTTGTCTGTCTGATTGGAAGATCTTTCCTTTCAAGAATGTGAAATGTTTCCATGGAGATCAGCTTGAGATAGCCCAGTGACGAGCTTCTTAGCTATAATTTCACGTTGGTTTCTATGGTTTCCAGATAGGGGAAGAAAATGAAGTTGCAGATTTTTTTGTAATGTAAAAGGTTATTAGAAAATAAGAAATACTGCTCAAATTAATGTCATGACCTAAGGAAAACAACTGCTGTTACTGCAAAACATGAAAGACTTTATGATGTATGTTATACACGTATGCACTTTTCTGCATTTGTAATAAATGAGGAACTATCATGATACATGAATAATTTCCCAAATTAGCAGACACTCGCTTAAAAGGGGTTTTAATGAAACATGTTTTAGCAATGATTACTGATAACTGGCTTGCAATCTCCACTTCATTTTCCTTACATCACATCTTTAAAGATGTCACACAGTGCATTTAAGTCAGTACATGAGTAAAATTCCATGGCAGAGATATATCTCTTTATCCATTGTTCACACCTGAGACCAACATCCATACAGTTTTTTGGATAGATTTTACTATTAGTGATGAAGCTGTGAACCAGTAAATACTGGACCTAACATTCAAATCCCATTAAAATGGCTGCACATAAATCTTACTGATCAAACACACAGCCTCATATTGGCCTTATTCACCAGTCTAATTCTTTTGCTTACCAATTCTCCCAGTAGTTGGCATGCAGATACACTATTTATCTATCCATTTACCATCATCATTTAGGATGAGATCAAGGTTGTCTGGTTGGAGCAAGTATGTGAAATTTCCAAAGGAGCAGTAGACTAAAAAGCAGGAGAGGTGGATATTATTTCTATCTCTATTTTTAAGTGACTTCCTTGTCACTTAACCAACCCATGGCTAATAATAGGTAAACATCTATTCAATAGGGTAAATGACCAGCTTACAGACTTTCTGGGATTACCGTATATTTCAAATGGGAAAAAAAATTTAATCCTTTAACAACTGTCATGGCACATTGATATGGCAAATTCTAGCTTTTCTCTGTACACTTATGATTCACACTTATCCACACTGCAATGGCAAAACATAGCCCTAGTAGCACAGTTTTTCCAAATAAAGGAAGAACACATGTCAAAATGAAGCTTTCAGTAACCGTCAAGTAACATTTTTCTCATAATAATATACACTAATGTAATTTCCAAGAAGAGTGTGAGGCAATATAACATTGACGTTGTGGCTGGTAATTTGAAAAACTTATTCAAAAGTTATTTTCAAATACATAGAGAACAGCAATATGGCTTGCATTTTTAAAAATTTTTTTTATTATACATAAGTTCTAGGGTACATATGCACAACGTGCAGGTTTGTTACATATGTATACGTGTGCCATATTGGTTTGCTGCACCCTAATGGGTAAACCTCATCATTTACATTAGGTATTTATTCTAATGCTATCCCTCCCCCACCCCCCACCCCACAACAGGCCCCAGTGTGTGATGTTCCCTGCCCTGTGTCCAGATTGTTCAATTCCCACCTATGAGTGAGAACATGCGGTGTTTGGTTTCCTGTCCTTGCGATAGTTTGCTGAGAATCATGGTTTCCAGCTTCATTCATGTCCCTACAAAGGACATGAATTCATCCTTTTTTATGGCTGCATAGTATTCCATGGTGTATATGTGCCATATTTTCTTAATCCAGTCTATCATTGATGGACATATGGGTTGGTTCCAAGTCTGCTATTGTAAATAGTGCCACAATAAACATAGGCGGGCATGTGTCTTTCTAATCCTTCATATGCATGATTTATAATCCTTTGGGTATATATCCAGTAATGGGATTGCTGGGTCAAATGGTATTTCTAGTTCTAGATCCTTGAGGAATCACCACACTGTTTTCCACAATGGTTGAACCAGTTTACACTCCCACCAACAGTGTAAAAGTGTTCCTATTTCTCCACATCCTCTCCAGCACCTGCTGTTTCCTGACTTTTTAACGACTGCCATTCTAACTGGTGTGAGATGGTAGCTCATTGTGGTTTTGATTTGCATTTCTCTGATGGCCAGTGATCATGAGCATTTTTTCATGTGTCTGTTGGCTGCATAAATGTCTTCTTATGAGAAGTGTCTGTTCATGTCCTTTGCCCACTTTTTGATGGGGTTGTTTGATTTTTTCATGTAAATTTGTTTAAGTTCTTTGTAGATTCTGGATATTAGCCCTTTGTCAGATGGGTAGATTGCAAAAATTTTCTCCCATTCTGTAGGTTGCCTATTCACTCTGATGGTAGTTTCTTTTGCTGTGAAGAAGCTCTTTAGTTTAAGTAGATCCCACTTGTCTATTTTGGCTTTTGTTGACATTGCTTTAGGTGTTTTAGTCATGAAGTCCTTGCCCATACCTATGTCCTGAATGGTATTGCCTAGGTTTACTTCTAGGGTTTTTATGGTTTTAGGTCTAACATTTAAGTCTTTAATCCATCTTGAATTAATTTTTGTATAAGGTGTCAGGAAGGGATCCAGTTTCAGCTTTCTTCATATGGCTAGCCAGTTTTCCCAGCACCATTTATTAAATAGGGAATCCTTTCCCCATTTCTTGTTTTTGTCAGGTTTGTCAAACATCAGATGGTTGTAGATGTGTGGTGTTATTTCTGAGGCCTCTGTTCTGTTCCATTGGTCTATATATCTGTTTTGGTACCAGTACCATGCTGTTTTCATTACTATAGCCTTGTAGTATAGTTTTGAGGTCAGGTAGCCTGATGCCTCCAGCTTTGTTCTTTTTGCTTAGGATTGTCTTGGCAACGCAGGCTCTTTTTTGGTTCCATATGAACTTTAAAGTAGTTTTCTTCCAATTCTGTGAAGAAAGTCATTGGTAGTTTGATGGGGATGGCATTGAATCTATAAATTACCTTGGGCAGTATGGCCGTTTTCGTTATATTGATTCTTCCCATCCATGAGCATGGAATGTTTTTCCATGTGTTTGTGTCCCCTTTTATTTTGTTGAGCAGTGGTTTGTAGTTCTCCTTGAAGAGGTCCTTCACATCCCTTGTAAGATGGATTCCTAGGTATTTTATTCTCTTTTTAGCAATTGTGAATGGGAGTTCACTCATGATTTGGCTCTCTGTTTGTCTGTTATCGGTGTATAAGTATGCTTGTGATTTCTGCACTTTGATTTTGTATCCCGAGACTTTGCTCAAGTTGCTTATCAGCTTAAGGGGATTTGGGGCTGAGACGATGGGGTTTTCTAAACATACAACCATATCATCTGCAAACAGGGACAATTTGACTTCCCCTTTTCCTAATTGAATACCCTTTATTTCTTTCTCCTGCCTGATTGCCCTGGCCAGAACTTCAACACTATGCTGAATAGAAGTGGTGGGAGAGGGCATCCCTGTCTTTTGCCAGTTTTCAAAGGGAATGCTTCCAGTTTTTGCCCATTCAGTATGTAATTGGCTTTGGGTTTAACATAAATAGCTCTTATTATTTTGAGATATGTTCCATCAATACCTAGTTTACTGAGAGTTTTTAGCATGAAGAGCTGTTGAATTTTGTTGAAAGCCTTTTCTGCATCCATTGAGATAATCATGTGGTTTTTTCTTTGGTTCTGTTTATGTGATGGATTACATTTATTGATTTGCATATGTTGAACCAGCCTTGCATCCCAGGGATGAAGCCAACTTGATCTTGGTGGATAAGCTTTTTGATGTGCTGCTGGATTTAGTTTGCCAGTATTTTATTGACGATTTTCGCATCGATGTTCGGCAGGGATATTGGTCTAAAATTCCTTTTTTGTTGTGTCTCTGCCAGGCTTTGGTATTAAGATGATGCTGGCCTCATAAAATGAGTTAGGGAGGATTCCCTCTTTTTCTATTGATTGGAATATTTTCAGAAGGAATGGTACCATCTCCTCCTTGTACCTCTGGTAGAATTTGGCTGTGAATCCATCTGGCTCTGGACTTTTTTTTTGCTTGGTAGGCTATTAATTATTGCCTCAATTTCAGAGCCTGTTATTGGTCTATTCAGTGATTCAACTTATTCCTGGTTTAGTCTTGGGAGGGTTTATGTTTCCAGGAATTTATTCATTACTTCTAAATATTCTAGTTTATTTACCTAGAGGTGTTTATAGTATTCTCTGATGATAATTGGTATTTCTGTGGGATTGATGGTGATATCCCCTTTATCATTTTTTATTGCATCTATTTGATTCTTCCCTCTTTTCTTCTTTATTAGTCTTGCTAGTGGTCTATCAATTTTGTTGATCTTTTCAAAAAACCAGCTCCACATACTGCTTTAAATGTGTCCCAGAGATTCTGGTATGTTGTGTCTTTGTTGTCACCGGTTTCAAAGAGCATCTTTATTTCTGCCTTCATTTTGTTATCTACCCAGTAGTCATTCAGGAACAGGTTGTTCAGTTTCCATGTAGCTGTGCAGTTTTGAGTGAGTTTCTTAATCCTGAGTTCTAATTTGATTGCATTGTGGTCTGAGAGGCAGTTTGCTGTGATTTCTGTTCTTTTACATTTGATGAGAAGTGCTTTACTTCCAACTATGTGGTCAATTTTGGAATAAGTGTGATGTGGTGCTGAGAAGAATGTATATTCTGTTGATTTGGGGTGGAGAGTTCTATAGATGTCTATTAGGTCTGCTTGGTGCAGAGCTGAGCTCAATTCCTGGATATCCTTGTTAACCTTCCGTCTCGTTGATCTAATATTGACAGTGAGGTGTTAAAGTCTCCCTTTTTTTTAAAGACAGAGTCTGGCTCCGTTGCCCAGGCTGGAGTGCAGTGGCATGATCTCAGCTCACTGCAAGCTCTGCCTACTAGGTTCATGTCATTCTCCTGCTTCAGCCTCCTGAGTAGCTGGGACTATAGGCGCCCGCCACCATGCCTGGCTAATTTTTTTTTATTTTTTATTTTTTATTTTTAGTAGAGACAGGGTTTCGCCATGTTAGCCAGGATGGTTTCAATCTCCTGAACTCATGATCTGCCCACCTCGGCCTTCCAAAGTGCTGGGATCACAGGCATGAGCCACCACACCCGGCCAAAGTCTCCCATTATTATTGTGTGGGAGTCTAAGTCTCTTGTAGGTCTCTAAGGACTTGCTTTATGAATCTGGATGCTCCTGTATTTGGTGCATATATGTTTAGGATAGTTAGCTCTTCTTGTTGAATTGATCCCTTTACCTTTCTGTAATGGCCTTGTCTCTTTTGAACTTTGTTGGTTTAAAGTCTGTTTTATCAGAGACTAGGATTGCAACCCTTGCTTTTTTTTGCTTTCCATTTGCTTGGTAGATCTTCCTCCATCCCTTTATTTTGAGCCTATGTGTGTCTCTGCATGTGAGATGGGTCTCCTGAATACAGCACACTGATGGGTCTTGACTCTTTATCCAATTTGCCAATTTGTGTCTTTTAATTGGGGGCATTTAGCCCATTTACATTACATTACATTGTTTTATATTACATTATATTACATTGTTATGTGTGAATTTGATCTTGTCATTATGATGTTAGCTGGTTATTTTGCCCATTAGTTGATGCAGTTTCCTCCTAGTATCAATGGCCTTTACAATTTGGCATGTTTTTGCAGTGGCTGGTTGCCTATTCAGCATGATATTGGCTGTGGGTTTGTCATAAATAGCTCTTATTATTCCTTTTCATGTTTATTGATTCCTTCAGGAGCACTTGTAAGGCAGGCCTGGTGGTGACAGAACTCTCAGCATTTGCTTGTCTGTAAAGAATTTTATTTCTCCTTCACTTAAGAAGCTTAGTTTGGCTGGACATGAAATTCTGGGTTGAAAATTCTTTTCTTTACGAATGTTGAATATTGGCCCCCACTCTATTCTGGCTTGTAGAGTTTCTGCTGAGATATCTGCTGTTAGTCTGATGGGCTTCCCTTTGTGGGTAACCTGATCTTTCTCTCTGGCTGCCCTTAACATTTTTTCCTTCATTTCAACCTTGGTGAATCTGACAATTATATGTATTGGAGTTGCTCTTCTTGAGGAGTATCTTTGTGGTGTTCTCTGTGTTTCCTGAATTTGAATGTAGGCCTGCCTTGCTAGGTTGGGGAAGTTCTCCTGGATAATCCTGAAGAGTGTTTTCCAGTTTGGTTCCATTCTCCTCATCATTTTCAGGTACACCAATCAAATGTAGATTTGGTCTTTTCACATAGTCCCATATTTCTTGGAGGCTTTGTTCGTTTCTTTTTACTCTTTTTTCTCTAAATTAATCTTCTCACTTCATTTAATTAATTTGATTTTCAATCACTGATATCCTTTTTTCCACTTGATCAAATGGGCTACTGAAGCTTGTGCATGCATCACATAGTTCTTGTGCCATGGTTTTCAGCTCCACCAGGTCATTTAAGGTCTTCTCTACACTGTTTATTCTACTTAGCCATTCATCTAATCTTTTTTCAAGATTTTTAGCTTCCTCATGATGGGTTCAAACATCCTTTAGCTCAGAGAAGTTTGTTATTACCAACCTTCTAAAGCCTACTTCTGTCAACTCATCAAAGTCATTCTCCATCCAGCTTTGTTCTGTTGCTGGCAAGGAGCTTCCTGGGTGAGGCGATGCCCCACCCTGCTTTGGCTTGCCATCTGAGGGCTGCACCCACTGTCCAACCAGTCCCAGTGAGATGAACCAGGTACCTCAGTTGGAAATGTAGAAATCAGCCGGCTTCTGCATCAATCGTGCTGGGAGCTGCAGACCAGAGCTGTTCCTATTCAGCCGTCTTGGAACAGACCCTGCATTTTTTATAATTTTTATGTTTTACATATGGCCTGAATATAATTTCCAGTGAGAAAGGTTAGAAACAGTAAAAAAAATCATCTGGGCATGGTGGCTCATGCCTATAATCCCAGCACTTCGGGAGGCTGAGGAGGGCAGATCACTTGAGGTCAGGAGATTGAGACCATCCTAACATGGTGAAACCCATCTCCACTAAAAATACAAAAATCAGCTGGGTGTGGTGCCATGTGCCTCTAATCCCAGCTACTCAGGAGGCTGAGGCAGGAGAATTGCTTGAACCCAGGAGGTGGAGGTTGCAGTGAGCTGCCATTGTGCCATTGCACTCCAGCCACTGCACTCCAACCTGGGTGACAGAGTGAGGCCCTTTCTCAAAAAAAAAAAAAAAAAAAGGAAAGAAACAGTAACTAAAATCAACATCTAAGTTTGATTATAAGAAATCTGTGGCCAAAAATTTAGATTTAATAATAATTTTAAGCATATACATGCTCCTAAAATAATTTTGATCCTAAAAATACAGATGTGTAGGCCAGGTGTGGTGGCTCCCAACTGTAATCCCTGTACTTTGGGAGGCTGAGGCGGGCGGATCACTTGAGGTCAGGAGTTTGAGACCAGTCTGGCCAAAATGGTGAAACCCCATCTCTACTAAAATTTCAAAAATTAGCCAGCCATGGTGGTGCACGCCTGTAATCCCAGCTACTTGGGAGGCTGAGGCATGAGAATCCCTTGAACCCGGGAGGCAGAAGTTGCAGTGATCCAAGATCATGACATTGTACTCCAGCCTGGGCAATAGAGTGAGACTCTGTTTCAAAAAAAAAAAATACTTATGCATATGTATACATATATATCTATACCTATGTATCTATAAAGAAAGATATATAGATACACATGCACATTCTCTCTCTCCCTCAGACATGAACTTACATATATATATACATAAACCCAAAGAGGTAGACTTTAATTCTAATTTCAAATCAGAAAATGTTCAACATAAAATTAAGAAATAAGCCATTATTTAAAAACGCTCACTATAGCCAGGCGTGGTGGCTCATGCCTGTAATCCTAGCACTTTGGGAGGCTGAGGCGGGCAGACTACCTGAGCTCAGGAGTTTGGGACCACCCTGGGCAACAGGGTGAAACGCTGTCTCTACCAAAAATACAAAAAATTAGTCAGGCATGGTGGTGCACGCTTGCAGTCCCAGCAACTAGGGAGGCTGAGGCATGAGAATCACTTGAACCAAGTGAGACAAGATCGCACCACTGCACTCTAGCCTGGGCCTCACAGCGAGACTCTGTTTAAAAACAAAAACCAGGCTGGGTGCAGTGGCTCACACCTGTAATCCCAACACTTTGGGAGGCCGAGGTGGGTGGATCACCTGAGTTCAGGAGTTCGAGACCAGCCTGGTCAACACGGCGAAACCCTGTCTCTACTAAAAATACAAAAATTAGTTGGGTGTGGTGGCAGGTGCCTGTAATCTCAGCTACTCGGGAGGCTGAGGCTGGAGAATCACTTGAACCCGGGAGGCAAATGTTGCAGTGAGCTGAGATTCCATCTCAAAAAACAAACAAACAAATCACAACAAAAAAGCAACCACAACAAAAAAAACCTCATTATATTCCATATGTATTTTATATCCCCATTTGCAGGCTGATGCACTTTCTTGATCTTACTTCCCATAATTTTTACAACAATCTACAATGACTTCCTGTCTTTTCTAGCTCGAGTTGAATCCTTCTCCAGAGCTTGCCACTTACATATATGAAGAAAGACTGGTAAACAGTGTAACGTGCAAGTAAAAGAACAGATTCTAAAGCCAGAGAGATACGGGCTTGAGTCCTGGCTCCATTCTTTGTAAGCTGTGTGTTTGAGAAAGTTTCATGTCACTTTGAACCTAAAGTTTACAAGTAAGACTTCCTATTATGAGCTGTCCAAAGAAGAAAAAATTCAAGTCTGGTTCTGCAAGATATGCTGACCATACCTGAATGTAGACAGCTTCAGCCATGTAATTTAACTCTATGTTGGCCCTAAAGTAAAAGGGAAATTTTCCTGGTGGGCAGTGCATTAAATAATGTACATAGTCGTTCATTTTGCCTGGAGGGAGAGATGGCCAAAGATAAAATTCTACACTGAGTCATGGATTCCAGCCAATGGCTTGACAGGATGGTTGGGAAATTAGAAGAGACACTACTGCAAAATGTGTGAAAAGAAGTCTGGGAATGGATTTTGTGTACAGACTTCTCCAAATGTGCAAAGAGTGGAAGATATTCATGTTCCATATCAATGCTCACCAAAAGGATAATCAGCAGAGGAGTATCTCAATAATCAGGTGGACAAGATGACCCATCCTTATGTCCATCAGCCTTTCCTAGCAGTCCTGTGTTTTCACAATGCCTCAGAGACAAAATGACTATGTCAGCAGAAATGGAGGTTGGGCATGGGCTCAACAACATGGAGTTCCACTTACCAAGGCTAGTCTTGCTACAGCCACTGCTAAGTTCCCAACCTACCAAATGGAGAGACCAACACTGCATCTCCATTTGGCACCATTTCTTGGGGGAAGGGAGGGGATCATGCAGCCATCTGTGTCAGGTTGATTCCACTGGACCATTTCCATTGTTGAAAAAGCAGCACTTTGTTTTCACATGAATGTACATTTACTAAGTGTGTAGATTTATCTACCCTCCCTAAAACTCTTCTTAAATACTGTCATCCACGGACTTGCAAAAATGCCTTATTCCGTATCATGGTATAGCATGCATCACTGATTTTGGTTAAGAAACTCATTTTACAGCAAATGAGTGCAGCAATGGGCTCTTGATTATGGGAGTCACTGGTATTGCCATGTTTCCCATCACTGATAGAATGGAGTAATAATTTTTTGAAGTGTTAGTTACAGTAACAGCTGGATAATACCACCTTGCAAGGCTGAGGTAATGTCTCCCAGAATGCTGAATATGCTCTAAATAAGCAAAAATACATGGTGCTATTTTCCCAGAGCCAGGATTTATAGATCTGGGAATCAAGAGGTGAATATGGGAGTGGTTCCTTTCACTATTATCCCTAGTGATCCACTAGAGAAATATTTGTTTCTTGTTTCCATTACTTTAGGCTTTGCTGTTCTAGAAGTCTTAGGTGTCAACTACGGACCATAGCAATGGTGCCATTAAACTGGAAATTCAGAGTGCCACCCTGAGAGTAAGAGCAAACAGTATGTTTTTTAGTCTTATGAGGAAAGGTTGCCATCATGCTAGTAGAAGCATGTGTTGCTACAGTCTTTGTTTGAAATACAGGTATGTTTAGAAAAGATGTACACTGATATGAAGTTGACACAGGGTAGATTACTGTGGCTCTTTGAGTGTCAACTTTGCTAAGTTTGAACTACTTACACCCTTCCCCTTATATTTTCAGATTACAGTTGGCCACAAGAATAACAAACAATGTATGAGATAGGAAAGATGAACATGAAATATCAACCATTTTATATTTAGAAAGTGGGCATAGAGCACCAACACTGTGGCAGCTTATGCAATTTGTTGCTGATCTTCTGGCCTGCCGCACTGACAGCTATTCAAAATCCCATCAATTGTTCTCCTTCAGCTTTTGTGAATTCTGGGCCAGTTGAATGTGCAGCTCTATAGTGAAGGGCATCAATTTCTCCTACAGGTCATCCACGTCATCTTAGATAGAGAAAGTGAGAAAAAGGCACACCTTCCAATTTGTATTCCTGATTTCAGTGTTCCCAATTCCAGCTGGTCCTAGCTCTTCTCTACTTCACATGCAGCTTTCTTCCTTTACTGAGAACCATTCAACACCAGACATGGAGGCCATAACGTTGTAAAGAGTTCTCCCCCAGCTCCCATATTTGCATTCATTTTAATGCTCACAATTAATCCTGTATTGCATACTACTCATACTGGTTCTGCCTCACTCATTAAATCCTGATACAATTAGTATGCAAAATATACAAAAAAAAATCTACGAATGAGTAAGACAAATAACCAAATAGAAAAGCAGCAACATGAATAAACAGAAAAATCACAAAACAGAAGAAAGCAAAGAGCTAACACAGGATATCCAGCCTCATTAGTAATCACAGAAATACAAATTAAAACATGAGCTACTCTTTTTTTTTTTTTTGAGACTGTCTTGCTCTGTCTGCCAGGCTGGAGTGCAGTAGTGAAATCTTGGCTCACTGCAACCTCTGCCTCCTGGGTTCAAGCGACTCTCCTGCCTCAGCCTCCCAAGTAGCTGGGACTAGACTACAGGCACACTCCACCACCACGCCCGGGTCATTTTTGTATTTTTTTTTTTTTTTTTTTTGAGATGGAGTCTCGCTCTGTCGCCCATGCTGGAGTGCAGTGGCGTGATCTCAGCTCACTGCAACCTCTACCTCCCTGGTTCACGCCATTCTCCTGCCTCAGCCTCCCAAGTAGCTGGGACTACAGGCACCCACCACCACGCCCAGCTAATTTTTTGTATTTTTAGTAGAGATGGGGTTTCGCCATATTGGCCAGGCCAGCCTCAAACTCCTGACCTCGTGATCCGCCCACCTCAGCCTCCCAAAGTGCTGGGATTACAAGCGTGAGCCAGTGCGCCCAGCCATGAGCTACTATTTCACACTCATCAAAGGAACAAAAATATTAAAATGTTTGACAACTCTAAGAGTAAGTCTGGAGGTGGAACAAGAGAAAGTTATTTATATTGCTGGTGAGACTGTAAACCATTTAACCAGTTTGGAGAATGATTTAGAAATACTGTAAATGGGCAACCCCTAAGACCTACCAATTTCACATCAAGGAGGGACCATACAGAAACTTTCAAATAGTAAAAATGGGGCTGGGCACATTTAATGATCTCTGTCTAGAGAATAATGATACTAATATATAACAGAGCTTGAGAAACAGACTGAAGTTGGTTATCCAGTAGGAGGAGAAGGTCTGTACTGCCAACTGTGGTAGATATCCCCTAGAATAGTGCCAAGTGGTTCCTGCCATCAGGTAATCATGCCCTTGTGTGATCTCCTCCCCTTGTGTATCAGCTTGATTTGATGACTCGTTTCTTCTCAATAGAATGTGGTAGAGGTGTTATGTCATGTGTAAGATTGGGTTACAAAAAGCTCCTGTCTTGGGCACCCTTTCGCACTCTTAAGTGATGCCAGCTACTGTATCATCAGCTGCTCTATGGAGAGACTCACATGACAAAGGAATGATGTTCCAGTCAACATTCAGCAAGATCATTAGGCCAGCCAACAATCTTATGAGTGAGTTTAGATGTGCTTCTTCCCCCAGTTGTGCCTTGAGATGATCGCAGCCCTGTCTGGCAGTTTGGTTGTAGAAATGTCAGATCTTGAGCCAGGAGCACCCAACTAAGTCATGCTCAGATCTGACCCACAGAAACTATGAGATAATAAATGTTGTTTTAAGCCACTGAGTTTTGGGATAATTTGCAAAACAGCAATATAGAACTAATATGCCTTCCAATAATCATTGCAACCCACAATGATTGATAGGCAAATTCTTAATTTCAGACTGATGGGGACTCTGAATTACCTAAAGCCACTCATTAATGCATTAATTCAAACTAGTTGAAAGCCACCAAGTCCTGTGATCAACTTATAAAAAAAAATTGCAAAACCTATGCTTTTATGGAGTTTTGTATGTAGACAATAAACAAATAAGTAAGTTAAATATATCTTAAGAGTGGGCTGCCTGCGGTGGCTCAGCCTGTAATCCCAGCACTTTGGGAGGCAAAGGCGGGTGGATCACTTGAGGCCAGGAGCTCGAGACCAGCCTGGCCAACATGGTGAAAACCCATCTCTACTAAAAATACAAAAATTAGCTAGGCATGGTGGTGGGTGCCTGTAATTCCAGCTACTCGGGAGGCTGAGGCAGGAGAATCACCTGAACCCAGGAGGCAGAGGTTGCAGTGAGATGAGATTGTGCCACTGCACTCCAGCCTGGGCGACAGAGTGAGATTGCATCTCAAATAAATAAATATATATATTAAGTGAGATTATGATAAGTGATATAGAAAAAAGTAAAGAAGCAAGAGAGAGAAAGCCAGGCCAAAGTAAAGTCTGCAATTTTAGAAAGGATAAAGGCCTCTTCTGAAAAGATGACATGAACAAAACCCAAAAAGGTGTGAGGGAGTCATACAGAATCCAGAAGTGCATGCCACCCAGAGGGAGGAGACAGTAGAAACCTGTTGATGCAGGAGGTAAACTGGCCAGTGCAGCATTTAGGGGACCTGTGTACCTTTCTAAGGACTTTAGCATTAACTCTGGAATGAAATGAGAATTAGGTTTTGAATGAAGAGTCACATGACTAGACTATGTTTTAAAATGAACACTGGCTGATGAGCTGAAAAAAGATTGTGTGTGGTGGTGGGAGGCAGGTTTGGAGGACAGAAACTGCGGAGACAAGAAGGCTGGTTAGAAAGTTTTTTATAATAATCTCAGTGAATATAATGGTTCAGACCAGGGTGGGAATGATGAAGGACGTGAAAAATGGTCAGTTTCTGAACACAGATAGTCCCCTACTAAGGACAGCTCAACCTATGATTTTTTGACTTTGAGGGGTTTATCTTGATGTAACCCCATCATAAATTGAGGAGCATCTGAATGTACAATGGTTCAACTTTTTGACTTTACAATGGGTATGTAGGGTATTAATTGTATTTTCAATTTACAACATTTTCAATTTGCGATGGGTTTACTGGGATGTAACCCCCAGTCAAGAAACATCTATAGAGTTTCAAGGAAGACTCAATAGGATTTTCCAGCCAAATAAATTAATTTGTAAATTACATATGTGTCTATATTCACTGAAAGATACCTGGTGTAAGTCATTAAACCAGAGGAATGCATGTTTTATTAATCCTACATTCAAATATTTGCTATTCATAATCCCCTGTAATCTATACCCACTGCTCTTGTATGGCTTCCAGGCAATATAATGACCATTTGCAATGGCTTTTTAAAGATTTAAAACATATTTTATTTTTTCAATTGTGCTATATTTTAATAAGCAGTAGAGTGCTTACATGACAAGTTGATTTTTTAAACAATTCTCTCATTACAGCAACTGTGATGGTTACTGATGTTTCCACTCCTTTGGAGTAACTCTGCCAACAGGGGATAGGTTCCATTCTATTCCAGTCTGAGTGGCTGTAAACACCCATGTAGCAACACAGAAAGCGGCTCCACTGGCTAGCACAGCATTACCATATTTATCATGAAAATCTGGTGCGTGTTTTACATGGCTCTGTCTTGCCATACTTTGCAGAATGCTTCGAATCTTGAGACTGCTTAGTGCATTTCTGGCCAAGGGAAACATCATGAAGGATTGCAGTTGACTGGTCTATTTTGTTGCAAAGAGGCTGGAAAGACAGAAAAGAAATGCATTGATGTCCAATCTTCATTCAATCCTTCCACTTTGAATGTTTGGCTACATCACCCCTTGGAGTGGTGTTCAGGAATGTGAGTTTTGATATAACAATATCTGAATTTGAATCCCAGCTTTGCCACCGATTAGCTATATGAATTTGGGGCAATTATTTAACCTCTTTTTGCCTCAGTATTACGTGTGATAATCCAAAACAAAACAACAACAAGGTAAGCATGTAATAAATGTTAGCTTTTCTACTCATCACAAATATCCAATTCATTGACTCTATAGACTGCAAACTTATTAACATGGCTACAATAGACAGAAAGTCACAGAACACGCCATGCCTCCTCACTCTCCTCCTCCTCGTTTTCTCCCTCCTGCTTAACCCTTTTCCTTCTTCTTTAACTGTAATACTTACCTTCCCCCTCCTACAGGCAAAATTCTGCTTGCCTTTGAAATTCCACTCTAAGAGTTACCACCTCTGTGAAGTCTTTTCCATACTTCACTAAGTTGAATACGCCCCTTTGTCTCTGAGTTATCACACAATTTACAACCTTTTTTTCATAACACTTAACATTGAGGCATTATCTTTTTAAATAGACATATTTTGGGGAAGCAGTTTTGGTTCACAGCAAAATTGAGCAGAAGACATTGAGAGTTCCCATGTACCCTGACTCTATACACCTACAGCCTCCCTAGCTATCAACATCTCCCACCAGGGTTGTACATTTGTTAGAATCAATAAACCTACATTGACATTTCATGATTACCCAAAGTCCATAGTTTACATTAAGGTTCACTCCTGATATTGTACATTCTATAGGTTTTAACAAATGTATAATGACATGTATCCACCATTTTAGTATCATACAGAATAGTTTCAGTGCCCTAAAAAGCCCTCTGTGCTCTGCTTATGTTACTGAAACACCAAAGGTTTGGTCTCAGTCCTGCTGCTCACCACACAGAAAGCCAATCACTGAGACACCAAGTATTGCCAAGGAAGAAGGGTTTAATCAGGTGCTGCAGCAGAGGAGATGGGAGCTCAGTTTCAAATCCATCTCCCTGACTTAAACCAGGGCTTTATATAGCAGGCAAGAAATGTAAAAATGTGTAAGAAAACAGGCATCTGGGAAGAGCAAGGAAGCAATCACGGTGAATGATGGGTCTGGCATCTGGTGAGAGACCTAAAGGTCATTTCCTGAGGAAGGAACTCAGATAAAACAAATATAAGTTTCAACCTTCTTAACACTACAAGGGTCAATTTCTATGTTTATCAAAAAGAACAGTCTACGGGGCAATGGTTCCGTTTCACCTATTCATCTTTCTGTTTTGACTTACTCCTGGCAACCACTGATCTTTTTACTGTCTCCACAGTTTTGCCTTTTTCGGAATGTCATATAGTTGTAATCATACAGTATACCTGTTCAGACTGGCTTCTTTCACTTCAAAATATGCTTTTAAAGTTCATTCATATCTTTTTGTGGCTCGAGAGTGCATTTCTTTTTAGTGCTAATTAACATTCCACTGTCTGGATGTACCACAATTTATTTATCTATTATTTTACTGAAGGACATCTTGATTGCTTCTAAGATTCAATTAGTACGAATACAACTGCTGCTGCTATAAACATCTGTGGGTAGGGATTGGTCTGAATATATTTTTAACTAATTTAGGTAAATATCAAGGAGCATGATTGCTGAATCACATGGTAATAATTTGTTTAGTTTTGCAAGAAACTGCCTAACTGCCTTCCAAAGTGGCTGTACCATTTTGAGTTCCCACCAGCACTGAATGAGAGTTTCTTTTGTTCCACACCCTGGCCAGCATTTGATGTTAGTGTTCTGGATTTGGGCCATTCTAATCGGTAAATAGGTGTTTCATTTGCAGTTCCCTGATGACATATAATGTCCAGCATATTTTTATATGCTTGTTTGCCATCTTCATCTCCCTTTTGAGAAGTGGCTATTTCAGGCCTTTTGCTTATTTTAAAAAATCAGGTTGTTCATTTTCTTATTGTTGAATTTTAACAGTTCTTTGTATATTCTGGATAACAGTCCTCAATTAGATATGGATTTTGTAAATACTTTCTTCGAGCCTGTGGCTTGCCTTGTCATTCTCCTAAGGAATTATCTTTTTATTCTCTCCTGATAAACTGCAAGTTCTCCAAGAGCAAGGGAGGTAACTGCATATAAAGTAGCTGACACAAAAGCATAAAAAGGTCTTTTTAAAACCAATCTGAAATATAAGTGAATATTGGTATCCTCATAAGAAGCTAAAATGAATACTAAGAACAAGTCGAAATACAATGAAATTAGATGTGCATTTCATAATAGCCAAAATTATTTTATTTCTTAGATAGTTACAAAAAATCTGGAAGTAGAAACATAAAATAATTCTTTAAATGTATCTTCCTGTGTGCAAGTTGTCAAACAACACTGTCTTCAGCAATGACATATGTTAACTGTGGCCCAAAGGTAGACAACACACATATAAAAGGCCCTGAGGTCAATACTCGTAAACATAACTATTCACTGAGATTTTCCAGCTCAGAAGACTTTATTCCAACTTTGAAAACAAGACCCTAAGGTTCTCTTTTATTTCCTACCATATGGTAAGTGGTACTCATCATGATTGTGACAAACAGGGCAAAATAGAGCCAAGTTAATTTCTTCCGAGGTTCCAGATATTCAAAAATGTTTCCTGTAGTCATGAATCTTCCCACCCAAAGACACCAAGGTTTTCATTTGAATTGAATTCAGAGAGTAGGCAGAAGGTGACATCGGTCAGGGTATGACAGGTGCAGCCTTAATCCAGTACAAAAGGACCTGTGCCACACATTGCTTTCGTTCTTTAGGAAGACACATGACCAAAGAATAATTTGTGATAACAGGGATCTCTAGTGGGTCGGCTCATGCTTGCTGCTTTATGACAAATTGATTTCATTTTTCTTATACTCATGATGTTACATTTAAATTCAGATCCTTTGTCTCTAGTGACATTGATCACATTTCTTAGAAGCTTAGTTCATCCTTTGGCTATTCCCATATCTATAAAGCTTTTCTTTTCCATCTAGCCTGAATTTTCTTGATCCAGTAAGTCTATTACTAAGAATTCTCCTTTAGGAACTCCTTCCATAGTTTGCGGCTGGCATTTCATCCTATAATAAACAAACTGCAGTCTCTTTGCTCTTTCTCTTTTCCTTGTCGGCATCAGCTACATCCGTCTCAACTGCCTTCAGATCTATCTTTTTATCTTTATTTATAAAATACATGTAAAAGCTAAGAAAATTCAAGGAATTTTCCATATTGTTTAAACCCATATTACATACCTCTACAATAAATTTTGTGTTATCAGTGAGTCCTACTTGTATTATCTAAACAACTAAAGCTACAGGTTCTAATATCCATATGAAAGCATAAAAAAGAAATTCAATAATATAGTAAGTAAAGGCAATGTTTCTGAAAGTAGATCTTTCTGACGAAAACAGACTACAAAAAGATAGAGGAAGACAGATTTCTCTAGTTAGTAAAAACAAAGTAAAAGTTCCCTCATGCCCATGGCAATAAAAGAAGTATGTTCCGAATAAATATAAATGGTTAAAGGGAGTGAAGTATTCATTGAAGTTGAAAGACTTATTGTGTCATCTATTATATGTAGTCATCTTAAAGTTCTTTCTGAAAAAAATAACTAATACTTGATCTCAGTCTAACTACAATAAGGAAGTACATAAATCTGAAGCTTCACTGGTAACAATAATAATCTCTGAAGGCTATCAAAAGAAGTAAAACAATAGTGTAGTAAGGAAACTAACATTTATTGAGTATATACCTGTGTGTTAAGACATTGTGCCAAGATTTTGCACATCTGAAAAAATGGTGTGGAAGGATGACTGTTTAAGCCCATTTTACACCTAAGAACAAATGACAGGAAAGGATGTGAATGTAAGTCCTCTGATTCTAAATCCAACGAATTCTTCAGCCATACCATGTTTTCTTGGGAATTGAACAATGAGAACTCATGGACACAGGAAGGGGAACATCACACTCCGGGGACTGTTGTGGGGTGGGGGGAGGGGGGAGGGACAGCATTAGGACATATACCTAATGCTAAATGACGAGTTAATGGGTGCAGCAAAACAACATGGCACATGGATACACATGTAACAAACCTGCACATTGTGCCCATGTACCCTAAAACCTAAATAAAAAAAAAAAGTGTATTCAACTCTGAGTATTGGAAAATGATCAAACAAACCAAACCAAACCAAACCAAACCAAAACAAAACCAAGCTGGTTACCAGAGATGGCTCTTTAATTGCAAATGGTTCACAGCACTTTGCTATTTATTTACCTACTAACTACTGTACGTTACAGCCTGGGATAGATGTCGTCAGTACAATGTCTACTCTCAAGAAGCTTATGGTATAGTGGAGAAATAAATAATTATTGCTCTACAGAAGGAAGTAGGCTAGAAATTAGCACAGGGTGTATTTAGTTCACAGAGGAGGGGGCATTTTATCTTGGGATCCTAGGAATGGTTTTAGAAGAGATGATACCTAAGCTAGATCTTGAAATATTACTTTGAAATAGACAGAAACAAAAATTGGTGGTGGGAGGGAATACACAGATGGAGAAGCAGAGCGTAAGCACACAGGTTGGAACTCATACAGAGACAGGGCAATCTGGTGAGCTCGATAACACTACGTAATAAGCATTGAAGCAACAAATGCCCAACAGATGAGCCTGGAGACAAGAGAAAAGAATGGCACACTGGGGACTTTAAATGCTTTGCTATGGCATTTGAGTCAGTTCTACAGGTCAGTGTTTCCCATTATTTAAAAAACAGTTGTCATACTCACAACCTTTGGTGTTAACAATGAGAATTTTTAATTTATTAATAAATTAAATCAAAATTCATTTTTAGTTTTTAATTTTCATAATATAAAAATAATATGAGACCTGGATGATGTAGCTTATCAGTATCAAATTATCAAATTTATCTTGTCAGAGATAAATTTGGTTTATGTTTGTTCTGCATTTTAGGTATAGCAATTATTTGCCCTGGGTTAATGCAAAAAGAATGCATGCAGCTTTTATGTTAAAGTGTTCGTATGCAAGGGACAAAATAAAGAATTAGAAGAACTGAGTCATACCAAAGCTTACTAACCATAGACATAGACATGTGAAAATAAAAGAACTACGATCACTACAAACAGTGTTAGAGTTTTAGGACAACGTTAACTGTCATACTGTTAATATGACAAATTTGAACTTTATTTGTTGTATAGTTCTTTTTATTGAAAACATGTTTTGGTTTTATCATTGTATTAAGCTCCCAATATAATGAAGATCTATTCAGTTTCAAGTTTACCCATATGTAAGTGATTTTGTAATAAAATAATTTAAGATGGTACGTGATGAAATAAAGTTTCCCCTTTAAGAAGATTCCAAACATAACTCAAGTTTGAGAAACCTTCCTGCAGGTGAGGAGAAACTATTGACTGGTATAATCAGAAAACACATTTTACAAACATAATTGTTAGGTGTAAAATGGATGGAGAGATGACAAAAATGGCAAACATTTAAGATGTTAGTTAACTATTGATGGCAATGATTAATGAAAAATAAAATAAGGATCTAAATTAAGTACTGATACCAGAAATAGAAGATAGAATCGAGAAATATAAATAAAATAAAAATCCGATTAACTTAGCAAGTACGTTACTCTAACTAAATTGAGTATTCCATTCACTTAACCTCTGGGTTGATTTCAGCCAAAACCTCTGTCCTGATTTCTCTTCAAAATCAGCAGATACTGACATTGTAGCTTGTTGCTGACCTTGGGAATCAGAGTTTGGGTGATCTAGGCACCGAATACTGAGAGGTCAAAGCAAACATAATTAAGGTGTGCCACAGAAAGGCAGGTTTAGATGCCTGAGTAGAAGGGGGAGGCATCTTGAAAGGATTTGCTGTATGATCCAAAAAGAAAATAATAACTGTATCCAGTCTAAGTAAGTATAGCCCAACATGGACCAACAAATGACCCACTTAGCTTCGATATAGGCTTTCTATGTAATCTCAAGAAGAAAACAAAACAGAGTCCTATTTCTCAAATTGCCCAGATATTACTCTTAAATAGTTCGGAGGAAGATGAAGCTCAAGAAGGCATTAAGGTGTATATCAGGGTTTCCCAGTCTGGATACAACTGACATTTTGGTCTGAATAATTCTTTGTTGGAGAGGGGAAAAGTAATCCTGTGAATTGTAAGATGTTTAGTAGCATCCCTACCTCTACCCACTAAATAACAGCAGTAGTATCCTCCAGTTTTGACACCATAAATGTCTCCAGACCTTGCTAAATGTTACCTGGGGTGCAAAATCATTCCCAGTTCAGAACCACTGCTGTATATACAGAAAGGTGTATCCTCCCCTATCACTTCTCCACCATGAATGACACCATTCTATACAATAGAGAAGGCAACTTAAAATCTAAGAAAATAAATTATTCTGGTCCCTACCATGGGATGCAAAAAGATTGCCCATCAACATTTTTCCTGAACTAATCCCAATATTTAAAATGTTGTATGATACAACTCAGATGAATCACTTAATCTACCTGGACATCTGCTTACCCCCTATAAAATAAAAAAGTTGAACTAATTTAGTTTTCCCAAACCTATCTGATCCTAAAAGTTATCTGGAATCTTTATTACAAAATGTAGATTACCGGGTTCAATTTCAAATGTACTGTAACACAGTCTCCAAGAGGAGTAGCCTGAGAATCTGTATTTTTAAAACAAATTCTCAGGAGAGTTTTTTCATCAGAAATATTTATAGAACATTGAGTCAGATAATCTCTAAGGTACTATCCAGCTCTAACACTCTGGGCTTTTCCTTGGGGGAAAAATAAAAAGAAGCATTTTAGGAAGACCATTTATTCTTTTAGGCCACTGAAAGAGTACAGTAGTAATTGAATCTACTACCATGGTAATTTAGAAAGCAGTACCTGAGTGACCTGAAAGAGTTATAGGGACCCCCTGGGAATAAGTTAGTCAAGAGAAACATTTGGTAGCGTTTAAAAACATTAAAAGCGTTAGTAATACAGGTGTTCTGCTGTACAAATGAATGACACACTTTCGGAGCTAGGACTCCTGGACATTACTCAATTGAAATACCTTGATTTCCACTTGCTTTTATTTCCACTCTTCTTTTTATAGCTTCGTGGTATCAATGCAAAATAAGAAACAATAAAAAAGGCAATCTTCTTGAAACGGAAATGCACATAACCTGCAGTGTCTTCAGTTCATTTATGTATTTGTCAGCAGATGATGATGCTCAAGTAGGGATTAAGTATACACAGTGCAAAGTGTCCCCCTTCACAGTGTATTCAAGTTTTCAGCCATTTCATAACAGGAAACATGGGAACTCTGAAAGAAGCAACGCCGCTGGTAAAAATGCTGAACAATGGTTCTATTTTATATGTAATGGCATCATCTCCTAAGTCACTGAATTGATGGATGGTACAACCATTTGCTTAAGGCTGTGTTTTATGTCACTTTATTAAGCCTAAAAAGTTACATAAATGGATGCTACCTAAACAAACAGGAAGGCAGATTATAGCAGTGAATTGTTATGCCAGGAGGAAAAATAAGAGAGTGGACAAAGAACCTGTGAGCTGGTGTCCTCAAATGCCATATGTTGCCTGAAGAGTAAAGGGATATTGAGGTATGCACTCTCACTCACATCCTTCCCAGTCACAGTCTAAATGAACAGATCATTTCTATCCCATATGGAGTGTTGAAAGCACTCAGTAATGTCCAGTCTGAGAATAATCACAGTGCCCATTAAGGCCGTTTCTTTTATGGGGCGGATCACATTAAGGTGGTTCACTCATGAAGTACCCATAATATTTTCTTTAATCATAAGGTTCTTCCAACTATACTCACTCTTTTTCCTTTCTGATAGCTATGAGTAAGAGACAACAAAACAGTGGCATACAGGTTGAAGGCTTTTCTACATGTCACGCTGCGAGTCAGTGTACCAACTGTGCAACAATTCTTATAATTGTTCATTATTAAACTTCAAGTAGGCCCATCACATGTTTATGTTATTTTGACATTACACTACCTTTCAAATATGTACAGTTCACCAGTTAAGGTCCCAAAATGTGCTAGTCCCTTAGCGTAATCACATCTCTGCATTCAATCTTCAGCTTTGCAGGGCAAGATCACAGTTACTTTGCACAGGTACCTAAAAAGGACAAACCTCAGAGGATCTGTCTCATGCTAATGGAACTCTCAGAAATTGATGTATAAACTGGAATGTAGGAATGTATTTCATTAACTTAAAAAAAGTATGTTCCATCCTAATGGCTGAAATAGTTTCTTATCTTTAATAGTTTGACACTGATTCCAATTGAAAAGGGATTTTATGTCAGTATTTCCCAAAATATGCCTATTTCACTAGTTCTCTTTGATGTTATATTAATAGAAGTTACTTGAAAACGGGGTTTCAATGTTATCTAAGTTTTGAGAAGTATGCAGTTAACAAAGTCATATTTTCTTTATTGAAGTATTTTTTCCAACATCTATTGTGCTAAACAGTGATTCTTTGAGAGGGATAGCATGTGGTGTATTCCAAATGTAGCTAAACATGCCATGCTTTTTTCCCCCTGAAGCATATCTCCATATTAGTATTTTGCAGAACACAATTAGGGGAAAACCAAAGGATGCCTCTGTGTTCTCAATACTGTTACATCACTGTACTCATTTCCAAAGGCTTAATGGATCCAGGAGGCATCTCACAAACTAAATCATTTCCTTGTGGGAACTTCTAATGTAAGATTCAAGGAGTACAGCATGTGAGGTAATCCCAGTTTGTCTTAACAACACTCATAAGGGCAATGAACTCTAGCCTTCATTACATGATTCTAATTTTGGCAGTTTTAATATTTGTGCAGATGTTTCTCTGGTTTCAACATCTGAAATTGACCCAACGGTCCCATAGTTTTTTTTTTGTATAAACAGAAAATTGACCGTTCTTGTTTTAAAGCTTGAAACTTACATTTGTTTCATCTGAGTTCCTTCCTCTGAAAAGGACCCCCAGGTGTCTCAAAAAGCATCAAAGTACCAGATCCCTGCATCCAGATAATGTGACACCAGGCCCCTCATTCATCATGATTACCTCCTTAGGCCTCCTGAGCTCCTATTTTCCTATGCATTGCTACATTTCTTACCTGCTATATAAGCCCTTAATTTCAGTCAATCAGAGGGACGAATTTGAGACTGAGCTCCCTCCCATCTCCTTGGCTATAGCAGCCAACCTCTGCTATAATCGTTGCCTCAGTCATTGGCTTTCTGTGTGGTTGAGCAGCAGAACCTGGACCAAACCCTTGGTGTTATGGTAACACATCCATCTTTATTAATTAAATAGACTCTGAAAAAAAATATTTCATGATTCTACAGTGGCCATTAGAGGTGAATCAGTGACCCCTCATTGAATAATTTGAAACTTTCATTAAAACTTTGAAATGGACTTGTCATTTCTGCCTTCAATCTATCACTGATACATTTAGGTAAAAGTATACAGGAAACATTGGCCTGTTTAACTTTTAGATATCAAAGATATTTTAATTTTTTTTTTTTTTTTTTTTGGGGAGACGGAGTCTCTCTCACCTAGGCTGGAGTGCAGTGGCGTAATCTCCACTCACTGCACCCTCCACCTCCCAGGTTCAAGCAATTCTTCTGCCTCAGCTGTACTACAGGCACACGCCAGCATGCCCGGCTAATTTTGTTGTGTTTTTAGTAGAGACAGGGTTTCACTGTGTTGTCCAGGCTGGTTTCGAACTCCTGAGCTCAGGCAATCTGCCTGCCTTGGCCTCCCAAAGTGCTAGGATTACAGGTGTGAGCCACTGCTCCCAGCCAGATATTTTAATTTTTAAAGGCACATTTACCAATTGTTTCCATTTTGCATTAAAATTGTTTGCAGTTGCCAACCAGAACTCAAGCCAGTAAGGGTCCAGTCCAGAAGTTAATTTTGATAAAACTACCCATTTAGATTGGAATATTTAGCACTGCAAAGTAATCTTTTCCACCTTGCTCCTGCAAACTCCGGATTATTTATTTCCAACTTGGACTATCTCTGTCCTAAATTCTGCTCAAACTATACCTGTTAATTAATCTTTTTATGAATAAGGCTCTTGTTATTGCTATCACCTAGATAACTTATGGTGCATTTGCAGAGAAATTTCATCTGATGAGAAGAACACATTACAGCATTGAAGTAGTAACTCTAATCATTGCAAGTTGGTTTACTAGGCCAGTGCTTTCAGTATAATTTTCTTTTTTTCACTTTCATAACATTTTGGAGACTTTAAAAAAACTTTTAACAAGATATTGGTTAAAATAACTTTTAACGAGATATTTTACTTATACTTTTTTCCCCCTTGGATTCATTATTTGTAAGTGAGAAAAACTGGCCAGAGGGGCAAACTTTGGTAAACTGATTTTTTTTTCCTTCTTGTAGATGTCTCAGCAGAAACAGTGAGACAGGATGCACTTTGCTAAACCTTGGGGCAGGGTGCTTATTTTAGTGAACTGATATTTCATTTTAGTTTTTCTTTTAAATTCCTGAGGGAAGGATCTTAAGGAAGAAAGCAAGCCTAAAAGAGGTTACCCATCTAAAAACATGCAACAAAAAATCAGAATACAGATTTTTGTTTTGAAATCCTACAATTTCCAATTGCATTCTTGTTTCAGAGAGGTTACAAGGTTTCAACCTCTATTTCATTAATCTGAGTCTAAAATTTCTTAGTCTAAAAGGGCACCCCTAAACTAAATTAACATAATCATTTGAATATTTGTTAATTGGAAAATTAAGATTTCTATGCAAAAAGGCCATAATTTTCAAAAGTAGATAGAATTTATATAGTTTAGAGCCACTGTTGATAATGGAATGGTAGGTTTTCTTATACAGATAATGTATTTTATCATATTCATCAAATAAAAATCATCAGATCTGAAAGACATAGAGATCATTTTATATTAACCTTTAATATTTTAATAATCTTTTGGTCACTGGCCATTCATGACTTGATGGATGTTGAAGAATAATGTGGGTAGAAATTAGAGGGTGAATGGCAAATAGTAAATACACAGAACCCAATAATCCTTTCCTGGCTTTACACTCTATTTGAGGAAAAGGCGGAGAGCCAAACTCATATATGTGTTTTTTAATGAAAAGTAATTATAAAAGTGGCACAAAGATCTAAGTGTAGAACAGGTAAGGGACCTGAATCTTTTGCCCTCCTCTAGAATCAGGGCATTGACCAAAAGTAGAACATGGAGTACGCTGTCACCAGAAGTAGGCAGAATGGATATTAAATGGGGCCCAAACAAAAGATATCCATTATACACTGAAAGTGCAGTGGAAACAAAGAGGTTTATTCATTGAGAGAGACCAGTGGACTAGATTTTCTAAAGTTTCTTCTTCCTCTATGATTTTGTTTCTGTATCTAAAGTTTCATATAACTGTGATACACTGCCCCAGAGGAGTCTAAGGCTAGGGGAAATCTACAATGTGTGAGGATGGGAACATGCAGTCTTTTTATGCAACTTGTTTCCACAAATAAAAGTTGCCCTTTCCAAGGTTTTTAGTGCATGACAAGAACCCTTAGAAAACCCTAAATAGCACTATTTTGTTACTTAAACTTATTTTGTTTACTTAAACATGATTAAACTGAGCTCCTATTATGTGACTACAGCCTACTAAACAGGAATTACCACAAAAAAATGGATAAGAATGATTTATCTTTTCAGGAATGCTCAGCAGAAGAGACAGATAATGATAAGGTTTCAATGTGCAAAAAGTAATAAAAAATATGATCAGGCTGCTATGTCACCAAAAATACGAGACATCTTTCCCAAACAAACAGACCAGGAAAAGCCTCCTGGAGTAAGTTTACCTATATAACATTTGTTATATAGGTAAACTCGTGTCATGGGGGTTTGTTGTACAGATTATTTCATCACTCAGTTATCAAGCCTAGTATCCATTAGTTATTTTTCCTGATCCTCTCCTTTCTCCCACCCTCCACCCTCCAAAAGACCCTAGTGTGTTTTGTTCCCCTCTATGTGTCCATATATTCTCATCATTTAGCTCCCACTATTTTTATTTTATTTTATTTTATTTATTTTATTTTATTATTTTATTTTATTTTATTTATTTTCTGAGACAGAGTCTCGCTCTGTCGCCCAGGCTGGAGGGCAATGGCACAATCTCGGCTCACTGCAACCTCCGCCTCTCGTGTTCAAGCGATTCTCCTGTCTCAGCCTCCTGAGTAGCTGGGATTACGGATGTGTGCCACCAGGCCTGGCTAATTTTTGTATTTTTAGTAGAGACGGGGTTTCGCCATTTTGGTCAGGCTGGTCTTGAACTCATGACCTCGTGATCCACCCGCCTCAGCCTCCCAAAGTGCTGGGATGACAGGCATGAGCCACTGTGCCCGGCCTTAGCTCCCACTTATAAGTGGACTTTTCTTTACCTATCAAGGATAAAATATAGTTTTCAAACACTTCTCCTTTAAAGGTGACCTTCAAGTGCAACCTTATATAATCAAGAGAATCTCCTTTAATGTCAAATTCCTAAAGACAGCTTAAATAATATTGATATTATACTTAAGCATCACATTAGAATAAAGCTCCTTCTGGCTTTTTGCCAATGATGTAACACATTTTCATCTTGATTGAACATCATGTTGTAATCACCATAAAATTTGTCTTTAACGTTACTATGAAATAATAGCCAATATACCTCACAGACATCTTTAAGAACAAATGTAATTTATAATACTGAATATACACAAAATAATCAGAACCAACATAGTTAAAATCTAATTGTGCTTAGAATTAACAGTATCTAAAGTGGAGCCATTTATATATACTTCAAAGTTCATGATGTTGCATCAACACCTATAACTTTCTGATTTACATTAAAGAACCAGAAAGAATAAATTTAAAAATCTTGAAACCAATACTGGCCAATTCAATAGCAGCCATGCTTCATAAGCACATGCTTCATCCAGGACCAGACTTAAGCTAGATTTATGAAGGTATTCCTTTAAGTATGTCTTACAACAATTGTCACAAATTATCTTAGGAGCCTACAAATTATTACTGCTCAAATACTGGCAACAACCAAAAATACTGATAAAGCATATACCCACCATGAAAGTACCCTACATAAAACATTATTGTATTTAACTGAAGAAAATAGTCTCAAAACAAAAAAATACGTTAGGCTAAAACAGCAATTTATACTGTGTGAACTGTACACAGCATGAGAATATTATATAATTGTGGTGGGCAAGAGCAAAGGGGGCTGCCCACAGGAAAAGGAATCTAGGTTCAGACAACTATTCAAAAAACCTTGGCCATTTCCTGAACTTCCAGTCACTCTTCTTTCACTCCATGCAGTTTCCATTCCCTCTTTCTATATCAATAAGTAGTCCAAGGGTCAATGGCCTCTCTATCCTGCAAAATGAACATTTTAGTTCACTTTTCTTGACTTTTCACTGCAATAATACCAATGATGCTTCCCTGTTCTGAAACTCTTCTTCCATTAGCTTCCATGATATTTCCTTATTACTCTTCATGTCTATATGGCTATTTCTTCTTTACAAACTCAGTTTCTAACAAATTCTTAGAAGTAGGAGTTCTTCAGGGTTCACTCATAGGTTCTCATCTATTTTTGCTTTTTATGTTCTCTCTCTCTCTCTAGGTAGTTCAACCACACTAATAAACTTAATTGTCATGGGGAATTAGACAACTCCCATGTTACATCTGCACACATGAACTCTCTTGTTAGTTCCAGAGCAATACAGTACATTAAACTTCCTTCCCAACACCTCTCCTAAAATAGCTCAAAGTGTCTGCAAAATCAATAGAATAAGTGTACAATCATGCTCTTCTACTCCCAAGTTTGATCCTTATGAATGTTTCCTCCTTTATGATTTTGTTTCTATATCTAAAGTTTCAAATAAGTGTATTACACTGCCTGGGATTGATGTTCATCCCAGTGAACAGCATCTCCATCATTTAGCTGAGCAAGTTAAATGTAGAAATCATTCTTGATGCCTTCAGCTCCCTCGCAATATATAATATTTTATTCTTTAATTTTTAAATTTAAATTAAATTTTAAAATATTTAAAAATATCTCAAATCTGCTAACTTTTCTCTATCCAAAATGTCTCCATCCTAACTTAACTTCATTTCATATGCTTTCTTTAAATGGTCTTTCCACAATACCTCTGCCATTCCCCATCCTCCATCTATTTTCCCAACTGCTAACAAGGTGGCCTAAGAGAAGAAACGTGACTATATCACATCCACAATGAAAACTCTTTGTTATACTCTCTAAGTGATAATTTACATTAAAAACATTTTAGTATAAATAGTGTTATGTACATGTACATAAGTTAACTTCAATTTACAGTGTAAGGATTGTTAGTTTGCATCTGAAGTACACTAATCAGAAATCCATACTCTAGGAATGGCTACAAGATGTACCTGCCACACAATTATAGAAGTATAAACCAGAGGGTGTGTTAATTCATCTAATGCATGTTAGAAATACTTTTTCACTGATGAGATGAATGATATTCAAGATATGTGGTTGATTAGAAAGGTTGTGTCAGGCCTAATGCTTTCGTAGGGATAAAGTATGAGAATCTGGCAAGTATAGCAGTCTAACACACTGGGAATAATAATTCAGATCTAGAGTTCTATTAGTGGAAAGTTTCTCCTCTGCACAGAGAATTCTATTACCTGATTCAACAACCAAACCAGATGCTCCTACCGTTAAAGGAATACCATTGGCTTTATTTTAATGTAAGGAGTACGCCAAAGGACAAAGAGTAAGGACTTCACTGGATGTACATTCCTATTCTTATGTTCTATCCAATTCCACAGAATAAGTTTAACAATTTCTTTTACTGGCCAGGTGCGGTGGCTTACACCTATAATCCAGCATTTCAGAAGGCCAAAGTGGAAGGATCGCTTCAGGCCAGGAGTTAAAGACCAGCGTGGACAACACAATGAGATCCCATCTCTACACACACACACACACACACACACACGAGCCAAGTATGGTGGCACATGCCTGTAGTCCTAGCTACTCAGGAGGCTGAGATGGAAGGATTGCTTGAGCCCAGAAATTGGAGGCTACAGTAAGCTATGATCATGCTACTGCACTCCATCAGCCTGGGCAAAAGAGACTCTGTCTCAAAACTAAAACAAAAAAAAAGTAAATGAGAATTTCTTTTATTATAATGACTATATATATGATTATAATGATATCTAGTATCAAGACTCTTTATGTTCCTAAATATAACTATTAAAGAGTCCAGATATTTACCAAAATAACTTGAAAATGGTGGAAAGGTCAGTTGTTTTAAGTCAGGACAGAATAACACTCAATGGTTTCTAACTTCTTTTAAGGTAAAGGCTAACTTCTTTGATATCACTTCTTCAGTCTGCCTAGGCTGCCCAGACAGAATACCAGAGCCTGCATGGCTTAAACAACAAAAATACATTTTCTCAAAGTCCTGAAGGCTAGAAATTCCAATAACAAGGTCCAGCAGGGTTGTTTCTAGTGAGGGCTCTTTTGCAGACTTGCAGATGGCCAGCTTCTCGTCATGTCCTGAAATAGTGGAAAGGAAGCTCATTTTGATGTTTCTTTCCTTATAAAATCACCAGCCCTTTCAGATTAGGGATGCACCCTTATAACCTCATTTAACCTTTATCACCTCTTCACAGACCCTATCTCCAAATACAGACACATTGAGGGTTAGGGCTTCAAATTATGAATTTTGGGGAGGACACAAACAGTCCACAACAATGAACTATAAAACTTTCATGGTCTTTGACCACTTAATCAGCAACATTTCACACAAATCTCCTATTCACTTTCTACATCCCAGTGACCTTCTTTCAGTTTCCTGGAATAGACATTCCTTCTTCCCAAAGATTTTTTTTAGTTTTGTTGCTTCTCATTTCACATAGTCAGTTCCAACTCATCCTCCTGTCATCAGCTCAAACTGTTCGTGGGGAGATATTTATACTCTCTCATCTACTGTTTCAATTGCTTCTAAGTGACAAACTAGGTATATGTCATGCATCATTTAAAATTTTGCAAAGGCATACATATGAACTTGTTCATTCTTGGTGGTAGAGTGTATACCATGTTATTTATTCAACGTTTATATGTCTACTTTTATAGTCCATTTCTTACACCAGCATTTAATTCTCTTTTCACTTCTAGCAAAAAATGTACATGTTAGTTATCATATTCAGTTTAGAGCAAATGAAACAATATTTTTACATTATGCTACTGTCAACTCATGTATATATTGGAATCGTGGTGATAAATAAAACACATGCATTTTTTGCCCTTGTGGAAATCAGTATAGTGTGAGAGCAAACTATTGTAGCAACCACAACCCTATATAATTGTAGTATGAGATAAACTGTATAAAACATATAGCGATATAAAAATGAGAATACTAGGAAAGTGATTTTATATTAGGTGGGCAGAAAAGACTTCATTGAGGAAAAGACAATTAGGGTGAGACCAGGCAATGATTAGAAATTTTCTCTAGAAGAAAGAAAAAGAAATCAGGAACCAATACCATGCTGTTTTGGTTACTGTAGCCTTGTAGTATAGTTTGAAGTCAGGTAGCGTGATGCCTCCAGCTTTGTTCTTTTGGCTTAGTATTGACTTGGCAATACGGGGCTCTTTTTTGCTTCCATATGAACTTTAAAGTAGTTTTTTCCAATTCTGTGAAGAAAGTCATTCGTAACTTGATGGGGATGACATTGAATTTATGTAACCTTGGGCAGTATGGCCATTTTCACAATATTGATTCTTCCTATCCATAAGCATGGAATGTTCTTCCATTTTTTGTGTGTCCTCTTTTATTTCCTTGTGCAGTGGTTTGTAGTTCTCCCTGAAGAGGTCCTTCACATCCCTTGTAAGTTGGATTCCTAGGTATTTTATTCTCTTTGAAGCAATTGTGAATGGGAGTTCACTCATGATTTCGCACTTTGTTTGTCTGTTATTGGTGCATAAGAATGCTTGTGATTTTTGCACATTGATTTTGTATCCTGAGACTTTGCTGAAGTTGCTTATCAGCTTAAGGAGATTTTGAGCTGAGACGATGGGGTTTTCTAGATATACGATCATGTCGTCTGCAAACAGGGACAATTTGACTTCCTCTTTTCCTAATTGAATATCCTTTATTTCTTTCTCCTGCCTGATTGCCCTGGCCAGAACTTCCAACACTATGTTGAATACGAGTAGTGACAGAGGGCATCCCTGTCTTGTGCCAGTTTTCAAAGGGAATGTTTCCAGTTTTTGCCAATTCAGTATGTAATTGGCTTTGGGTTTATCATAAATAGCTCTTATTATTTTGAGATACGTCCCATCCATACCTAATGTATTGAGAGTTTTTAACATGAAGGGCTGTTGAATTTTGTCAAAAACCTTTTCTGCATCTATTGAGATAATCATGTGGTTTTTGTCATTGGTTCTGTTTATATGCTGGATTACATTTATTGATTTGCATATGTTGAACCAGCCTTGCATCCCATGGATGAAGCCCACTTGATCGTGGTCGATAAGCTTTTTGATGTGCTGCTGGATTTGGTTTGTGAGTATTTTATTGAGGATTTTTGCATCGATGTTCATCAGAGATATTGGTCTAAAATTCTCTTTTTTTGTTATCTCTGCCAGGCTTTGGTATCAGGATGATGCTGGCCTCATAAAATGAGTTAGGGAGGATTCCCTCTTTTTCTATTGATTGGGATAGTTTCAGAAGGAATGGTACCAGCTCCTCCTTGTACCTCTGGTAAAATTCAGCTGTGAATCCGTCTGGTCCTGGACTTTTTTTGGTTGGTAAGCTATTAATTATTGCCTCAATTTCAGAGCTTGTTATTGGTTTATTCAGAGATTCAACTTCTTCCCGGTTTAGTCTGGGGAGGGTGTATGTGTCAAGGAATTTATCCATTTCTTCTAGATTTTCTAGTTTATTTGTGTAGAGGTGTTTATAGTATTCTCTGATGGTAGTTCTTATTTCTCTTGGATCAGTGGTGATATCCCCTTTATCATTTTGTATTGCATCTGTTTGATTCTTCTCTCTTTTCTTCTTTATTAGTCTTGCTAGTTAGAGGTTTATCAATTTTTTTGATCTTTTCAAAAAACCAGCACCCAATGAAACAGAACAGAGCCCTCAGAAATAATACCACACATCTACAACCATCTGATCTTTGACAAACCTGACAAAAATAAGAAATGGGGGAAGGACTCCCTATTTAATAAATGATGCTGGGAAAACTGGCTAGCCATATGTAGAAAGCTGAAACTAGATCCCTTCCTTACACCTTATACAAAAATTAATTCAAGAAGGATTAAAGACTTAAATGTTAGACCTAAAACCATTAAAACCCTACAAGAAAACCTAGGCAACACCATTCAGGACATGGGCATGGGCAAGGACTTCATGTCTAAAACACCAAAAGCAATGGGAACAAAAGCCAAAATTGACAAATGGGATCTAATTAAACTAAAGAGCATCTGCACAGCAAAAGAAACTACCATCAGAGTGAACAGGCAACCTACAGAATGGAAGAAAATTTTTGCAATCTACGTATCTGACAAGGGGCTAATATCCAGAATCTACAAAGATCTCAAACAAATTTACGAGAAAAAAACAAACAACCCCATCAACAAGTGGGCAAAGGATATGAACAGACATTTCTCAAAAGAAGACATTTATGCAGCCAACAGACACATGAAAAAATGCTCATCATCACTGGCCATCAGAGAAATGCAAATCAAAACCACAATCAGATACCATCTCACACCAGTTAGAATGGAGATCATTAAAAAGTCAGGAAACAACAGGTGCTGGAGAGGATGTGGAGAAATAGGAACAATTTTACACTGTTGATGGGACTGTAAACTAGTTCAACCATTGTGGAAAACAGTGTGGCTATTCCTCAGGGATCTAGAACTAGAAATACCATTTGACCCAGCCATCCCATTACTAGGTATATACCCAAAGGATTATAAATCATGCTGCTATAAAGACACATGCACATGTAAATGACCAGTTAATGGGTGCAGCACACCATCATGGCTCATGTATACATATGTAACAAACCTGCAGAATTAAAAGTACATATATATAATATATTTTATATATATATAAAATATATATATATATAAAATATTATATATATGTATATATATATATAAATATATATATATATATATATAAAAGAATTCTGGAATAGGCCAGTAATGGGTGGCAAGATAAAATAATTAATAAAAAATTTCTCAGCAACAAGAAAGCCAGGACCAGGTGGATTCACAGCCAAATACTACCAAATGTACAAAGAACTAATACCAATCCTCCTGTAACTTTTTTTTTTTAATTGTGCAGGAGTGAATTCTCCCTAACTCATTCTATGAGGCCAGTATCACCCTGATAGCAAAATCATACAAGGGCACAACAACAACAACAAAAGAAAACACGCAATGATGAGCACAGATACAAAAATCCTCAACACAATACTAGCAAATCAAATCCAACAGCACATCAAAAAATAGTACACAATATTAAGGTGAGCTTTATCCCAGGGAGTCAAGGATGGTTCAATATACTCATATCAATAAATTCTGTACATCACATAAACAGAATTAAGGACAAAAACCACATGATCATCTCAGTAGATGAATAAAAATTCTTTGATAAAATTCAGCATAGCTTCATGATAAAAATCCTCAACAAACTAGGCATAAAAGCAATATATCTCAACATAATAAAGGCCATATATGACAAACTCACAGCCAACATCATGCTTAATGGGGAAAAATTGAAATCATTCCCTCTGATGATTTCTAATTCCCTCTAATCTGAGTACTAGAACAAGAAAATGATGCCCACTTTCACCATTGTTATTCAACATGGCACTAGAAACCCTCAACAGAGTAATCAGGCAAGAGAAAAAAAAATTAGAAAAGAGGAAGTCAAAGTATCCCTGTTTATTGATCACATGATAATATATCTAGAAAATCCTAATGACTCCACCAAAAAATTCTCAGATTTGACAAATGAATTCAATAAAATTTCAAGATACAAAATAAAGTTACAGAAATTGGTAGTATTTATATACTCGAATAATAATCTAGCTAAGGACCAAATCAAGAAGCAATCCCACTTAACATGATACAAAAATAAAATACCTAGGAATGTATTTAACCAAGGAGGTGAAACATATCTATAAGGAGAACTACAAAACATTGATGAAATAAACTGTAGATGACACAAACAAATGGAAAACATCCCATGCTCATGGACTGGAAGAATCAAAATTGTTAAAATGATCACACAGCCCAAAATAATATAAAGAGTCAATGCAATCCTTATCAAATGACCAGTATCAGTTTTCACAAAATTATTTAAAATAATCTTAAATTTTATATGTAACCAAAAAATGGCCCAAATAGTCAAAGAAATCCTAACCAAAAAGAACAAAGCTGGAGGCATCACATTCTCTGACTTCAAATTATACTACAAAGCTATGGTAACCAAAACATCATGGTACTGGTATAAAAATAGACACATGGGTCAATGGAACAGAGAAGAGGACCCAGAAATAAAGCCACTTGTCTACAACCAACTGATCTTCAACAAAATCAACAAAAATATGCAGTGGATAAAGGACATCCTATTCAATAATGGTGCTGGGAGATCAGATAGCCATATGCAGAAGAATGAAACTGTAACCATATTTCTCACCATACATAAAAATTCACTCAAGATGGGTTGAAGACCTAAACATAAGACCTAAAAGTATAAAAATCCTAGGAAAATCCTCTTCTGGACATTGGGCTAGGCAAAGAATTTATGACCAAGTCCTCAAAAGCAAAGCAATCAAAAGAAAAATAGACAAATTGAATTTAATTAAACTAAAAAGCTTCTGTATAGCAAAAGAAACAAATAACAGAGTAAACAGACATCCTACAGAATGGGAAAAATATTTGCAAACTATGCACCTGACAAAGGACTAATATCTAGACTCTACAAAGAACTTAAGCAACTCAACAACAAGGAAAAAGAAATAGCCCTATTACAAAGTGGGCAAAGGACATACATTTCTAAAAGACATACAAGCAGTCAACAAACATATGAAAAAATGTTCAACATCACTAGTCATCAGAGAAATGCAAATAAAAACCATAATGAGATACCATCTTATAGCAGTCAGAATGGGAAAGTCTAAAAACAGCAGATGTTTGCAAGAATGTGGAGAAAGGGCAACACCTATACACTGTTGGTGGGAGTGTAAATTAGTACAAACAAATGTAAAACAAACTAGGTATTTCTCAATGAACTAAAAATAGAACTACCATTCAATCCAGCAATCCAACTACTGGATATATACCCAAAGGGAAAGAAATCATTATATTAAAAAGATACCTACATTTGTACATTTATCACAGCACTCTTCACAATAGCAAAAATATGGATGGAATCAACCTAAGTGTCTATCAATAGAGGACTGGATTAAAAAGTGCTATCTATATCATGTGTGATATCTATCTATCTATCTATCTATCTATGAATAATACTTAGTCATAAAAAAGAATGAAAGCATGTCTTTTGCAGCAACATGGATGGAACTGGAGACCATTATCCTCAGTGAAATAACTTAGAAACAGAAAATCAAATATTATATGTTCTCACTTATAAGTGGGAGCTAAACAATATGTACACATGCACATACAGAGTGGAATAGTAGACACCGGAGACTATGAAAGGTGGGAGGATGGGAGTGGGGTTGGGGCTGAAAAACTACCTACTGGTTACAATGTTCACTATTCTAGTGATGGATGCACTAAAAGCCCAGACTTTATCATTATGCAACATATGCATGTAAGAAACCTGCACTTGTACCCCTTAAATTTACTACAATAAGTTATTTTTTTTTATTTTTATTTTTTTGAGACGGAGTCTTGCTGTCGCCCAGGCTGGAGTGCAGTGGCGCGATCTCGGCTCACTGTAAGCTCCACCTCCCTGGTTCACGCCATTCTCCTGCCTCAGCCTCCCGAGTAGCTGGGACTACAGGCGCCTGCCACTGCTCCCAGCTAATTTTTTGTATTTTTAGTAGAGACGGGGTTTCACCGTGATCTCGATCACCTGACCTCGTGATCCACCCACCTCGGCCTCCCAAGGTGCTGGGATCACAGGCGTGAGCCACCACGCCCAGCCAATAAGCTATTCTTTAAAAAACTCACTTGTCACTTCTCTGCTTTGCTAACCCCCAAAACACTGCCCTTTTGCAAGGCAAAGATCTTTACCAATTTGCCTTACTTCTACAAAATCTTATCTTCCCCAGTCCTTAGACATACTCTCTCGAGCCAAATTGTTCCCCATACAGCCTGTGCATTTTGGGAGTTGTTCGTTTATTTGTCACTCCGCCCCTAGAATATAAACTCTTATTCTTACGGAGTTTATGTTATCTTGTTCACTGTTGTGTAACTCTGTCTTATCCACTGCTGTTCAGAGAAGGCATAGCTCAGGTGTGCAATAAATATTTGTAGACTGAAAAAATAAAAATAAAAAGAGAAACGTTCTGTAGCAAAGAAGAAAGGCAATTATAAGCAGAAGGCTTAACACACAACGCCCTGAGGCAGAAACTGAAAAAAGCCCAATGTGACTGGGGCATCATGTGGTGGAGGGAAGCTGGCATCAGGTAAGCTAGGAAGGGTCAGCAGGAGAGCATAATGCAGAAGCTTGCAGGCCTCCAAGCAATTTTGGATTTTATTTGCAGCTACAATACTTTACGGTAATTTCATTCTATAAGTATTCTACAATACTTTATGGTAATTTCATTCTATAAGTATTCTACAATACTTTATAGTAATTTTATAACTAGCATAAGAATTATAACATTGTTCTATAAAAACTGAGGCAACATTTATTCAATCAGAATTCTGTGAAACTTTGTGTATAGTAATTAATATAATTTTAGATATGTTACTTTCTAATGTTCTAAACTGAGAGGTATAGAGCATAGAAAATATATCAAAGTGGGTGGTTGATATGGCTCTTCAAAAGAGAGTCAGTTATCTCAACTAACCATTATTTCAGTCATATATCTGGCAGGAGTTAGATGATAGTCAATTCATGTTTCTGCATGCTGGCAAGTGCCTAAAGTACAGACAGTCTCTGTGTGCTTTTTATTGATGAAAATTTCATATATTTCCATCCCCAAAAGTTCAGGTGACAAAGCTGATATTACAAGGGAAAAATAACAAAGAGGTATCCGTACTATCTCAGCAAGAAAATAACTTATAAGAAAGCTGTATATGAATAGCTGTGAATAAGTCCAACTCTTTTTAGCCAGAATGTTTTTGATTAAGATTTCTATTTGCAACAAAGTGGCGGGATATATATTCTCAAAGTAGAAATTTAGTGAACCCAAAGAAATAAGCATAGGAGCGTAGCCAGCATTTACTCAAAGAGCATTTGCCCAAAAATGTGAACGTGAATTTCAGTCTTCATGGACTCACAATACATGGAAAATAAAAATCAAAGTCTAGGCCTAAGACAGAACATTTATCTTCTTAAAACTGTGATAGCAAACAGCTATATCTTCACGCAAAGGGTAGTCCATAAATAACCCACTTTGCAGAAAACCACATGAAAAATTAACTCTCTCGAATCTCCAAACTGCCTAAAGGGGCAGTGGTGAAAAATAGTGAATAAGATTGTGGAACCACAAACTGGCCCTCCTGCAGGTTTATGCACAATCTCACACTGTCTTAGTCTGATAGCCTTTAAACTGAGAATATAGTTTGCAGAGATCCTAGACAAACAGAATTAAATGTAAATCCTCTCTGGAAAGATACACTTCTATCCCAGATCTCAGAGAAATTCCAAAATTAAAAATCTAAGGAAAATGAGGAACTCATGGACAAAAGTACTAAATACATAGAGAAATGAGGCTCCAGAAGCAAAAACCAGAAGAAATAAACTAAGAAGTCCTTCAGATAATGTAATTGTTAGAGATCAACTATGAGGAAAACATATTCAATATACTCAGAGATTTTTTTCTAATCTTAAAATATTTATGTGAACAAGAAACTATGAAGAATGCCTAAAAGAAACTATCACCAGAGTGAACAGGCAACCTACAGAATGGAAGAAAATTTTTGCAATCTATCCATCAGACAAAGGGCTAATATCAAGAATCTACAAAGAACTTAAACAAATTTACAAGAAAAAAACAACCCCATCAAAAAGTGGGCAAAGGATATGAACAGACACTTCTCAAAAGAAGATATTTATGCGGCCAACAAACATATGAAAAAAAGCTCATCATCATTGGTCAGCAGAGAAATGCAAATCAAAACCACAATGAGATACCATCTCATGCCAGTTAGAATGTTGATCATTAAAAAGTCAGGAAACAACGTATGCTGGAGAGGATGTGGGGAAATAGGAATACTTTTAGGAACGCTTGTTAGGAAAAGTGTTATATAAGTTATATGTCTTATCTTATATAAGTTATGTAAGTCTTATCTTATATAAGTTATATAAGTCTTATCTTATATAAGTTATATAAGTCTTATCTTATACTTCCTCAGAAAGAGAGAATGTTACCATAACAGAAACAAGAACAGTTCAGCTCTTTCACCAGCCCTGGGACCGGGAGAACACAATGGGAATGACTGACAAATTAAAGCAATATAATCTATATGTGGAAGGAAAAGGAGATTAGTTCAACCATTGTGGAAGACAGTGTGTGGCAATTCCTCAAGGAACTAGAACTAGAAATACCATTTGACCCAGCAATTCCATTAGTGGATATATACCCAAAGGATTATAAACCATTCTACTATAAAGACACATGAACATGTATGTTTACTGCAGCCCTTTTCACAATAGCAAAGACTTGGAACCAACCCAAATGCCCATCAATGATAGACTGGATAAAGAAAATGTGGCACATATACACCATGGAATACTATGCAGCCATAAAAAAGGATGAGTTCATGTCCTTTGGAGGGAGATGGATGAAGCTGGAAACCATCATTCTCAGCAAATTAATACAAGAACAGAAAACCAAATATTGCATGTTCTCACTCATAAATGGGAGTTGAACAATGAGAACACATGGACACAGAGGGGCAGGGCACCACACACCGGGGTTGGTCACGGAATGGAGGTCTGGGGGAGGGATAGCATTAGGAGAAATACCTAAAGTAGATGATGGGTTGATGGGTGCAGCAATCCACCATGGCATGTGTATACCTATGTAACAAACCTGCACATTCTGCACATGTACCCCAGAACTTAGAGTATAATTAAAAAAGGAATGCCTAAAAAGACTAAAAGCAAAACCAAATAAAATTTCTGAAATATAAATAATTAACATTAAAAATTCAGTGAATACATTTAATGGCAAATTAGTCATAGCTAAAGAAACAATTAATGAACAAGAAGATAAATCTTAGTTAAGTGTTCAAAATTCAGCAAAGAAATGAAGAAAGAATATGAAAAAAGTGTTTGATGTGTTTGAAGTGAACTGATTATTACATTGGTGATTGTATATGGCAACAAATTATAGAAAACTATGCCTTCCTACTGGACTTCCTGGGGATTTCCTTCTTTTTTGAGCCTTTAAAGTCCTTCTGGCCTTTTATTGCTTTGTCACCTGAGCTGGCTGCAAATCAAACACAGAAAAACTTATTGTAAGGCAGATGAGCTACTTACATAGCAAGCTTAAGTGTTCTCTTAGTAGGACCTGAGCTCTATCTCAATTAGAGCATTTTTAAGTGAGTAGAACAAGCTTTTAAAAGGATGCTATGACATCAGAAACCAGAGCTTCTTGAAAAATAGCCCCTGTTCTATCTGTACAACCTACTTGTCAACAGAACCAGTAGCAGGGGGCCACCTAAATGGTAGCATCTGGACTGCAATATAGTTTCCTGCTGTTTTCATGCAGCCAAGGTATCCATTAAAGAGCTGGCACAGCTTAGAGAAGCACATTAGAAATGGCTTTCACTAAATACACAGTCTCCTTTTCCTTCCACATATAGATTATATTGCTTTAATTTGTCAATCATTCGCACTGTTTTCTCCTGGTCCCAAGGCAGGTGAAAGAGCTGAACTGTTCCTGTTTCTGTTACAGTAACATTCTTTCTTTCTGAGGAAGTATAAGATAAGATTTCAGGCTGAGAACGCATTTTCCAGAGGTTACTAATTCTTTTACTCTTTTATGTCTGAAATCCAAATGTTTGGACTCAATATCCTAAGCTGGTTGAAACTCAAAGGTTCATTGCTTTCCTCCAGGGAAATATAGATCTCTGCTTGCCCACATGATGAATTGGTTTTTGTTCTGCCCTTCTCAGACCTTTGAAAGTACTAGGGATTAAGAATCAAGAGAGCCCAGGAGAAATCAGAAATTCTAACTACAGGTCAGAAGTTGCTGAGATGAGTGAATTATAAAAGACCCCAAAATTCCACCATCCATTAAGGCATCTTACTGATCTCCTTAATCACAACTGCTGTCTACTCACCTACTGTCTTTTTGTTTTTTAAACCATTGAGTGAGAATGCAAATAACCATATGAACAGTGTGATTGTGCATACAGGATCCCAAAAATGCTAGTGTCAGCTCTGCAACTTTATTAATTATGTGACCTTGCGCAGGGTGCAAACTTCCCTTGTTCCCTTTTTTCATATGTATATGAAGATAATAACACCTATTGTAGTCTAAACAGAAAATAAGACATATATTGGGTATAATAATATATGTGTTATATATATTATATATTAAATATATTTTATATTTATTTATATATATTAAATATATTTAATACATATATTATTTATATATAATATATTTATATATTTTATGTAATATATAAAATATAAAATGTAACATATATTAAATATGTATTATATTATATATTATAATATATATTTACAATATATATTATATTATGATTAAGTAGAAAAACAGAGGGCAGCCATTATTAATATAGTTCAGTATATGCAATGAAAATTTTAGATAAGCTGCTTTCTAATGTTCTAAACTGTGAGGTAGAGAGCATAGAAGATCTGCAGAAGTGGATATTTGAGTGTATTGTCCATGACTGATGTCTATTATTATTCTCTTCTCTCTACTTGGCATATTCCATTGTCACCTGGTACTACTCTTGTTAAATCTATTATGAGCCATTTCTGTTTAGACTACAATAGATGTTATTATCTTCATATACATATGAAAAAAGGGGAACAAGGAAAGTTTGCACCCTGCTCAAGGTCACATAATTAATAAAGTTGCAGAGCCGACACTAGCATTTGTGGGATCCTGTATGCACAATCACACTGTTCATATGGTTATTTGTGGTAGTGTACACCACATATATATGTAATATATATATTAAATATATATACCACATATATGTAATATGTATATTAAATATATATAATTATAAATACATATATATACACACACACACAATTGTTTGTTTCAATTTCCCCTTCTATAAAGCATATAATTTCATGTTCTTAGAGGGAAAGTTATTGCTTGTTTTCTCATGTTTGTGTATGTGTGTTCTTTATGTTGCATGATCTTACCGCAGGCCCGAGTGTTGAATCCTGTTCCTACCAGTGGTGATCCAGTTGTTCGAGTTGTCTTTAAACATTTCTTTGAAACATTTTCCAGAGGACTACATTTAAATTTTCATGCACAAAACATGGCCTCCAATTCTGCTTCTGACCATGTCTATTAAGTTCATGCACATGTTTATAATTCAGCCAAATTTAGCCCTTATTTCATCACACTTATATATAACTATCTCCCTACTCCTGCCAAATGGATTATACACTTTATGAACTTACAAAAGAAGACATCCAGCAAGAGGCAAGGATAGTGTATATATTATATATGATTTCTTAAATGGAAAAAACAAGGTTTTGATTAATGGACTAAAGACTAAACAACAGAGAATTTGAGAATCACACTTAAAGCTGCGTAAACACATATGTATATATAAATATATGTGTGCATGCACATACACACATGCATTGAAACGGACAAATGATTAATGACTTTAGAAAAAATTGATTCCCCAGTCCAGATTTTACTTAAGCTAATACTTGAACTTGTTCATGTAGCCTGACTATAATTTAGCTACATGAAGAAAACAATTAAAACTCTTGTAGAATGTTAGGGCAGTCAGAAAGAATTTAGAATTAAAAATATGGCTATGAACAACATACTCAGGTAAGGGAGCAGATTACTACCTACATATCTGGTTGAAATTGATCTGAAAGATTACCTTTCCAAAATGATTTCTCTTCTAGAACTGCTACTACAGGATTCTTCAGCATAGTTGCTTATTATGTACAACCTTTGAGTGTACATATTAAGGCAGTGAGCATTACTTAAGTTCCTCTTTTTGAAGATGCTATCCATTTAATAACAGTTATTTAGAGATATAAGAAGAAAATACTGGGGCCAGGCACAGTGGCTCACGCCTATAATCTCAGCACTTTGGGAGGCTGAGGCGGGTGGATCACCTGAGGTCAGGAGTTCGAGACCAGCCTGACCAACATGGCGAAAACTAGTCTCTACTAAAAATACAAAAATTAGCTGGGTGTGGTGGTGGGCGCCTGTAATCCCAGCTACTTGGGGCTGAGACAGGAGAACTGCTTTAGCCTGGGAGGTGGAGGTTGCAGTGAGCCGAGATCAGGCCACTGCACTCCAGCCTGGGCAACAGAGTGAGACTCAGTCTCCAAAATGAAAAAAAGAAAGAAAATACTGCCACATTGAAATGTACACATTTATTGAAAGATAAATCATTGGCCAGGCACAGTGGCTCACTGAACTCCAGCCTGGGCAACAAAGTGAGACTCCGCCTCAAAAAAAAAAAAAGTAGAATGTTTGCATGTGGTTGAAGTTAAATGTTATCTACATTAAACTGACCATTACAATTATAAAATATTTTATATAAGCTCCATAGTAACCACAAAGTAAATCTCTGTAATAGATACACCAAACATAAAGAGAAAAGAATCAAAGCACACTACCACAAAAAAAATTATCACATCATACAGGAATATAGCAAGAGAGGAAAAAAAACACAAAGGAACTACAAAACAGTCAGAAAAGAATTAACAAAATGACAACAGGACAAGAAAAAAAGATAAATCCTTATTCTGAACTTATTCTGAAGTATTAACACGCACAAAATTCAAAACAAATAAAATGCATTTTTTTCATTTAAAGAAATGCCAAGCAGAAGTGATGTCAACAAGATGGCAGAATAGAAGCTGCCAGCACTTGTCCACTCACAGAAATCAATTTGAACAATCATCCATGCGTGAAAAAAAAAATTCTCAAGAGCTAAGAAATTCAACTGAGATATTAGAGCACCTGGGCGACACACAGAATAAGAAAAGACGCACTGAAGTAGGAAAAACAATTTCACAAAACTTGTGTCATCCCTCCCTCAAGCCTGTACAGCATGGAGAGAGATAGCCATTGTAGGCGGTAAGGAGAGTGAAGTGAGTACTCAATTTTGCCATGGACCCTAGCAGCATGGGTATTCCAGTGAATCCTAGCACCAGACCAGCCACAGGCACCAGGTCAACACTGCTGAACTCTGACTCTAGGCTAGTCTCTGAAGCCGAAGATCCACACTGATGACGTGGCCTGTCCCCCAGACTCAAGTTCCAGGCTTTCTCCAGCTCTAGGCAAGTCACTGTAAACTGAAGCCCCAGGCCTGGCCCAACAGCAGACAATCTCCCATGACCCCAGGTTCCAGACTGGCTCCTGTGGTCTCAGGCTCCAGGCTGGTTCCTGTGGTCTCAGGCTCCAGGCTAGGCCCCATAACTCCAGGCCCACACCAACATCAGGCCAGCCCATGTGGCCCCAGGCACATCACTGCACACCAAGGCTCCAGGCTGGACCCTGGGGCTCTAAGCTCAGGGACCACAACTGAGTCCCCAGGCTCCAGGATCATGAACCCAGGCTCCAGGCCCATATTAGCATCAGGCCAGCCCATATGGCCCCAGGTGTGTCCCTGCAGATCAAGGCTCCAGGCCTATCCCAGTGCCAGGCTGACTCCCACAGCCATAGGTTCCAGGCTAGCCTCCAGGGATCTAGTCTTCAGGCCCACTCCAGCACTGGGATGGTCTCCGTGGATCCAGGTGCCAAGCTTGCCCATGTGGATGCAAACTCCAGTCCAGGTCCACTCAGTGGACACAGGCCCCAGGCATAAACCTACAGACACAAGCACTCAGCCAGACCCTATTTCCAACACAAAGGATGACAGAGTTCATCAACATTAGACCTGTTTTACTAGAAATGCTAAAGGAAGTGCTTAAAATGGAAACAAAAGGATGTTAATTAATAGTATGAAAACACACAAAGAAACATAAAACACCCCAATAAGGTGTAGGAATATAGTAAAATTCAGAATAGTCTTTTATTGTAATGGTGGTGTGTAAAACATTTAAATCTGTATAAAAGTTAAAAAACAAAAGTACTAAAAATATCTATACCTATAATAATTTGTTAACAAATCCACAATATCAAAAGGTGTACAGTGTGACATCTTTTTTGTCACACTTCATCATAAAATGTCAGGGAAGCAGCTGGGCACAGTGGCTCATGCCTATAATCCCAGCACTTTGGGAAGCCAAGGTGGGTGGATCACTTGAGCTCAGGAGTTTGAGATCAGCCTGGCCAACATGGTGAAATTCCATCTCTACTAAAAATAAAAAAAAATTAGCCAGACGTGATGGCACATGCCTGTAATCCCGGCTACTCGGGAGGCTGAGGCAGGAGAATTGCTTGAACCCAGGAGGAGGAGGTTGTAGTGAGCTGAGATTGTGCCACTGCACTCCAGCCTGGGCGACAAAGAGCGACTCGGTCTCAAAAAAAAAAAAAAAAACTCAGGGGAAGGGAAGTGCAGAATTTTTGCATATGGTTGATGTTAAATGTTATCTGCATTAAACTGACCGTTACAATTATAAAATATTTTATGTAAGCTCCATAGTAACCACAAAGTAAATCTCTGTAATAGATACACCAAACATAAAAAGAAAAGAATCAAAGCCTACTACCACAAAAAAAATTATCACACTGTACAGGAATGAAGCAAGAGAGGAAGAAAAACCACAAAACCATCAGAAAAAAATTAACAAAATGACAACAAATGTCCTTACCCATCAATAACTGCTTTAACTGTAAATAGATTAAATACTCCAATCAAAAGGTGTGGAGTGACTGAATGGATTTAAAAAACAGATCCAACTCTGTGCTGCCTACAGAGACTGAGTTTAGCTTTCAAGGCACATGAAGGCTGAAAGTGAAGAGATGCAAAAAGATATTCCACACAAGTGGCAAATAAAACAAAGTAGGGGTACCTACAGCTGTATCAGAAAATAGACAATTTGAGTCAAAAATTGTCATAGAAGACAAAGAATGTTACTATATAATGATAAAGTGGTCAATTCATCAGGAGAATTAACAATTGTAAATATTTATGCACTCTAAGTCAGATTACCTAAGTATATAAAGCAAAAATTAACACAACTGAAGGGAAAATAGACAATACAATAACAGTAAGGAACTTCAGTACCCCACTTTCAACAATGGATCATCCAAACATAAAACATCAATAAAGAAATATGGCATTTGAACAGTATTATAGACCATATAAACTTAACAGACATATACAGAACATTCTATCCAAGAGCAGAATATACATTTTTTCCAAAGCACACAAAACATTCTCCAGGTTAGATATTATTAGGCTACAAAAAAAGTCTCAACAAATTTAAAAAGACTAAAATCATATAAAATATATTTTCCTATCACAATGGTATAAAATTAGAAATCACTAACAAGAGAAAAACTGGAAATTTCACAGGTATGTGAAAATAAAACACATTCTCAAAGAATAATCAAAAAGGAAATCACAAAATATCTTTAAACAATGGAGACTAAAAAAACAACATACCAAAACTTCTGATATTCAATAAAATCAGTTCTAAACTAAGAGTTTATAGTGATAATGAGATGGGATAGTTCCCTTGACCCTTGAAGGTGTGGCTCACTTAGTCGGCAGTGCTCAAATCCCTTATGGGAGGGGGAGCACACAGGTGAGCATGTGCAAGGGCTCGGGTGAGTGCCTTTGGGCACTGGCAGGAACGAACCCTGTACAGGTCCCAGCAGCGTCAGGGGTTGCCCGCAACTTCTGGAGCCCCAAATGGCGCGTGCTACAGCATGCTCTTTAACGTTGCTGTTCATGGATTGCGTGTTAAACAGCTTACTGGAGAGTCAGTGTGACAGCCTGGTGCACCCGCATCTGGGTCCTTGTCTGGTATCCAAGAGGAATGTGGTCACATGGACTTGAAGGATGGTGAATGCAGAGATTTTACTGAGCGATGGAAGTGGCTCTCAGCAGGATGGGGACCTGGAAAGGAAATGGAATAGGAAAGCAGTCTTCCCCTGGAGTTCAGCCGTCCCCAGGCAAACTCCACTCCAACCATAGTCTCCAATATCTAGCTGCTGCTTCTCCTCTTGACATTTAGATGCTTCTCTCTTCCCTCCTCTGCCGTGCTACTCTGCTCCTCTGCCAGTGGAGTTTGGGGTTTTTATGGGAACAGGACAGGGGCATGGCAGGCCAAAAGGCAAAATTCTGGTGGGAAAATGGAGATTTGAAGTTCTCATTTAGGGCCATGGGTCTATGCTTGAGGGTGGAACCCTCGCCAGGGACCCCACTCTTTTCTACCTAGTATTTCTCTGCCTCCTGTCTGTATCAATAAGTGCCTACATTAAGAAAAAGAAACATCTCAAATAAACAATCTAACTTTAATGATCAAGGAACCAGAACAAGAATAAACTAAGCTGCTAGTTAACAGAATGAATGAAATAATAAAGATGAAAGAATGAAAAAAATACACTAGACAACAGTAAGGATCAATGAAACTAAAATTAGTTTTCTGAAAAGATAAACTAAATAGTCAAACTTTTAGCTATACCCACTAAAAAGAGACTCAAAATTACAAATGAAAGAAAAGACATTGCAACTAATACCACAAAAATACAAAGGATCATAAGAGACAACTATAACTAACTACACAACAATCTGGATAACATAGAAGAAATGAAAAAAATTCCTAGAAATATACATGATATCAATACTGAATTATGAAGAAACAGAAAATCTCAATGGACCCTCCCAATAACCCTCCCAATAAAGAAAAGCCTAGGATCTGATCACTTTACTGGTAAATTTTAACAAACATTTAAATAAGAATAACTTAAAGTATAATAATAATAAAATTTTAAAAAAAAAGAATATACGTCGATCCTTCTCAAACTCTTCCCAAAAGCTGAAGAGGAAGGAACACTTCCAAACTCATTTTATGATGTAACATTACCCTGATACCAAAGCCAGACAAGGACACTACAAGAAAAATAATTATAGGACAATATTCTTGATGAACATAGATGCAAATATCTTCATCAGAATACTAGCAAAACAAATTAAAAAGAACAATAAAAGGTTAATAAGGACTTACTCCTGAAATGCAACAATGGTTCAATGTATGCAAAGCAATAATATGATATATCACATTAAGAGTGATGACTTTGGCCGGGCACGGTGGCTCACGCCTATAATCACAGGCAGGTGGATCACTTGAGGTCAGGAGTTTGGGACCAGCCTGGCCAATATGGTGAAACCCCGTTTCTACTAAAAGTACAAAAAAAATCAGCCAGGTGTGTTGGCATGTGCCTGTAATGCCATCTACTCAGAAGACTGGCAGGAGAATCACCTGAGCCTGGGAGGCAGCAATTGCAGTGAGTCAAGATCACGCACTACACTCCAGCATGGGTGATAGAGTGAGACTCTGTCTTAAGAAAAAAAAAAAAAAAACTGATGATTTTAAAAGTATACAATGATCTTAAATGCAGAAAAAAATTTTGACAAATTTCACCAACTTGTCATGATAAAAAAAACAAATTAGGTATAGAAAGAATGTTCCTCGAAAAAATAAAGATGATATACAATAAGCCCACAGCTAATATCATACTCAGTGATGCAGTGATGAGAAGCTGAAGCCTTTCCTTTAAGATGAGGAACAAGATCAGGATGCCCACTCTTGCCATTTCCATCCTACACAGTACTGGAAGGCCTCACCAGAGAAACTGAGCAAGAGGAAGTGATAAAATGCAACCAAATCAGAAGGAAAAAATTAAAATTTTCTGTTTGCAGATGACATGATCTTATACAAAGAAGTCCTTGAATATTCTACCAAAATCCTGCTAGAAATAATAAATAAATTCAGTTTCAGGATAAAAAATCAACATGCAAAATTGAGTTGTGTTTCTATACACTAACAAGGAACGGCTTGAAAAAGAATCCAAAACTACAATCCCAATGACAATAGCATCAAAAATAAATAAATGAAATACTTAGAAATAAATTTAACCAAGGAGGTTAAAAATCTGTACATTGTAAACTATGAAATATTGATAAAAATACTGAAGACACAAATAAATGAAAAAAAACCTTATGTTCATGAGTTGAAATTAAAATTGTTAAAATGTCCATACTACCCAAATAAATCTTAGATTCAATGCAATCTCTATCAAAATTCCAATGGCATTTTTCATGAAAATAAAAATAAATCCTAAAATTCATATGGAACCATAAGATAAAAGAATTCCTAAATCAATTTTAACTGGAAGCATCACACCATCTGATTTCTAATATACCATAAAGGTCTACTAACCAAAATAGTATGGCCCTAGTATAAAAACAGATATATAGACCACCCACTGGAACAGAATAGAGAGACCAGAAAAAAAAACCACACATTTATGGTCAATTGATCTCCAACAAAAGTGTCAATCATATAAAATGATGAAATGATTGTATCTTCATTTACTGGTGTTGGGAAAATTGTTTTCCATATCCAAGAACATAAAATTGGCCCTTTATCTTACCCTATATGCAGAATCAACTCCAAAGGGATTAAAGACTTAAAAATAAGACCGGAAACTGTAAAACTACCAAAAGAAACATAAAGACAAAGCTTCTTGACACTGGTTGAGAGTAATTTTTTTATATGACCCCAAAAGCACAGGCAATAAAAGCAAAAACATACAAATGGGATTGCATCAAACTAAAAAGCTTTGCAAAGCAAATCAACTGTATAAACAATTTAAGAAATGAGGGAAAATATTTCCAAACCATACATGATAAGGCACTAATATCCAAAATATATAAGGAACGCAAACAATACAACAGCAATAAATAAGTAACCCAATTCAAAAACAAGAAAAGGATCTGAAAAGACAATTATCCATAGAAGACATGCAAACTACTAACGGGTGTGTGGAAAAATTCTCAACATCACTAACTATCAGAGAAATGCACATCAAAACTATAATGAGAAATTACCTCACACCCATGAGGATGGCTGTTATCAAAAGGACAAGAGATAATATTTGTTGGTGAGAGTGTGGAGAGAAGGGGTCCCCTTGGGCATGGTTGGTGGCCATGTAAGGTGGTATAGCCATTATGGAAAACACTATGGAGACTCTACATAAAAGTAAAAACATAACCACCATATGATCCAACAATCTCACTTCTGGGTACACATTTAAAGCAAATGAAATCAGTACAGGTTGACTATATCAGATTTGAAATGCTTGGGACCAGAGGTGTTACAGATTTCAGATTTTTTTTTCATTTGGAATAGTTGCTTTACAGTTTTGAGTATCCCTAATCTGAAAATCTGAAACTCGAAATTCTCCAAAATCCAAAACTTTGTGAGTGCCAACATCATACTCCAAGGAAATACTCACTGGAGCATTTCAGATTCTCAGATTAGAGATTCTCAGCTGGTAAATATAATGCAAATATTTCAAAATCCAACCCCCCCACAACAAAAACAACAAATCAAATTTCTATTTGACAAACCTCTGATCCCAAGCATTTCAGATAAGGAATACTAAAGCAGTATATACTTACGGGTTGAATATTCCAAATCTGAAAATCTGAAATCCAAAATTCTCCAATGAGCATTTCCTTTGAGTATCATGTTGGTGCTCAAAAAGTTTCAAATTTTGGAGTATTTTTAACTTTGGATTTTTGGACTTGGCATGCACAACCTGTATCTCATTCCTTGTGGCACTATGCACAACATGCAAGATGTGGGATCAACCTAAGTGTAGATCATCAGATAAATATATTAAAAATGTGATTAGACACACACATACAATGGAATATTATTGAGCCAAAAAAGGGAGATCCTTCCATTTGTGACAATATGGATGAACCTGGAGTACATTATGCTAAGTGCAATAAACCAGGCACAGAAAGACAAATACAATACTGGTTAATCTCACTTATATATGGACCTAAAAAAATCAAACTCGTACAAACAGAGAATAATGGTGTTGTCATGCACTGGGGTGTGGGGGAAATGGGGAGCTGCAAGTCAAAGGGCACAAAGTATCAGTAGATTGAATAAGTTCTAGAGATCAAATGTGCAGCATGGGCAATATAGTTAATGATAGTGTATGGTATGCTCGAAATTTGCTAAGAGAGTAGATCTTAAATGTTCTCACCACACAAAGAAAGTGGTAAGTATCTGAGTTCATGAATATGTTAATTAGTTTGATGGTGGTAATTATTTCACAATGTACACATAAATCAAAACATGACATTGTGTATCTTAAATATGTATAATTTGTATTTCTTATGTATACCTCATTAAAGCTGTGAAGGAGGAAAAAAGAAAGAAAGGGAGAGAAAGAAATGCCAAGGAACAGAAAAGTTAGCTACTGTAGAGTTTAAGTAGAGTGGTTGCAATCTAGTACCTGATTCTCATCTCACAGAAATTTATTTTCTTTCAACATACGCAGGATTGTTTTGGTTTCAGATGATCCAATCACACCGTGCAAACTTACAGTTTTAAACAACAGGATGATTTACTGCTAGTGCTTACTTAGTCCAGTAGTAAAGGTACCTATTTCCTTTAAGTAGACAGTAGGAAACCAAATTACCAATGGAGTTTGTTTGGTGGGCTTTAAATAGACTTAAAAATGTTTTTTTGATTGTTGACTCTAGAACATAAGACACATAATTAAATGTCCGTGGAAACCAGAAAAATAATGGAAAAGTAGTAAATTGGCTGAGGATTTTCCTAAAATTAGGTAGAAAATTTTTACACTTCAATGAAAGTACACATATTCTCTGTTCTTTTGCAGCACATGAAATACGATGTCTTTTAACTGATTTTATGTTCTATTCCAGATAGAAACAAGAAAAGAGAAAAATAATTTTCTACTGTTATAAGGTAGTATCGTTTGGCTGTGTCCCCACCCAAATCTCATCTTGAATTGTAGTTCCCATAATCCCCACATGTCATGGGAGGGACCTGATGGGAGGTAACTGTATCATGGGCGCAGTTACCCCCATGCTGCTGTTAGTGAATGAGTTCTCACAAGATCTGATGGTTCTATAAGGGGCTCTTCCCCCTTTGCACAGCGATTCTCCTTCCTGCTGCCATGTGAAGAAGACATGTTTGCTTCCCCTTCTGCATGACTGTAAATTTTCTGAGGCCTCCCCAGCAATGCTGAACTGTGAGTCAATTAAACATCTTTCCTTTATAAATTACCCAGTCTCGGGCAGTTCTTTATAGCAGTGGGAGAATGGACTAATACATAAGGAAAATGCATAGTATAAGCATGATAAAAAATAAGAACTGACACTAAAGCTTCAATGTTGGGGAGAAATAAGCTATATTAAAAACCACGGTGAAGTAGCAAAATCATGTGCAACTTGACTGTTGCCTTGCTGGAATTTGAGCTGGGCTTCTGGATCTAATCTTTTAGAAAGAAGCTGAGCATCTAGATTTCTAATTTAAAATATGTTCATTTTTAATAGACTTAATTTCTAAAATACAGTGTAGGGCAAGCGAGACCTGGGGGCTATCTTTAGTCTATAGACTGCCACTTTGAGGCTTTTATCTAGAAGCATGTTTCAGCCAAACAATGACTAAACTGAATTTCATGATTCAGAGAAAGCTGTACTTCCACAGTAATTGGAAACATGTGCCGTCCTAATTCCCTTGTTCCATCATTCTCTTTAGGCTGACCTGAATATTTCCTCTCTGACTCTGATTTTCCAGAATCCATGACGGCTCATTAACAATCTCCTGCTAGACAGTCAGATCCAACAGAATTAGTTAAGTTATGCTTTCTGTGATTCCGTTTCAGTCAAGATGTTCACGCTTTCGATATTTTCAATAACTCAAATAGATGTTATTCTGTTATTTCCTTTCTGGAAAGTGCCCCCAAGTTTTCAAGTGTTTATCTTAAAACAAACAAACAAAAAACTAAATTCCCTTCTTGGCTTGGTTAGCAACACATTTATAACCCATTATCTTAGGGTCTGGTTCTTCTATCAACGGCTACTTTCAATCATTGTGTTGAATTTAAAATTTACCTGACCTCGTCTTCAAATTCAGAGAAATTATACTAACTCTCTGTCTGACTATATTCTGCTCCAGTGCTTTAGTTTTATTAATTTTTCATGTCAGAAGATTTCCATTCTAAATATTTTGTGGATAGTCCTACTATATTGGCATCAATGTAAGGGACGTGACTTTAAAGGGAAAGTGATATCTGTCTTATCTCTATATCATTGGTGGACTGTTGTCTATTCCCCCTATTTTCCATGTCTAAAGTGCCATTTGTTGGTACTGATGGCTATACAGAGTTTACTAATACAGAGTTTTAATAATAAATAAAATTATGTATTGTTTTTCTCTTTCTCTGATACCTACTTTGCTCTTCTCTCATATCTCTATCCATTTTTATCTGGACTTCTTATACCCTCAAGTCTTATCACTGGTGGGTTAATATGGTAGCTGATAATAAGCACTCTTGGAATGAAGGAATAATTGATCCTAGGGGTGATCTGGAATCCAAAAGGTAAACAATTTAAATGTATCAGAGATTTGACTAAATGTGATTTACATTTTCACTATACAATTTTAAAGCAAGTTATTCACTCAAAAAATAAGGCATTGAATAAGAACACAGCTTATACTTACTTTAATATATAAACAAAGATATGTTGTTTAATTTTCAAATAGTTGATGTTTCCATATCTATGAAATAAAATTAGGTTTCTGTGGATTTTCTGTGGTCACATATATGAGACCTTAACTACATAATTACCTCAATTCTAGACATCGTAAGTGATACTGCTTGATACTTAAACATAAATTACAAGTACATATGGTTTGCCAGTCAGATTCTTTAAGATAATGACTAAGAAAACAGAAATTATTTATATTCTTTATGAAACATAACAAATATGACTTCCAATATGTTATGAAAAGCATATATTATAAGGCAGTATTTTGCAACAGAGTATCAGGTTTTCTGGAGCCAAATTTTAGTGTTACGGTCATATGTTGTTAACAGAATAATCTCTATTCAGTTTGGTGTTGTAACAAAATTGCAAAAAGTCACTGTATTTTAGGATGACTAAATCTTTCATCATGGAAAACAGAATGCTCAGTTTTTAGACTTTTACATTTTCCTGAAGTATATGACACATTACTGTGCACTACTTCCATTAGCAGAATCTTTTACTATTTAGTGATGAATAAGCTGTTTAAATGCTTTTGTCCAATTGGGTCATACCGCAATGAATATCCCCCTCCATTATGTATGGATATTATAAAAAGAAGCTTCTGAATAATGTCTTTTTCTCCACAATGTAAAACCTATTACAGCAGCAAGATACATGGAGAGTCAAAATCTTCCATTATGTATGATGTCTACAAGAAGAGTAGATGGTGTTCAATGGGGCTAAAGTATTACAAATTAGAATAGGAATTTATAAGTAAATTTTGGTTAAACACAAAAAGAGGATTATAAATAATAAAGTTTATCGTATCGTATAAAGAAACAGACTTTCTTATGAGGTAGTGAGATCGCTGTTATCTGAGGTGTTCAGAGAGGCCTGATGCCAGAAGACAAATGCAAATACTGGTAAGACAGTCCCCAACGTTATTCCCAAGTTTCTATAAAAATATGAGATGCCAATACTTGGCAATTTGAGAAAAGATGGAATGTTTATTTAAATTGAAGAATATTTATCTAAAGATGTATTTATTGTGTATTAGGAATGCTCCTGTGCCCTGAAGATAAACCAGTAAATAAGACATACTTTCTGACAGCAGACAATTATAGGCAGGTTGAAATGCATATACCATTGCTCCTATGAATATGGGGCAGTGGAGGATTATCTAGTAGACAGACAAAGTCCATGCCTGAGATATGGGGAAAGTGGGGGTCTGCCCTAAAAAAATTTCTTTTAAAGGAATATGCATACAGTATTCCCAAACAGCAAAATAACAATGATGGCAAAAATATAACTTTTTGAACTTTGTTTTTAACCATTTCCTGTTACAATGTCTGGACTATATCCTAATGGCCATAAGCGGTCACTACAAACTTTTAAGCTGCAGAGTAGTTTCAGAGTGTGTGTGTGTGTGTGTGTGTGTGTGTGTGTGTGTGTGTGTTAGAAAGAAAAGTCTCTGAGCCATGTGTCTCTGAGCAAGATAAGCACTGCTGTAATAAACTCAGTGGGATATGATTAAGCGTGTAAAGTACTGGCAGTGGGAATTCAGAGAAGGGGACAAGATCAAAAAATATCAGTCTCTCCTGGGTTTGGTGACTGGTTGGTTGCAAAGAAGAAAGACAAAAGAGTAATTAATAATCCCTCTTGGCTTTCTGTCTCCTTTCTTTAGCCGTTTTATTTCAGCAGCTACAGATGGAGCAATAAGATAAACCTTTGGGCTTCTCCACATACCCAGGAAGAGATTAGTAAAGATCATGAACCTCATAGAACTTACAAATGCAAGATAGGATCTCTAAGAGTTCTATCCCAGAGATTCAGGGCTTTTCTTGATCACCAGACACCAGCTAGTTTAAAGTTAAATGGTATAGGCTGTCCTCCTTCTTTTTACCTATGTGGCAAAACATCTAATTTGCCGCAGTTGGCAGTAAGATGGTTCTGTCAACATCTCAATTTCTTCTTACCATTTACGCCCTTCCATTGGATGCATACTAAATATAAACATGCTAAAGATGCAGATTAAACTGCTGCATCATCCAGAGGAAATGTAATATATATGTGTGTTAGTAAGCTCATGCCATGGACATAAGGCTTATCATATATGAAAGTAAGGATACTCAATGGTCTTTAAAATGTATTTTCTAATTCTGAAAACAGAATCTGGACCTTGAAACCAGACCAAAAAAATTCCATGAAATAAAAGGCCTGAATGAAATGCTGTTAAGAAATAAAGGGAAGAGCGATTGAATACAGTTAGTATGGATAACTCATGAAGAATTTTGTTTTATCAAAGAGCAGATAAGTGAGCCAGTAGCTATAGGGGAAAGTGGAGTGAGAGAGAGAGAGAGACAGGGAGATGAAGGCGGTGGCGGTGAGGAGAGAGTGAGTGTTAATGAATGGAAAAACAATAGCATGTATGTCCTCTGATGTAGAATTATCCAGTGGAGACACAGGAAACACCAATGTAGAAAAAGAAAAGGAGGAACTGTTTGGATAAGTCCTTTGACTAAACAAGGACAAGGGAATCTTGGGTATAAATGGGGGAGCTTGCCTCAGAAAGGTACTCAGTTCATCTGTATTATAAGAAAGAAGGGAAAGAATGTAGTTATGAAGGCTGGCAGCAAGTAGATAGCTTCAGTCTAAGAAATGCATAGATTGTCAAAATAAGAAGCAAAAGACTAGGAAAAATAGAATTATCATGGAATAGCTGGACATTGCAGCTGGTTCAGTCCTTAACTAGCCATGTGACATAAGGCAAATACTAAACTTCTTCATGCTTCAATTTCCTCAAAAATAGATGGAGAGAACACTGGTGCTTACTTCATAAACAGATGATGACACGATATATCTATCTTCTCCCAGTAAAATATAAGCTCCTTGAAGGCATGGATTTCCATCTTTTTTTTTCTCTCTCTTTTAATTGTACTGACATGGTGTCTGGCATATAGTAAATATTTAATAAATGTGATCTATTATTATCACTACCAGCTCATTTTGACACCACCATTGGTTCAAAATGAAGTGATCCTTATCTTCACAAAGACAAAGGGCATTTTTCTTAACTGGCATGAGTCTGAAGGTGGGGATGGAAGAGTGTGGAATGTGTGATTTGAAAATCAAATTCTGTGATAGGAACTTTGAAAATTTCAAGATTCTGTCTCAGGAGTATCCATGAACAAGGCTAAAACTTTTCCTATCACTATAATTTCTGTTGATAATTCTCCCAAAGGTAGTTAACCTAGTTCATATTACACAAGTGTCTCCTATACTCATTAACTTTCCTTTTTCAATATACAGTAACAATGACAAGAACATGTAGTCAGCAAACCAGGTTATCATCTGAACTCTCTCTGTTACTGCTATTTTCTTATGGTAACACTGCATTTCTAGGTAAATGCATGCGGATTTTCAGTTTCTTTATTTTTTATGACCAGTCAACCAAGATGTTCACTGACTAGTAGAACAAGAAAAATAAACACCGTATATCAAATTCAATTATGAGTGACCTACTTAAACAGCTTCCCACTGTCACATTCAAATTAAAAAATGTGCATCTGATGCTAATGTGTGAGATGAAGAATATAGAATCAGCAGACATTTTTAAATATAGCTTATGTCTTGCATGTATAATCACATCAGCTGATGATCCACTGAATAATTTGATATATCAATTAGCTCCATCAGTATTAAAGTATTTGCTAGTATTTTTAGCATCTGTTACTTCAGTGAGTAGAATGATCAGTGAAACTAAATTTTCACTGTAGTAATTGAATAGTTCATCTGCCTAGTTTATTAAATTGTTGGACTCCTTTAAAAATAATAATATTTTATGTGGCAAACATGTGCTCTGATTCAATAATACACTGAGTTTTCATAAGTGTATGGATCTAAAAATACAATATAAAACAAATGTTAGTTGTTATTCTTGCAATGTAGATTCTGAAAATTTTTACATTCATTGATATAATTCTTTTGACAAAGAGTGTGGCTTTAACTAAGAAGTCCTCAGAAGTCATTGACCTGACAATCCAACAAGTGTTTAATGAATAACCAATGTTATAGCTACAATTCATTTAAATATTACATGCTGAAGACTGTGATTCAAAATTTACTTACATTATTACATTTAATTCTCAGGCAACCCAAAGAGGCAATGCTATTTCCAAATCACACATTGAGAATCTAATAGGCTTGCACATATAAGTGAGATCATACAGTATTTTTCCTTCTGTGTCTGGCTTATTTGACTTACCAAACTGTTCTTTAGGATCATTCGTGTTGTCACAAATAGGAGGATTTCCTTTTTCTAAGGTTGAATAATATTCTGTTGTGTGTGTGTATATATATATATATATGTCTTACATTTTATCCATTCATCCACTGATGGAAATAGATTGTTTCCATACCTTGGCTACTGTGAATAATGCTGTGATGAACAAGAAGGTGCAGATATTTAATATCTTTCCAAAATGGTGGTTCCATTTCCTTTGGGTATAGACCCAGAAGAGAGATTGCTGGGTTATATGGTAGTTCTAGTTTTGAATTCTTTCAGAACCTCCATATTGTTTTCTACAATGGCTGCACCAATCTACATTCCCACCAACAGTGCACAAGGGCTTCCTTTTCTCCACACCGTCATCAACACTCGCTATCTCTTGTCTTTTTGATAACTATCATTCTAACAGTGAAATCTAAAAAAAAAAAAAAAAAAACTAAACCAAATAAAAAAATTTAAAAAAAAACTTGAATACAAGGAAGCAGTAAGTAGAGTGGTGGTTGCCAGGGATGGAGTGGGGGGAAGTAAATGGGAAAATGGAGGTCAAATGGTACAAAGTTTTATTAATAATTATGTGAAATACATTATTCTAATAAATAATTCACTATAGTGAATAATATTATATGCTATAGTAAAAATGTGTTAAAAGTAGATTTTAGATAACTATGCGAGACCATCGACATGTTAATTTGTGTGATTGTGGTAATAATCTCACTATGGATATGCATATCAAACTTTGTTGTATAACAAACATAATAAAAATAAAGTGTATTAAAAATATTTTTTAAAAAGAATTTAATAAGCTTGATTAGATTCAATGACTAATCCAGGGTTACACGGTTAGAATATGGTAGATCCAGTAATCAAACTCAGCTATGACTAAAGGTAAAGCTCTTGCTCAAAGTCTAAACCACTGCTGGCCGGGCGTGGTGGCTCATGCCTGTAATCCCAGCACTTTGGGAGGCCCAGGCAGGTGGATCACAAGGTCAGGAATCGAGACCATCCTGGCTAACATGGTGAAACTCCGTCTCTACTAAAAAAAAAAAAAAGAAAAAATACAAAAAATTAGCCGGGCGTGGTGGTGGGTGCCTGTAGTCCCAGCTACTTGGGAGGCTGAGGCAGGAGGATGGCGTGAACCCAGGAGGTGGAGCTTGTGGTGAGCCGGATCATGCCACTGCACTCCAGCCTGGGTGACAGAGCGAGACTATGTCTCAAAAAGAAAAAAAAAAAAAAGTCTAAACCACTGCTATCAGATCCCTAACTAGAGGACAGATAGAATGATAGAGGTATAAGATCGCTGCCTTGCAGACATTTGGTTCCCTAAGGACTTAAATGATTGGATATGTGATTACATATACTTGAAACATAAATACAACACTAATTGCTATGGCTTTTTTACTTGTCTTCAGCATGCCTCCTTCTGTGCTCCATAAAAAGACTAACTTTGGCTCCCATTTTTAATCTATCTGAACAACTGTGAAACCTTTGTTTACAGATTATACCATCAGTAACATTTGGCCTTGGTCCATACTCATCATCTCCATAAAATTAATGAATATTACAACACTGCATTACTTCACAAAACGATATCATTTTCATAAGTCAATGTCTTACTTTACTGCACTTCAGAAACCATTAACATTTATCAAAAATATGAAAATATGTTTCATTATAATTATCTCTGCAGAGGTGTCTACAGCTGGTAATGGATTTCAATATGGCAAATATAGGGTATCTGTTATTTTTACATTAGAAAAGTAACCCTAAGAGCAGGCAGATATGATTACCAACAGCTTTGATCATATGTACCAACATACAGCTAGTAGACTTACTATTAGAAGGTGGGCAGTAGAGGAGAAAGGGGGCACAAAGGCAACACACTGAGAAAGCAAAAATGTAGCTACTACAGTTCTGCCCTGGACTGCTTACCATTTAATATACTGATATACTGCTATTCGGATAATGGACCCCTTCCCACTCTGATCACAAACGTGAGCACACGACCCAAACTAAGTCAAACGGATTCTCTCCTCCATAGATTTCAGTCATGGTTAACATGAACACACACATTCAGAAACCAAGATTAGTTAGAATTGAGTCCTCTGACACACCTTCCTCAGACATAAGCAAAGCCTCCCTGGTCTCTGCCCTTCTCAAGGTTTGGTTTTCAAACCTTTTCAATCCTTTCCTACACATACTGAGAGGTGACAATGTGCTAGCAGCCCTGGCTCGCTCTCCGTGTCTCATTGGCCTCGGTGTCCACTCTGACCACACTTGAGGAGCCCTGCAGTGTGCAGCCCTGCACTGTGGGAGCCCCTCTCCGGCTCCCTCTGCTTGCCAAGAGGTGTGGAAGGAGAGACACCGGTGGGAACATGGACTGAGCCCATGTGCCCAGGCGCCAGCGCAAGTTCCAGGTGGGCGTGGGCTCAGCGGGCCCTGCACTTGGAGCGACCGGCCAGTGCCACTGGCCCCAAGCAGTGAGGGGCTTAGCACCTGGGCCAGCAGCTGCGGAGGATGCGCCCGGTCCCTCAGCATTACCGGCCCACCCGTGCCTCATTTGAATTCTCGCTGGGCCTCAGCCACCTCTCCACGTGGCAGGGCTCAGAACCTGCGGCCCCCCATGCTCAAGCACCCCCCACCCCACCCCGTGGGTTCCTGTGCAGCCCGAGCCTCCCCAATGGGCGCCGCCCCCTGCTCTGCAGTGCCCGGTCCCACTGACCACCCAAGGGCTGAGGAGTGCCAGCGCTGGCGCGGACTGGCAGGTAGCTCTGCCCACGGCCCCTGTGTGGGATCCACTAGGCAAAGTCAGCTGGGCTTCTGAGTTGGGTGGGGATTTAGAGAACTTTTATGTCTAGCTGGAGGATTGTATATGCACCAATCAGCACTCTGTGTCTAGCTCAGGGTTTGTGAATGCACCAATCAGCACTCTGTATCTAGCTAATCTGGTGGTGACTTGGAGAACTTTCATGTCTAGCTAGAGGGCTGTAAATGCTAAAGGATTGTAAATGCACCAATCAGCACTCTGTGTCTAGCTCAAGGTTTGTAAATGCACCAGTCAGTGCTTGTGTCTAGCTAATCTAGTGGGGACTTGGAGAACTTTTGTGTCTAGTTAAAGGACTGTAAATGCACCAATCAGCACTCTGTGTCTAGCTCAAGGTTTGTAAATGCAGCAATCAGCTCTCTGTAAAATGGACCAATCAGCAGGATGTTGATGGGGTCAGATAAGCGAATAAAAGCAGGCTGCCCAAGCCAGCAGGGGCAACCTGCTTGGTTCTCCTTCCACGCTGTGGAAGCTTTGTTCTTTTGCTCTTTGCAATAGATCTTGCTGCTGCTCACTTTTTGGGTCTGCACCACCTTTAAGAGCTGTAACACTCACCTTGAAGGTCTGCAGCTTCACTCCTGAAGCCAGCAAGACTAGGAACCCACTGGAAGGAACAAACAACTCAAGATGCTCTGCCTTTAAGAGCTGTAACGCTCACCGCAAAGGTCTGCAGCTTCACTACTGAAGTCAGGGAGACCACGAACCCACTAGAAGGAAGAAACTCCAGACACATCTGAACAAACTCTGGACACACCATCTTTAAGAACTGTAACACTCACCGTGAGGGTCCACAGCTTCATTCTTGAAGTCAGTGAGACCAAGAACCCACCAATTCCGGACACAATACTATACTTGGCTTAGTTCTTTATTCACCAATAAAATAATTCTAAGTGATAACCTGATAATGCTAAATGATCACATATTCTAAATGAAACTCCACTAAAAATGGGGTACATGAACAAACAAGTCCCTTGTACTGCTTTTTTTCCACTGTAAAGTAAATTAGAAGATGAGAGTGATTTGAGTGGAATACTGCAACCCGGTTTAGAACATTCAGTAAACCCACGAGTAAAGGCTTTGACAGAAGCATTACAGGCTGGAAAACACAACCAAATCCAAAAGAAGTACTTTAGAAACTACAGATTGCTCACTTTTGTAAAGTGGAAAAAGGTCAGTGTAATTGACCTGTAACCAGGTAGCTGGCTGATGTCTTCGAACTATCATTTCATAACAGGGATCCTTTGCTTACCAGTGATTTCAGAAAACTAGACAGTCACATTACTAGTAGCTAGGTCACTGGTGGTAAGTGAGAAATCCATATTATTAATACATGTATTACACTTCCATACTTGCCGTATTCTGCCATTTTGAAAATAAGTCCACTAATAAACCCTGGCTTTACTAAGGAGGGAGAATGACTACATCTACAGAGGGGATCATCCTATTTTTCTGTTTACTTAAAGCTTTCTTTCAAGCCAGGTGTTCCTAAGGAAAACTCACACATGCTAGGCCCATTCCGTGAGGCCAAATAACATTTTGTTTGCAAATGATATGAACAAAAGTCAAACTAGCTTAAACAAAAAGGGAAGGGAAGGGCAGGGCAGGGCAGGGCAGGGCAGTGCAGGGAAGGGCAGGGAAGGGAAGGGAAGAAAGAAGAAACAAGGAAGAAAAGAAAGAAGAAGAAAAGAGAGAAAGTAACTGACTCACACAACTGGGAAAGTTAGGGGTGGTACCTGCATCAGACATCAAACAATCAGATATTATCAGGACTCTGAATTGGGCAGCTTTACTTCTCTTTATGGTTTCCTCCTCTTCTACTAAGGCGAGTCCTGTCTTTTGGCAGATGACATGATTGGGTCAGTATCATGAACTTATTTTCTGTTTCCCATTGTCTGTGTATATCTCATCAAAAGTTCTAACTCACTTGTTTTAGGTTACATGTACTTCCAAATCACAGCCAGACATCAGTTATGTCACAACTCTGCTACATAACCCAGTTACTTTTTTGAATAGCAGTCTCATCAGAACCTCATGGAATAAGAGAGGGGAAAAATTACAAAGGAGAGGATATTTGTATCAGAAAAACATATAATGAGTAGACAAAAATCAGGCTGTGCATTACAAAAAATACTATTTTGTAAAATAAAATAATATACAAATTTAATAAAAAGTAATACTAATTTAATATCTAATTTAGCCTTAGATATTAAAGATTAAAAAGACAGATAAGGGCCAGGTGCGGTGTCTTATGCCTGTAATCCCAGCACTTTGGGAGGCCGAGGCAGACGGATCACGAGGTCAGGAGTTCGAGACCAGCCTGGCCAAAATGGTGAAACTCCGTCTCTATTAAAAATACAAAAATTAGCTAGGCATGGTGGCACATGCCTGTAATCCCAGCTACTCAAGAGGCTGAGGCAGGAGAATGGTTTGAACCTGGGAGGCAGAGGTTGCAGTGAGCCAAGATAGCACCATTGCACTCCAGAAAAAAAAAAAAAAAAAAAAAAAAAGACTTAGAAAAGAAGCTTTAATCAAGTAAATGATCTATTTCCATATTACTGATAACTACCTGAAGTAAAATTCTCAACCCCAAGATCCACAGAAGGATCAATTTTGCAAAGACATGTCCTACTACTCGTCACTTAATTGTCTTATGAATAAGTGTTGATTGCTTAGCTTTATATTTAATGCCATCCAGAAGTGCTGCTTATACAGTTTTGTATTTGTAAAATACTTAATATCATCACATATTAGCTCCTTGATTCTGACAGTTTATCATATTTCACTTCACAACAAATTATTTTTCTTTTCAAAATTTCAGCTAAAAGTGTTTACTAAGGGAAATAATTAAATCATAATATGTTTAAGGCACATGCACAAATCTGGCATGAAATTACAAAGAAACTATAAAGATATGCAAACAAATTTTTAGAATCTATTTCACTACTCCAAAGAGTTTTAAAAATATATTTAAATAGCATTAAAAAGTCTCAGATAAAGCACAGACTTTAGCACTTTATGTCTGATTGCTTGTGCAGCTATTGTCTCGTATATTGACAAATCGGTAGAACTACACTCACATGAATATTGAGCAGATGAGAACCTGCTGAGGAAAGGTATGCCATCATGATGTAGAAACAACTACCAAAAATTTAAAACTAATACAATACTGCTTTCATTAAAAAAAAAATCTCTATTCTTGTTGAAAACATTGATGTGAAAGAATTCCACAAAATCTGATAGAGCAATTTTGTTTTTTGTTTTTTTTTTTTTGAGACAGAGTCTTGCTCTGTCACCCCGGCTGGAGTGCAGTGGTGCGATCTCAGCTCACTGCAAGCTCCACCTCCTGGGTTACACCATTCTCCTGCCTCAGCCTCCCGAGTAGCTGGGACTACAGGCGCCCACCACCGCGCCCGGCTATCATACAGCAATTTGATGTTTGTATGGAAATCACTGAACATACATCTTTTAAAAGATTAGATTTCTTCATATCATTCATACGTGTAAAGCCTTTTTATGCTCACTTTATTGCCATATTCTACCCAAATTAAAAGCAATGACAAGCATGTTAAGATATTAATAGAAGGACAAGGATAAAAGAAAGCCTGGGTGGACAGGGGACGGGAGATCTTCACCTAACCACATGAATAGAGAAGGGGAGCAACCCATGGGAGAGCAATCTGTTACCATACAGCAACCCTGCCTAGGAGGAAACATGGCCTCTCCATCCACCAATCTAATACTCTCTCTTATGGGGAACAAAAAAGGGAAATAAACAGAAAAAAAATTCATCTTTCTATACCTATTTCTCAGGATTGGTAAGAAGAATATAAATAATGCATGAAAAAATGCTTATTCAAAGTGACTGACACAGTTAAATGCAATAGATAGAAGCTACTAGTTCTTTATTTGAAATTCAAAATAGTTCTTTTTGCTTTTATTTTCATAGTTAAAAGAAAATACACATTCCTTGATTAAAAAAAATGAAAACATGCAAGTGAACAAAAGAGTAAAACTGAAAACTCCTGAATTCCCACCAGCCAGGCTACTTAGTCATAACCACTGGTAAAATATTGGAAAGTATCTTGCCATTCACACTCTTTATAATTTACTTTTGCACCTAAAATATATTATGAACATCTTCTCATGTTAATGTCAAAATTCTGATGATACTCATGTACCTACGTAATACAGACTTGCACATGTGCAACATACTTTATCTGACCACTCTTCCATTGTTGAACACTAATGTTGATTCCTGGTGTCTGCTGTTGTTGTTGTTTTTGTTTTTGGCTTTAGTAAGTAAGTAATGCTGTGATGGGCACAAATGTAGCTAAATATTGGCATGCTTACTTATTTTGCTTCTAGGAATAAATTCTCTGGGTGCATTACAATTATTTTTCTCATGTATAATAGTCACTTGTACAATATCTGTCTTCCATTTTAGACTGACAAATACATTTGTGAGAGGTTCAGATATATATTTTTTCTTTTCTCATTTTGCTGAGATAATCTAGCTTTGTAATTCTTCCCCTTAGGGTTTACAGCCTGGTAGGAAGTAAAAGTAGCCTGAAGAAGCCTGCCTTTTATAAAAAGCCTAAAATCACTGAGGAGATTATGTCAGGTATCTTAGGGAGGAAAGTAGCAAGGTAGGGATGCCTGGCTAGAGAAAAAGATGCCTGTAGGTTTCTTCAGTAGTACAGACCATAGTTGGTCCCGAAAGAGGTAGCCAGACCTAAGAGAGTATGATAGGAGGATAGTATAAGAAGTTTGAATCTGAGCAAAGAACCCACCCTCCTATGTGGCATAAAAGAGAGAGTTCCTGGACTTCCAGGGTCTGCTGTGAACTTGGAAAAGATGATGATACTAACAACCATGACAGAGAGAACAGGCAGTAGCTTTCTTCCATCTTCTGAGCATTGCAAATTCTCCTTGTGTGATCTTAGGAAACAATGGAAGACTAAGAAGAATTGATAAGGAATTTCCTAGCATCCTTTTGGAATGGTGGCTTAAAGCCTAATTGAGTCAATTTAAACAATATGATACAAACCACTGCTCAATGAAATAAAAGGGGATATAAACAAATGGAAGAACATTCCATGCTCATGGGTTAGAAGAATCAATATCATGAAAATGGCCATACTGCCCAAGGTCATTTATAGATTCAATGCCCTCCCCATCAAGCTACCAATGATTTTCTTCACAGAATTAGAAAAAACTACTTTAAAGTTCATATGGAACCAAAAGAGAGCCCACATCGCCAAATCAATCCTAAGCCAAAAGAACAAAGCTGGAGGCATCATGCTACCTGACTTCAAACTATACTACAAGGCTACAGTAACCAAAACAGCAATGGTACTGGTACCAAAACAGACATAGATCAATGGAACAGAACAGAGCCCTCAGAAATAATGCCGCGTATCTACAACTATCTGATCTTTGACAAACCTGACAAAAATAAGCAATGGGAAAAGGATTCCCTATTTAATAAATGGTGCTGGGAAAACCGGCTAGCCATATGTAGAAAGCTGAAACTGGATCGCTTCCTAACACCTTATACAAAAATTAATTCAAGATGGATTAAAGTCTTACATGTTAGACCTAAAACCATAAAAACCCTAGAAGAAAACCGAGGCAATACCATTCAGGACATAGGCATGGGCAAGGACTTCATGTCTAAAACATCAAAAGCACTGGCAACGAAAGCCAAAATTGACAAATGGGATCTAATTAAACTAAAGAGCTTTTGCACAGCAAAAGAAACTACCATCAGAGTGAACAGGCAACCTACAAAATGGGAGAAAATTTTCGCAACCTACTCATCTGACAAAGGGCTAATATCCAGAATCTACAGTGAACTCAAACAAATTTACAAGAAAAAAACAAACAACCCCATCAAAAAGTGGGCAAAGGACATGAACAAAAAGTGGGCAAAGGACATGAACTTCTCAAAAGAAGACATTTATGCAGCCAACAGACACATGAAAAAATGCTCATGATCACTGGCCATCAGAGAAATGCAAATCAAAACCACAATCAGATACCATCTCACACCAGTTAGAATGGAGATCATTAAAAAGTCAGGAAACAACAGGTGCTGGAGAGGATGTGGAGAAATAGGAACACTTTTACACTGTTGGTGGGACTGTAAACTAGTTCAACCATTGTGGAAGCAGTGTGGTGATTCCTCAGGGATCTAGAACTAGAAATACCATTTGACCCAGCCATCCCATTACTGGGTATACACCCAAAGGAGTATAAATCATGCTGCTATAAAGACACATGCACACGTATGTTTATTGCGGCACTATTCACAATAGCAAAGACTTGGAACCAACCCAAATGTCCAACAACAATAGACTGGATTAAGAAAATGTGGCACATATACACCATGGAATACTATGCAGCCATAAAAAATGATGAGTTCATGTCCTTTGTAGGGACATGGATGAAACTGGAAAACATCATTCTCAGTAAACTATCGCAAGGACAAAAAAAAAACACCGCATGTTCTCACTCATAGGCGGGAACTGAACAATGAGAACACATGGACACAGGACAGGGAACATCACACTCTGGGGACTGTTGTGGGGTGGGGGGAGGGGGGAGGGACAGCATTAGGAGATATACCTAATGCTAAATGACGAGTTAATGGGTGCAGCACACCAACATGGCACATGGATACATATGTAACAAACCTGCACATTGTGCATATGTACCCTAAAACTTAAAGTACAATAAAAAAAAAGTAACTGTAAATATTGTAAGCCTGAAAGTAGAAATTTAGTGATAAAGAATTGTTGGTAATAAATATTTAAATAAACTTATCAGGAATAAAAAGTTAAAAAAAAGGTGTTTGTTAAAAAAAATATGATACCGAGGCACGGTGGCTCATGCCTGTAATCCCAGCACTTTGGGAAGTCGAGGCAGGCAGATCACCTAAGGTCAGGAGTTTGAGACCAGCCCGACCAATATGGAGAAACCCTGTCTCTACTAAAAATACAAAGTTAGTCAGGCATGGTGGAGCATGCCTATAATCCCAGCTACTCGGGAGGCTGAGGCAGGAGAATCGCTTGAACCCAGGAGGCAGAAGTTGCAATCAGCCGAGATCGCGACATTGCACTCCAGCCTGGGCAACAAGAGTGAGACTCCGTCTCAAATAAAAAAAAAAAAAAAAAAAGAGAGAGACATGTGACAGCTCTTTCATACCTCATTTGGTACTTTCACCAGAATGGTTGGCACACTGTAGATGCTCAATGTTGACTGAATAACATTAGAGAGAAAAAAATAAAATGGGAACTGATAAAGTATTGAGGAACAGATTAACTGTAGCTTTGGGGATACTGAAGAGACTCTATTGAAGAGATAACATTTGAGACGCAAAGGCTAAGGAGACAATGTCTAGCAGAGCCTTGATACACAAAGACCTAGGCACCTGCTCAGCAAGACTTATTGAGCTGCCCAGGGAGGCTGGAGATGAATCTGTAATGGTTCACAGCTTGCCTTGGCTCTACTTACTTTGTGTGTTCTGCCTTTTTCCTTTCCTGGGGTTTTAGTCAACCGAGTTTTAGAGGCTTTATTTATCTAATTGCTGACCACCCATGTCATCCCACCATATGAATTATGTCTTCTCACTTACTCAATTTATCTTGGATAGCTTGCAGTCTTAATGTGTATGGCCTCCGATCCCCAACTCCTTCCTCTATAGCTTTCTTGCATTTAGGACTTCAGAGACCAAGGCTTTCAACAAACTCAGCTGGGCACACAGACTTGTTTACAGATTGAGAAAATAACAAAAGCAAAACCAGAGAAAAAAAGTAAAGGAAAACGTAGTACAGTAGCATGTAAAACAAAGTATGAAATAAGAAAGAAGCTCCATATTTCATGGTATATCATGTTTAATATGATTGGTCATTTATATTCAGTCCCATTATATTTAAATCAAAGATAAATAGAACCAAACAATACTCAATATTGCATAACACCTTAAAATCTGAACTGAGAAAACAATGTTATTTCTTTGATAGACAATAAAAAATCATACATAACTAAGATTATCCAAGGAAAAGTTTTAGTGAGTTTTGATGACAATAATGCGTTCTTGAAAAGGCTTATCTTGTTAAACATATGATATTTTTTAACAGCTAGGGGTCATTTCTCAGTTAAAATCTATTTCAAGTAAAATGGCTATTTGTAAGGAGTCAGAAATTTAAAATAAGAAGTTATAAATGTAAAAAGAATTCCTAGCCAACATGCTTTGACTCAAATGGTAATGTTTAGAATCCTTGGTTTCACTACAATTGATAAAATATTTTTACCTACATACATATTTACAGATGTATATCTCTACATATAGAAATCAATTTATGTATGTGTATATATAACTTATTTTTAGAAGACACAAAATGAGGATAATGATCAAAGCAAAGCTAATAGTAAACTCACATTGTTCCAGATTAATGAAATGCTACAGGAAAACAAACAAACAAACAGAAGTGCTTGGAAAACATGATTTCATCTACCTTTTGATGGAAACCATAAACTTACATTGATCTAAGTCAGCGAATGAGATGATTCATAGAACAAAATTATTTATCCTCAGGGTGGTAGAGAGATTTAGGTGTGCAGATAACCATTTCTAATAAGCACCATGCTGACTCGGCCTATTTCCTAAAATATCTGCTTGTTCCATTTTCTGCTTTGGGACCTAAGTCAACCCTGGTGTATTTCAACTTAGTATTTTGTTTCTGAACTTCACAAACATGGGCAAATTTTTTATAGAAGAGCAAAATTAAGTTGAGGTTTAGTTAAGAAAACTTTACAGAACTCCATTTCACAGTCTATGAATCCAATCAACATTCAAAAATTAGGAAGTTGATTAGCTAGTGTATAGATTATCAAGGCTATTTTACTTGTGTTCTCCAGTTGCTTCTTCTTTGACTATTAAATTGTCTATCTGAATTGTTATCAGATAAGACTCAAGTATAGGAAAGTTCAAAACAAGTAAAACAAGTCTATGGAATCACAGAACACCAAAGACCAATATTATGCTTCTCCAACTTGTTATGCTAGTTCTGGTCAAAAACAACCATCACAAAAATAATCTCAAAAAAATTTTTTAAATCTTGTCTAGGAATATTAACACTGTTTATTTAATAAAAATATCTTTTTGAGTTATCTGTTAATTTCATTGATCTACCACTGCTCACGACTACCATGGAAATCCAAGAACTTCTAGTTGGCCTATTACTGTTCATGACATTAACAATGTCCTGGACCGTTGGAGTGAACCATATAAAATGGAATAGAGATATACACTTCAACTGTTCCAAGTGAAAAACAAAAAAAGCGAATTGCCATCCATATGAATCACTAAAGCTTAATTCCTAAGTCTTTCAAATTTTAAACATTAAGCTGAACAAAGGAAGACCAGTCGTTTTTTCAGTTTTATTTATTTATTTTCCTCTGTAAATCCTGAACTGGTTTCTGTAAACTGGTCAAAGGTATACTCTTTGGGGAATTACTTTTATCGATTCAATTAAAGTGTATCCTACTAGCATTTTGAAAGTTCAGGTTTAGCAAATATTTCCAACGTAGGTGACAATTCTTAGGATTTTAAAAACATAATAAAAGTGAGACTCTCTCTGGAATTGTGACTTAGTAACTGAAGGAAATAATTTTTTTCTGTCAAAAAATTATGTAGGTTTGTTAAAAAAAAACAGCAAAAACTTGGTTTTAGATATCCACACATCTTGAAATCAAATATACTTTACGTGAAAAGGTACTACTTTATAATTTTTATATCTGCTATCTAAGCACATCTTTACACCATGATGTCTGCTTAGACTCAAGAAACAAAAATCTGAAGCAGGAACAGAACGAGCAATTTATCTGTCTTAGGTGTATTCCTTGTGATTCTGTTAAGTTACTCCACAAATATTTATTAAATTCTAACCTAAGGTTGGCTCTGCAGATGGTTAACAGTTTGCATGCTAAATTTATTTGGTTTTATTTTATTTGAGAAGAAAGAGGCAGATAAATAGCTCCTGAAGAGCCAGACTCCTGAATCTTTTATTCACTCATACATACATCAGTGCCTCATTTTGAATTATATGTTTTTGAGCAATAAGTCTGGTCACTTCATTTTCAAAACTCAAATATATTTATACAGGTAATTTATTACTTATTATTGCTGGGCTTATCTTATTGTTGCTACTTTTCCATTGTCACTGCCACTATCCCAATTTAGGACTCTTTCACCTAAGACAAAGACAATTACAGTCATCTCAAACTGTATTTTTAACTTTTAGTATTTCACCTTCCAATTAATTATAATTATTTTTAGCCTGTATCTGTTCTGGGTCCCCATACCACCTGGACTTTAGTATTCCTGCGGCAAATCTGGTCAAAGAAGGCAATATATGAACAGTCTCACTGGGGTCTGATGAGTCACGTGGCCAACCATCATTTCTATTAACCTCCTAATTTTGATAATACCTGATACTTGCTGCTTAAGAATCAAACCCTAGGTTTATTACCACTTTTCTGAAACTGAAATTCCAGTGAGAGTGAAATTGCACTGTGAACTTCGGTCCATTTCATGAGAGAAGTTTGTTTTAGCCTCAGCCAATGCCTGAAGTCCTAATATTATGTAACAGTAACCCAGATTTTTGTTTGTTTGTCTGTTTGAGACAGAATCTCGCTCTGCCGCCCAGGCTGGAGGGCAGTGGTACAATTTCGGCTCACTGCAAGCTCTGCCTCCTGGGTTCACGCCATTCTCCTGCCTCACCCTCCCGAGTAGCTGGGACTACAGGTGCCCACCACCACGCCCGGCTAATTTTTTGTATTTTTTTTTTTTTAGTAGAGACGGAGTTTCACCGTGTTAGCCAGGATGGTCTCGATCTCCTGATCTCGTGATCCGCCCGCCTTGGCCTCCCAAAGTGCTAGGATTACAGGCGTGAGCCACCATGCCTGGCAACAGTAACCCACATTTTTAAGTAGAAATAACATGAGGACATAAACATGACATTTTATAATTCTAATGTAAACAACTGTTATTTTGAACAAAAATTATTGGTTTTAAGTTTATAGGTGAATCTTAACTCGCCTTGGTATTTTTACTTGTCTTTTTAACTTCACACTGGACAAACTGGTAAATAATGTTGAGAGCTTCTTCTGGGCTGTTTGTAGTTAGCTAGCTAGAACTAAATGCTCCCATCCTTCTAAACTCAAAAGTGACCAGGAACCTCCAAAATTCTAAAGTGTTGGGCAGTTGTTTTTCTAACACTCAACTAAACGGCTGGCACCTTAATCCAAATTGTCCATTTCCTTCCATGCAACAAAGTCTGCACTCTAAACACTAGCCCAGTGTAAAAAGAACAACAGGTGTTGAAGTTCCTCTCCTGGAACCCATCCCCATGCAGCATATAGCAGTGCTCAAATCCAAGCAGTCTTTTCCATAGGACACTGAAAAAACGGGATCCTTGTATCTGTTGATTCTCTTGCCTGTGAGTTCCAGTTTGCACCCAGTGATGTTTATTGGTGTTCACCCAAGTCTGCACTATACACTACAAGAAAGATGGCTTCTTTTTTATTTTTGATTCTGGGGTTTATACCAGTAAAATGAGATAACATAGGTCAAATCAGTGCAGAGCCAAAGAGGATCTTAAACTCTTTAAATATTTCAGCTATCACAAGATCCTATAAAACATGCCTGATTAACTACCAGAAGTAGGTGTCAGCACTTGTGGTAAGAATCCCTATTGTGCCCTTGACAGATCAGGGATCATTTATGATGGCAAAACCTATTGGATTGCCTAAGACCTTCACCTTCAGATGATTAATCAAGCAATTCTATACTGACTAAGAGGAGATGTTACTGAAAGTACTTCTATATATATTGAACCTGGAATTCTTATAAGGCATTCTCACAGCCAATGTTATAGCTAATTTCATGTATCAATGTGACTGGGCAATGGGATGCCCAGATATCTGGCTAAATTTTACTTCTGGGTTTGTGTATGAGGGCATTTCTGGAAGGGATTACACTAGAATGGGTGGATTGAGTAAAGCACGTTGTCCTCCCCAATGAGGGTGACCATCGACCAACCCATCCACTGAGGCCTCAAACAGAAGAAAAAGGTAAAATAAGTTTGAATTCTCTCTTTCTCTATCTCCCCCTGACACTCAGACTGAGACATCAGTCTTCTCCTGCCCTTGGACTGATGCTTACACTATCAGTGCTCCTAGTTGTCAGACATTCAGAATCAGCCTGGAATTTACACCACAAGCTTTCCTAGGTCTCCAGCTTGCAGACAGCAGATTGTGGGACTTCTCAGCCTCCATAAGCATGTGAGACAATTCCTTACAACACATTCATCCTAATTCTTCTCATTCTCTGGAGAAGTCTAGGACAGATTTTGATACCTAGAGTGACTGCAGAGTAACAGAATTTTAAGGATAAGTTTTCTAAATTGACTCTGGGCTTTCTAGAATTGTCTCTAATTTGATTAGATTTAAGGTGCTAATGACTCTATTTCCAGTAATAGAGCACTGACAGTCCATGGCATAATCTGGCAATAGAGACACACAAAACATCTGCATTGGATACACCTAATCAACCACAAATCAACCAACAGTTCCAACCATAAGCAAGGTGTAAGAATTAAAGAAAGAGGAAAGAAACACAAAACATGGCTTGGCAGTCAAAGACAGGTTTTCTTTAGTTAAAACTTAAGAGGCGCTCCTGGCCGACTGTGGTCAGGAACGCTTTCTCTCGTAGACTAAGAGTATATATTTGTTTTAGGGTGAAGGGGGCTTATCAGAAGTTTGGAATGTTCCTGTTTGCAGGAGAAGTTTTATGGCGGGGTTGGAATGTCTCTGGGTGGAGGGGAATTTACCTTGGGCCAGGCATCTTTCCAGCCAGAGGGGGGTTATCTCCAGACTGGTATCTTCCCGGCTGGAGAGGGGTTATCTCGGGGCTAGCGCATGTCTCCGGTCGGGGAGGAGTTTGGAATGTTTCTGGTTGGAGATGTTATTTATGATTTATGGTCATGCTAACCTTAGCCATTAGGCTGATGACCTTTGGATTTAGGTGGTTTTTTATTAAGGTGAACTTTAGAATGAGAGGCTTGTCCAAGATGGCAATGCTCCTGCTCTGTCACAAGCAACTGGGTGACTTTTGGAAAACTAACAAATATAGTAAGTTTGGCTGGTTGCTCCTAATGTTGCCAAAGTGGTGGAAGAAAAGGATGAGCTCAGGGATTCAGATGTGCAGCTCAAACACCACATAAATGACCAGAGGTATCTATGTGTACATTGAAGGAGACCCTTAGCTCCTATAACCACAGGGCTGAGACTGCTGGAGATCAAACAGAGAATCTCATCCTGTGACTGGCTGATTACAATGCAAGTTGAACCCCCAGCCTCAAAGGCCAGGTGCTGCTGAAGTGAGGGTATTGATTGGAAAATAATGGGATCCTATAAATTGGGATTGAGATGTGTGGGAGGACCCTGATGAAGCTAGTTACATTGAACCCCTAAATTCTGATTAGTTTTTTTTTCTAGTGAAATTGGTCTCCCCACCCTTTGGCTGTGGCATCTATATTCATAGTGGTATTGGCTTTTCCACCTCCTAAGGACAGTATAATGGCCTCCCCTGAAGCAGCTGCCATGAAAGACAATACCAATTCTCTTCAGTACCCATCTCCCAGCCTCTCTTTGTTTCTACATCTATGACAAGGCTCAAGTATCAGCAGGCCTCCAAAGGTGAGGTACAAAGTATAACACATAAAGTATGTTACACTCCAAAACAACTACTTGAGTTTTCTAATTTATACACAGAGAAAATGGGAAAACATGTTTAAATGGATGCTAAAGCTGTGGCTGTGGGATAATGGTGGAAGAAACAAGTTGGATTAGGATGAATATAGTGACATGGACTCACAAAACAGAGATTCTGCACTTAATGTTGCAGTTCAGGGAATTAGGAAGGATTATAATTGTTTGGTTGGTTGGCTAAAACATGGACCAAAAGGTGGTACACAGTGAGTAAATTAGGTATTCTAGAAATGCTTTGGTTTAACATGTAGGAAGATATTCAAAGGCTTAGGAAGACAGAACTGTTAGAGTACCTCTGTCATTTAAGACCTACTCACCCATACTGAGAGGGGCCAAGAGACATGACTTTCACCAATACTATGAGAAATAAATTTTTGAGGGGAGCCCCAGCATCCTTGAAGAGCTCTGTAATTGCTCTTCTCTCGTCTGTAGTGGGAACTACAGAAACTGAACTAGGAAACCTAAATGTAAAGGAAATAATGAGATCCTAGGGTGGCAGGGGCCAAGTGGTAGCACTCAACTGCCAAAGACAAGGTGGGCATGATTACTATGATGGAGAGCAGAGTCAAAGCAGCAGTAATAATAATCTACTCACACAGACTTATGGTGTTGGCTAAATGACTACGGTGCTCCTAGAAGTAAAAAACATAGAATAGAAAATAGTAGGAGCCTACTAAATTCTTTCTTGATCTGCTGAAGCAGAAAAGTTCAAGGTCAAGTGAACAAAACTTTAATCTGAAGCATAAAAACAGAAAGTAACAGCCCCTCAGTGAATTCCCAGATTTAAGCCAATTTACAGATTCAGAATCCCTAGAATAAAGGAGAGTCAGGGTTATCTCAAGGAAGGATTCTGGTGCACTACCAAAAACTTATTTTGTTCATCTTTCTCCCAGTCTTTCCCAAAGGGATCTATAGCCCTTTACCAGAATAACTGTACACTGGGGAAAAGGTAAAAATAAGACCTTTTGGGAACTACTGGACTCTGGCTCTGAACTGACGCAAATTCTAGGAAACCCAAACATCACTGTGTTCTACCAGTCAAAGGAGGGATTTCTGAAGGCCATGTGATTAATGAAGTTTTAGCTTAGGTCTGTCCCACTGTGGGCTCAGTAAGTCCTTAATCCATCCTATAGTTATTTCTCAACTTCTGGAATATACAGTTGGAATAGATATGCTCAGCAGCTGGCCGAATTCCTTTATTGGTTCCCTGACTGTAGAGTGAGTGCTATTATAGTGGGAGAAGCCAAGCAGAAGCCACTAGAATTCCCTCTGCCTAGGAAAATAGTAAACCAAAAGCGATACCACTTTCTCGGAAGGGCTGCAGAGATTAGTGTCACCTTCAAGGACTTGAAGGATACGGGGCGATGATTCCCACCACCTCTCCATTCAACTTGGCTATATGGCCTTTAAAGAAGACAGATGGATCTTGAAGAATGACTGTGGATTATCATAAGCTTAATAAGGTGGTGACTCTAACTGCAGCTGCTGTGCCAGATGAGGTTTGCATTACTTGGGCAAATAACACATCCTCTGATAACTGGTATGAAGCTGTTGATCTGATGAATGCATTTATCTCAATATCCATTAGTAAAGACACCAGCAGTGGTCTGTTTTCAGCTGGCAAGGCAACAATATAACTTCACTGTTCTACCCCAGGATTATATAAACTGGCCAGCCCCAGGTCTTAAATTCAAAGGGATCCTGATCACCTATCCCTTTCACAAGCTTTCACACTTGTCTATCACATTGATGACATTATGTTAATTGGAACTAGTGAGCAAGAAATAGCAACTACTCTATCATTAGTAAAAGATTTACATATCACATGTTGAGAAATAAATACAAAAAAATGCACAGGCCTTCTACCTCAGTGAAATTTCTAGGAGTCTAGTGGTATGGGGCATGTTGAAATATCTCTTCAAAGGTGAAGGAAAAGTCATTGCAACTGGCCTCTCCTAGAACCAATAAAGAAGCACAATGCCTGATAGGCCTCTCTGGATTTGGGAGGCAATATTTTCTTTATTTGGAGATACTGTTCTATCTCATTTACCTGGTGACCCAAAAAGCTTGTAGCATTGAGTGGGGCCATCAAAGGAAGGCTCTACAACAGGTTCAGGTGGCTGTGCAAGCTGCTATTTCACTTGGGCCATATAACCCAGCCTCCCCTGTGGTACTTAAAGTGTCACTTAGAGATAGAAATGCCATTTGGAGTCTTTGGCAAACCCACGTGGGTGAATCACAGTGCAGGCCTTTCATATTTTGGAACAAGGCCCTGCCATGATCTGCAGATAGCTACTCTCCTTTTGGAAAATAGCTCTTGGCCTGCTACTGGGCTTTAGTAGAGTCTGAATGTTTAACCACGGGTCACCAAGTTCCCATGCGACCTGAGTTGCCCTTTATAAACTGGGTGTTTTCTGACATACCAAGCCATAAAGTTGGCATGTATAGCAACACTCTATCATCCAACAGAAGTGATATATACATGATGTGTCCTGAGTAGGCTCTGAAGGCATAAGTAAGTTACATAAAGTAGTAGCCAAATGCCCATGGTCCCCAAGCCTGCTACAATGCCTTTTCTCTCTTAGCCTACACCAGTGGCCTCATGACGGAGGAAATTACATCGTCAGATAACTTGCACTCACGAGCTCTTTCAGCTCTAAGAGGCCCCCAATTAAGTGTCTTCTACTCTTGATATATCTGGCTCCCCATTTATTAACACAGAAGTAATGGGGCCTTTGCTAGAAAGATCAAGGAAGTCATACAAACTTCATCTTCAGAAGCTCTGGTTAGCTGTATTCTGAAGGTTTTCTCTTTCTTGTGGGTGGCTATTGTGAATGAGATTGCATTCTTCATTTGGCTGTCAGCTTGAACGTTATTGGTGTATAGAAACACTACTGACTTTTGTACATTGGTTTTTTATTCTGAAACTTTACTAAAGTTGTTTATCTGATCTAGGAGGCTTTGGGCAGAAACGATGAGGTTTTCTAATGATAAAATCATATCATCTGTGAAGAGAGAGTTTAACTTTCTCTATTCCTATTTGGATGCCTTTTATCTCTTTCTCTCCCCTTATTTCTCTGGCTATGACTTCCAAAACTATATTGAATTCAAGCGGCAAGGGTGGGCATCCTTGTCTTATTCCAGTTCTCAACAGGAATGATTTCAGCTTTTACCTGTATGATGCTGGCTGTGAGATTGCCACAGATAGCTCTTACTATTTCAAGGTAAGTTCCTTCAATAACTAGTCTGTTGAGAGTTTATAATATAAAGGAATGTTGTACTTTATCAAAAGCCTCTTCTGTGTCTATGGAGATAATTACATGGTTTTTGTTTTTAGTTCTGTTTATGTAATGAATCACATTTATTCATTTATGCAGTTGAACTAACCTTGCATCACAGGAATAAAGCCTACTTGATTTTGGTGGATTAGCTTTTTGATGTGCTGCTGGATTAAATTTGCCAGTATTTTGTTGAGGATCTTTTTGTTTATGTTCATCAGAAATAAATGGCCTGAAGTTTTATTTTTTCATTGTGTCTCTGGCCAGGCTTTGGTATCAAAATAATGCTTCATTAAATAAGTTAGGGAGGAGTCCCTTATCCTCAATTTTTGGAATAATTTCAGGAGGATTTGCAGCAGCTCTTCTTTATACATCTGGTTCGTAGAATTTGGCTGTGAATCTGTCAGGTTCAGGACTTTTTTTGGCTGGTAAGTTTTTTATTACTGATTAAATTTCAGAACTCGTTATTAGTCTCTTAAGAGTTTAGGAATATAGCTAACCAGGGAGCTGAAAAATCTCTACAGTGAAAATTATAAAATACTGTGGAAAAAAATCAGGGATAACACAAACAGACGGTGTTTACATGCTCATAAATAGAATCAATATCATTAAAGTGGCCATACTGCTCAAAGCAATTTACAGATTCAATGCTATTCATATCAAACTACCAAGGACATTGTTCACAGAATTAGAAAAAAACTACTCTAAAATTCATATGGAACCAACAATGAGTCAGAACAGCCAAAGCAATCCTAAGCAAAAAGAACAAAGTTGGACGCATCACAGTACCAAACTTTATACTACAAGGCTACAGTCACCAAAACAGTATGGTACTGGCACAAAAACAGACACACAGACCAATGGGAAAGATTAGAGAACCACAAAAAAAGAACACACCATCTGATCGTCACCAAATCATCAATAAAAAACAATGCAGAAAGGGCACCCTATTCGATACATGGTGCTGGGATTACTGGCTAGCCATATGCAGAAGATTGAAACTGGACTCCTTGTTTACACCATATATAAAAATCAACTCAAGATGAATTAAAAACTTAAAAGTAAAACCTAAAACTATAAAATCCCTTGAAGAAAACCTGAGAAATATCATTCTGAACATAGGACCTGGTAAAGATTTCATGATAAAGACTTAAAAAGCAATTGCAACAAAAATTAAAATGGACAAGTGGGACTTAATTAAAGAGTTTTGCACAGCAAAAGAAACTATCAACAGAATAAACAGACAACTCACAGAATGGGCAAACACATTTGCAAACTATGCAGTCAACAAAGGTCTAAGCCCAGAATCTGTAAGGGACTTAAACAACTCAACAAGCAAAAGACAACCCATTTAAAAAATGGGCAAAGGCATGAAGAGAAACTTCTCAAAAGAAGACACATAGGCAGTCAACAGGCATATGAACAATTCTCAACTAATCATCAAAGAAATAAAATCAAAACTCCAATGAGATACCATCTCACACTAGTCAGAATGACCATTATTAAAAAGTCAAAAAATAACAGACTCTGGCAAACCTAGGGAGAAAAGAAAATGTTTATATATTCCTGGTGGGAACGTAAATTAGTTCAGCCACTGTGGAAAGCAGTTTCAAAATTTCCCAAAGAACTTAGAACTACTATTTAACCCAGCAATCCTAATACTGAGTATATATTAAAAGGAATATAAATTGTTCCACCACAAAGACATATGCACACATATGTTTATCACAGCCCTACTTTCAATAGCAAAGACAGGGAATCAACACAGATGCCCATCGACAATGGACTACATAAAGAAAGTGTGGTACATATACACAAATACATTGCAGCTAAGAAAAAGAACAACATCATGTCCTTTGCAGCAACACAGATGTAGCTAAAGGCCATTATTCTAAGCAATTAACACAGGAACAGAAAAACAAATAACGCATGTTCCTGCTTACAAGTGAGAACACTCACGGACACAAAGAAGGGAACGACAGACACCGGGACCTACTTGAGGGGACAGAGTGAGAGTAGGGTGAGGAATGAAAAGTACCTATAGGGTGTTATGCCCACTACCTGGGTGACAAAATGATTTTTAAACCAGATCCCAGCAACATACAATTTACCCATGAAACAAACTTGCACATGTATCCCCTGAACCGAAAATAAAAGTTGGAAGCGGAAAAAAATGAACAGATAGAAACAGGAGCAAAAATAAATATTCCAATACTTTATCACTTCTTTCTAATATCTGTCCTAATCATTTCATTTTCTTACATTATTACATTTCTTTGAATCTGTAAATCTCCAAGAAAATATTGAATTAAAATGGTAATAGTGGGGGGAAAAAGAAGTTCTGAATGTATCCCTTATTTGTATAGCTCTTCAGATTTTAGAACAGAGAAACTCACTCTCAGGTAAGTGAGGCCTAGACACAATAGCCTCTAGACAGAGTAGACTATATGTCAACAGAGTAGAGATAACCCTTCCCTTGGTAAATGACAACCAGCTTAGAAGGCAATGAGATTTCAGTTTGAGGTGAAATCTCTGCAATGGGATTTCAGTTTGAAGTGATTTCCATTCATGTGATCAAAATAAATCAAAAAGTAGTGTCACTCTAAGGGACCAGTGCTTAGGCAAGAAGCAAAAAGAGACTTTGCTTCCTACCTAAGACCTGGCCCTTTTAGGTAGGTAGAAGCCCAAAAGATTGTAGGACCTATATTGTGGTTTTGCCTCCACGTTTCGTTGGAAAGGCTAATTGTTTAAAGGTAATACACAAAACTAAACGAGGGAACCATGTTAAACATCCTGGAAGGTCTCTTTTGATATGGCAAGAACTTGCTTATTTAGCTAGTTTCTATGACTTCCTTCATGAAATGTCCAATCAATGTTGATTTTATAGAAATGCTAATGTTGGAGATATGTTGATCATAGAGGATTTTCCAGTTGTTTTTTTTAAAATGTGCTGCTTTTGGGGCATACGGCTCTAATTATAAGTCAGATAATCACATTCCAGAAACATTGCTCTCTTTTCATATAAGTTATTCAAGCAACAAAGAATCAATGACAATACTGCAATCTACTTGAGGGATACCTAGTTTGAGTCAGCTCTCCAAAGGTTAGTCACAAGAGTTTCTAACTACAGCAGAGGCTTAAAAACTCAGCTGTCACATTTGCAAAGTGTCTCACGCATGGGTTATTTTGTAAGAGAAGTTGTGCAAAAGGAAATTAGAGGAATCTGGAACTTGCTTAAATTATCCCCACAACTATCTGTAATGAAGTTACTGGAACTTTAAGGATTGATGAGGTGAAAAACATAGAGCTATAAAACTGTGAAGAGATTGTACTAAAGGGGGACTCCAGTAATGCTTAAAAATAGGCATCCTGAGCTAATAGGTACCTGAAGAAGTCCTACGTTCCACTCCCATATACACAGTAAGAATTACCATTAAGTGATCCTGAATGACTGTAAGTAGATTCCATAAACTTCCTTAGCAACCAGTATCTGTGATAAATATTTTTATATTTCATTATGTTCTGTCTCAGAGAAGTCAACTCTTCCATTTTCCTCTTAAAATCAGGGAATTGCCCAGGAGTTGTATAAAGGTTCTTTTCAGTTTTGTGATTCTATGGGTTATAGCATTTAACGATCTTTGGCAAAGTGCCTGAAATCAAATCTCAGTAGTTTGTGGCTTTGCGTGTAATTTCTTCATTCTTTATTCCTTACCCTCCCAGAAAAAGATACAATGTAAGCCAGAAAAGCGTTAGAAAAAAAAAGTTGTGTTGCCCTCTAGAGACAGGGTTGCCAGATAAACTATTTGGGATATAATTGTACTGCAAAAATTATTTGTTGTATATTCAAAATTTTGAGTTCGGTTAGTGCTCCCTGTCCAGTTACTATGATCTAGTTGGCATGCTTCCCACTTCATCAAATATTTCATTGGTCATATTTTTTGAAGACTATGAGAATATCTTAAGGTAATGCTCCTTTAAGAGTCTCAAACTATATAATTATATGCTTACACTTTCTCCCAATTTCCCTCCAAAAGTGTTTAGCATATATTTATAAATATAGCACATCTTCCTTCTCAGATCACGTGGATATTTTCTCATGTTTCCAGTGCTTTCATATCACAAATGTTGTTGCTCATTAGCTTAAATTAAGAATGGTTTACTTTTTTTTTTGTTACATTCCATGAGATAAAGTTCTCCACAAAGAAAGTATTTAATACAGTTTATCCTTCCCCAACCTAATATTTTAAAAATCAAAATGAAGCTTTCTAGAGCTATCTTCTCTACTAAATCTTACCTTTGTGCTACTTTTGAGGTCTCTTAGGAAAACATTGTGTCCGGAATTGGTGGGTTCTTGGTCTCACTGACTTCAAGAATGAAGCCACGGACCCTTGCAGTGAGTGTTACAGTTGAAGGTGGCGTGTCCGGAGTTTGTTCCTTCTGATGTTCAGACGTATTCGGACTTCCTTCCTTCTGGTGGGTTCGTGGTCTTGCTGGCTCAGGAGTGAAGCTGCAGACCTTCATGGTGAGTGTTATAGCTCTCAAGGTGGCGAGTGTGGAGTTGTTCGTTCCTCCTGGTGGGTTCGTGGTCTTGCTAGCTTCAAGAGTGAAGCTGCAGACCTTCACGCTGAGTGTTACAGCTCATAAAGGAAGTGTGGACCCAAAGAGGGAGCAGCAGCAAGATTTATTGCAAAGAGCGAAAGAACAAAGCTTCCACAGTGTGGAAGGGAACCCGAACGGGTTGTCACTGCTGGCTCAGGCAGCCTGCTTTTATTCTCTTATCTGGCCCCATCCACATCCTGCTGATTGGTCCATTTTACAGAGAGCCGATTGGTCTGTTTTACAGAGAGCTGATTGGTCCATTTTGACAGGATGCTGATTGGTGTGTTTACAATCCCTGAGCTAGACACAAAAGTTCTCCAGGTCCCCACTAGATTAGCTAGATACAGAGTGTCGACACAAAGGTTCTCCAAGTCCCCACTAGAATAGCTAGATACAGAGTGTCGACTGGTGCATTCACAAACCCTGAGCTAGACACAGGGTGCTGATTGGTGTGTTTACAAACCTTTAGCTAGATACAGAGTGCCCATTGGTGTATTTACAATCCCTTAGACATAAAGTTTCTCCAGGTCCCCGCCAGACTCAGGAGCCCTGTTGGCTTCACCCAGTGGATCCAGTACTGGGGCCACAGGTGGAGCTGCCTGCCAGTCCTGCGCCGTGTGCCCGCACTCCTCAGCCTTTGGGTGGTCAATAGGACTGGGTGCCATGGAGCAGGGGGTGGTGCTCATCAGGGAGGCTCAGGCCACGCAGGAGCCCATGACAGAGGGGGAGAGCTCAGGCATGGCGGGCTGCAGGTCCCAAGCCCTGCCCCACGGGGAGGCAGCTAAGGCCCAGCAAGAAGTTGAGCACAGCAGCTGCTGGCCCAGGTGCTAAGCCCCTCACCGCCTGGGGCCGGTGGGGCCAGCTGGCTGCTCTGAGTGCGGGGCCCACCAAGCCCACTCCCACCTGGAACTCATGGTGGCCCACAAGCACCGCATGCAGCCCCGGTTCCCGTCGGCGCCTCTCCCTCCACACCGCCCCGCAAGCTGAGGGAGCCGGCTCTGGCCTTGGCCAGCCCAGAAAGGGGCTCCCACAGTGCAGTGGCGGGCTGAAGGGCTCCTCAAGTGCGGCCAGAGTGGGCGCCAAGACCGAGGAGGTGCTGAGAGCAAGTGAGGGCTGTGAGGGCTGCCAGCACGCTGTCACCTCTCAGTATCACATTATGTAAAATATGCTACATGTTAAGTAAATAATATACCACAAAACTACTTATGTGTGTGTGAGACTATGTTATAGATGGGAGAGTTCCCTTACATCCATTATCTTGTTTTATCTGTGTTACAGTACTGCAAGGTAAATACATCAATAATTCTCATTCCCTTTTCACAGATGGTAATGCTAAAGGTAAGACTACTGAAATGCAAATTTATGTGGATAACAAATAGTATATATAGGTTGAACTCAGGTTTTTTAAAAATTTGAGTCTAATGTTTTAATGATGTAATTTCTATTTCCCTCTCCTTTTTGCCCTGTTTTGTTCTTCACTCATCTTCACACAAGGCCCCTTTTTATTTTCATCCACTTTATGGATTTTCATAGATCAGTGTAATTTTTGATATACTGTTACTCCCTCCTGCTTCTATTAGATGTTGCTTTAAATATATATATAAAGTAAAATAAAAGGAACATCCATAGACATCTCTATGTAACCTCTATATATTTAAAGACACGGGGAAGGTAACAAACCCTTTACTAGAAAATATCTTGAATGTCCTTAAAAATTATCCTTAAAATCACTTGGGATCCAGGATTTTTCTTCTTCCTTTATCTTCCTAATTCTTGGCACAGAATGTAAGCTTAATTAATATGGACATATACAATCTCAGAGGCATTATTTGTGTCCTTGTAATTGCCTCATATAAAATACATGTTTAAAATTCAGTCTTTTGTTATTGCATATTCATCTTCTCTTTGCTGTTATTGTATGTTGCATGGATTCACATTGCCTTTTAATGTACTGGCCCTAAATATGCCCTTGCAATCTTCTTCCTTTTATTAATGATGATGGGAACAGATGTCTATATTTTTGTATCTTATTTTAATATTTCATATTATATAACCAACAAAGTAAAATGACAATAGGCATAACTTAAAGCATCAAAATGGAAGAGAAAAAACAATACTGATGACAGACCTTCCATATGATGAAAAAATAAAAAATAAAGTAAAAAATAAAATCCTTTCCATGTCTTCATGTAATATTCATGAGTTTTTTTGTTTAATTTTTATTTTAAATAGATTTTGCTTTGTATATTTAGGGGATATAATATGATATTATGAGGTTAAAAAGGTTACTATAGTGAAGCAAATTAACATATCCACCATTTCATATACTTACTCATTTTTTTGTTTTTGAGGCAAGAACAGCTATGCATTTAGCATGAATCCTGTATACAATTTTACTGCCTATAGTCTTTATGCTACACATTAGATCTCTAGACTTATTCATCATTCATATCTACCACTTTGTATCCTCTAACTTACATCTCTCAGTTCCCACATTCACTTCCACCTCTGATAACCACTACTCTGTTTTTTTAATCTCTGTGAATTTATTTTAGAGTTCACATGTAACTTAGATCATGCAATACTTGTCTTTCTATGTCTCGCTTAATTCACTTGGCATAATGTCTCCAGGCTAATCCATGTTATAACAAAGGGCAAGATCTTGCTTTTTAGGGCTAAATAATATCCCATTGTATTTACATGCTACAATTTATCCATTCATCCAGCTATGGACACTCTAGATTATTTCCATATCTTGGCTGCTGTAAATAATGCTGCAGTGAACATGAGAGTGCAGATGTCTTTTTGAGGTGGTGATTTCATTCCTTTTGTATATATGGCCAGAAGAGGAATTACTTGATGATACTGTACTTCTATTTTTAATTTTTCTAGAAACCTCACACTGTGTTTTCTTTTATAATGGTCATACTAATCGACAGCCCCACAGTGTACAAGAGATCCCTCTTCTCCACACCCTTGTCAATATTTGTTATCTTTTGATTTTTTTTATAATAGCCATCCTAACAGGTGTGAGGTGGTATCTCATAGTGGTGTCAATTTTCATTTTCCTAATGATTAATTATGTTGAGCACTTTTCATATCTGTTGGCCATTTATGTCTTCTTTGGAGAAGTGTCTATTCATGTCTTCTGCCCATGATTTAATTGGGTTATTAGTTATTCCACTACTGAGTGATATCAGTTTTATCTAAATTTTAAACATTAACCGCTTATCAGATATATAGTTTGCAAGTATTTTTTTCCAATCCATAGGCTGTCATTTTGTTTTGCTATTTTCTTTGCTATGCAGGAGATTTTTAGTTTGATGTAGTCTCATTTATTTTATTTTTGTTTTTTTGTGGCCTGAGCTTTTGGTGCTGTCCAAAACAATCATTACCAAGGTCAATGTCCAGAAGCAGTTCCCCTACATACTTTTCCAGGAGCTTTATGGTTTTGGTCTTATATTTAAGCTGCTTTCATCCATTTTGGGTTGACTTTTTGTGTATGGTATAAGGGCCCACTTCATTCTTTTGCATATGGAAATCTAGTTTTCCCAGCACCATTTTTTAAAGGAACTATCCTATCTCCATTACATTGTCTTCAAGTCCTTGTCTAAAATTAGTTGATAGTATATATTTAGGTTTATTTCTGGGGTCTCTATTCTGTTCCACTGTCCATGTATCTGTTTTCATGCCAGTACCGTGCTGTTTTGATTGCTATAGATTTGTAATATATTTTTAAATCAGGAAATATGATGCTTCCAAGTTTGTTTTTCTTTCTTAGAATTGCTTTGGCAATTCAGGAATTTTTAAGGTTCATATTGGTTTTAAAATTGTTGTTTCTATTTTTTGTGAAGAACTCTATTGGAATTTTGATATGGATTGTGTTAAATTTGCATATGACTTTCTGTACTACGAATATTTCAACAATATTAACTCTTCTTATCCATGATAACAAGATACATTTCTATTTATTTGTGTCTTTTCAATCTCTTTCATTAAATGTTTTATAGTTTTCAGTGTAGTGATCTTTTCCCTCCTTAGTTAAATTTGTTCTTGTATATTTTTTTCTTGGTGCTATTGTAAATGGAATTATTTTCTTAAGATCTTTTTAGTTAGGTTGGGTTTTCAGTTGTGTATATAAATGCTGCTGATTTTTGTATGTCAATATTGTATCCTTCAACTTTGCCATATTCATTTATTAGTTCTATGAATTTTTTTATGGAATTCTGGTGTTTTTACATATAGAATTATATCATGGGCAAATAGAGATAATTTTACTTCTTCCTTTTAACTTAGATGGCTTTTCATGTCCTTTGTTTCTTATTGTTTTCTTGTCTGATTGTTCTTGCTAATACTTTCAGTACTATATTGAATAGATGTAGTGAGAGTGGTTATCACTTGCCTTGTACCAAATCTCAATGGAAAAACTTTCAGTTTCTCCCCATTGATTATAATATTAGCTGTGGGTGTTTTATAAAAGACCCTTATGTTGAGGAACTTTCTTTCTATACCTAAACTGATGAGCGTATTTATCAAGAAAGGACATTGGGGTACGCCAGGGCTTTTTCTGCCTCAATTGAGATGATCACATGGTTTGTATCTTTTATTCTGTTAATGTGATGTGTCACAAATAAAAGATTGATTTGCATATGTTCAACCAGCCTTGCATGCCAGGGATAAATCTCATTCTGTCACGATCTTTTTGATGTGTTGCTGGATTTGATTTGCTAATATTTTACTAAGGATTTTTGCATCACTGTTCATCAGAGAAATTGGTCTGTAGTTTTCTTTTCTTGTTATGTCTTTGTCTGACTTAGGTATCAAGGTCCTACCTACAATCTTGGTAGGTTGTATTTTTCTAGGAATTTTTTGATTTCACCTAGATTATACAATATTTTGGCATTTAATTGTTCATAATAGTTCCTTATTATCCCTTTTATTTGTAAAGTGTCTGCAGTAATTTGTTCTCTTTCATCTTTGGTTTTATTAATTTGAGTCTTTTTTATGGTTAGACAACTCTTTTTTCTTCAGAAAAACTCTTAGTTTTATTTACTCTTCATATGGCTTATCTATTCTTTATGTGATTTATTTCTATTCTGATGTTTATTATTTATTTCCTTCTTCTAGTTTGTTCTTTTTCTAGTTCCTTGAGGCTTAATGTTAGACTATTTTTCTGAAATATTTCTTCTTTTTAATGTAGTCATTTATTTCTATAAACTTTCCTCTAAAACTGCTTTTGCTGTCTTTCATAAGTTTTGGTATGTTGTGTTCCCATTGTTGTTTGTCTCAAGATTTTTTTAAAATGTATCTTTTGATTTCTTCTTCAATTCACTGGTTATTCAGGAGCATGTCATTTAATTTCCACAAATTCATGAATTTTTTGTGATTTATCTAATTATTAGTTTCATACAATTATTGTCAGAAATGATACTCAATAGGACTTAAATATTCATACATTTTTAAAGAAATGTTTTATCACCTAACACTGTTTCATGTATTCTGGAAAAAATGTCTATTTTTCTGCTGCTGCTGGATGGAAAGTTCTGTATATGTCTGCTAAGTCCATTTGGTCAAAAGTGCAATTTAAGTCCAGCATTTACTAATTAATTCTCTGGTTAATATATCCATTGTTGAAAATGGGGTACTGAAGCCTCATCCTATTATTGTACTGCTATCTGTTTCTCTTCATGTTCATTAATAGTTTGTGTATTTAGGTGGTCCAATGTTGTGTAAATATATATTTACAATGATTAGATCATCTTGATAAACTGATCCATGTCGTTCAGTCACAATCTCCTTTGTCCCATGTTACTTTTTGACTTGAAGTCTATTTTATCAGATAAGTATAGCCACTGCTGCTTTCTTTGATTACAATTTGCATCTAATATCTTCTTCCACCCCTTCACTTTTAGCCTCTGTATATCCTTAAAGCTTGAGTGGGTCTCTTTCAGGCAGCATATAGTTGGATATTGATTCTTAACCATTCAGCTACTCTGTGTTGAATGTAAATGGATCAAATTATCCAATCAAATTACACAGATTGGTTGCATGTGATCAATTTACATTCAAGGCTGTTACTGATCCATAGGGACTTGCTACTGCCATTTTGCTATTTTTTCTCTGCTTCTTTTGTAGTTTCTTTATTCCTTTCTCTCTTGTCATCTACCTTTATAATTTGATAATTTTCTTTAGTGCTAACCTTTGTTTCTTTTATCTTTATTATTAGTGTAGCTGACGTAGGTTTTTTTGTGTGTATGTGGTCACCCTGAGGCTGGCAAAAGCATCTTATAGTCTACTATTTTAAGCTAATAATTCCTGTTATATACAAAAACTCGAGACTTTAATCCCATTTAAATTTTTGATGTCATAATTTACATCTTTTTCTACTGTGTACTTTCTAACATTTATTATAGCTTTAGTTATTTTTGATGATTTTGACTTTTAACCTTCATACTAGAGATATGTATGACTTACACAACACCATTAAAGTATTGGAACACTCAGGATTTGACTATGTATTTGCCTCTAGCAGTGAGTTTTATATTTTCATATGTATTAATGATAGTAATGATCAACCTTTGGTTTCTACTTGAAGAACTTCCTTAAGCATTTCTAGTAAGGCAGCTCCAGTTGTAATAAATTCTCTTGGCTTATGCTTGTCTGTCAAAGAAGTATTTCTCCTTTTATTTCTGAAAGACAGCTTTGCTAGGAATACTACTCTTGGCTGACAGATTTATTTTTTTCCTTTCAGCACTTTGACAATATAATTCCATTCTCTCCTAAACTGCAAGGTTTCTCCTGAGAAATCTGCTGATAGTCTAATAGAGATTGTCTTATATGTGGCTTGATGGTTTTTCTCTTACTGCTTTTAAAATTCTCTATCTTTGACTTTCAACAGTTTGGTTTTAATGTGCCTCAGAAGGAATCTCTTTGGGTTGAATATATTTGGAAATCTCTGAGCTTCATGGATCTGGATGTCCATATCTCTTCGCAGACTTGGAATATTTTCAGCAATTATTTTATTAAATAGACTTGCTGTTCCTTTGTCTTTCTCTTATGTCTTTGGGGACTCCAATAATCAAATATTTATTCACTTAATGGTGTGCCATCAGGCCTGTAGGCTTTTTTTAAAACTATTTTAATTTTCTTTTGAGTCACGTCAAAAGACCTATACTGCAGTTCAAAAATTCTTTCTTTTTGATCTTGTTTGCTGTTAAACCTAAACCATATATATATTTTTTTTATTTCATCGATTGAATTATTTAGCTCCAAGAATTCTGTTGGGTTCTTTTATATAGCTCTTATTTGAATTTCTCATTCAGATCATTGTTTTCCTGATTTCATTGAATCATTTATTTCTATTATCTTGTATCTCACTAAATTTCCTTAAGATCATTATTTTGATTTCCTTTTTAGGCAATTTGTAAATTGTTGTTTCTGTGGGGTCAGTTACTGGAGAATTATTGTGTTCCTTTGGTGGAGTCCTATTTCCTTGCCTTTTCATGTTTCTTGTGTCTCTGCATTGATATCTGTGCATCAGACAGTGCAGTCACTTCTTCTAAACTTTACAGAGCAGCTTTCATAGGGGGAGACCTTCACATACAGGTTGAACAGGGTGCAAGCAACTCTCCATGTGGACACAGAGGTGTAATCTACATTCAGCTCCTTCCACTGTGATCAGTGTTAGTGATGACTGGAGGTGCTTACGTGGCCTAGACTATAGGAATTTGTTTCAGTAATGGTGGCTGCATAGGTTATTAGGGCAAAGGCTTTAGGGATCCTCTTATTCTTGTTTTTCTCACAGTGGGGAGTCTTAGCTGGGGATTTTTCTTGAAATTGGGTCTGATACGGCTTTCAAGCAGCACTGAAATATAGTGCAGCGCTATAATATAATACAGTATATAATACAGTAGCACTGGAATATAGGACACATGTGCTTGGAACAGCTGTGGAACTGGGTTCCTGGGCTAAGGCTTTTGTCAAAATACTGTAGTTCCCAGAACTTGAGGCCACAGGCTCACTCTCCAAAGCACAAGAGAATGCAATTCTCCCACTAAGCTGAGGCTTATCTCTCTGAGGCACATCCCAGTAGCTTTGTCCCAGGAGCTTGGATGTAGCTATGGTTCTGACCTTGGGAGACACCAGCATGGATCTGAATTAAAAAAAAAAAAAAAAAAGAAGAAGTCCTACAGAGGCTCAGGCCCCAGAGAGTTGGGCACAGCTGCAATTCAGGACCCAGAACAAACAGGGCACACTGGCAGGTGGGCTCCAGGGAATAAGGTACCATGAGGTGGTGACTCTGGAACTGGAAATGGTAGGACATAGGAGTATCCCAGACTTTATAAGGCCAGGTATAGCAGCAAGGATGTAAGTTCCTGATGTGATTTAGGCCCCAGGGGAAGGGAGCAGTACAGTGGTGCTTCCACTTCCAGAAGAGGGGGATGTCTTGGCAGCTCAGACTGTGGGAGTCTAGTCCAGTTCCAGGTAGAGAGGGCACTGTGGGCTTTTCGACCTGAAGGTGCATAACCGCAGCTCAGCCAAGGCTGTGATTCCCTGGGACTAAAAGCACTGTGTCTGTTTAGCCCCAGAAAGTGAAGCTACATGGGTCAGCAGAGCCTCTGGATCACTGGGCTCAGGGTGTGGCATCAGCTATGATGCTTAGAGGTACAGCTGCTTCATTGGGCCAGAGGCTCATATTTCCAGGGTGCAGGCTGCTGCCTCACCTATTGCATAGGGCAGGGGGGGTACTGCTCCAGTATGCCAGTGGCTTGAGGTCCCTGGGAAATGAGTTGATGCCTCAGCTGTGGCACCAGAGCATGACTGTCCCCACAGTTAAAAGGCTCCAGGTTCCTGAGGGCAGGGCACCACTTCAGCTTGACCCTGAGGGAAGAATGCACCAGCAACTGGGATGGGGGTAAAAGAATAGCTTTGTGGTAGCTTGACTCTAGGGAGTAGGCCATAAGACAAGATTTCATTCCTTTTTATGTTTAAATAATATTCAATTGTGTGTGTACATCTATTTACCAAATTTTCTTTATCCATTCATCTGTTCATGGACATTCAGATGATTCCATATCTTGGCTATTGTAAATACTGCTGCAGTAAACATGGGAGTGCAGATTCTCTCTTCAATATATGAATTTCTTTTCCTTGAAACACTTCAGGACATTGGACTGGACAAAGATTTTAAATGGAACACTTCAAAAGCACAGATAATGAAAGCAAATATAGATCACTCAGATTATATCAAACGAAAAAGTTTCTGCACGGCAAAAGAAACTCATAAGTGGGAGCTGAACGATGAAAACACATGGACACAGGGAGGGGAACATCGCACACTGGGGCCTGTCGTGGGGTGGAGGGCAAGGGAAGGGAGAGTATTAGGACAAATACCTAATTCATGCTGGGCTTAAAACCTAGATAACGGGTTGATAGGTGCAGCAAACCACCATGGCACATGTATACCTATGTAACAAATCTGCACGTTCTGCATGTGTATCCCAGAACTTAAAATAAAAATAAAAAAGAAACAATCAACAGAGTAAAGAGACAACTTGTAGGGCTGAAGAAAATACATGAAAACTATTCATCTGACCAGCAGTTAATACCCAGAATATAAAAGAAACACAAACAATTTAACAGAAAAAAAACTAATAATCTGATTTTAAAATTCTGAATAGACATTTTTCAAAAGGAGACATACAAGTGGCCAAGAAATATATGAAAAAATGTTCAATATCACTAATCTTCAGAGAAATGAAAATCAAAACTGTAATGAGATATTATCTCACCTCCATTAAAAAGGCAATTATCAAAAAGACAAAACTAGAAAATGCTGGTGGGGATGTGGAGAAAAGGGAACTCTTATACACTGTTGGTAACCATTATGGAAAATAGTATGGAGGTTCTTTAAAACCTAAAAACAGAAAACCAGGTGATTCAGCAATCATATTACTGGGTATTTAGCCAAAGGAAAGGAAATCGGTATATTAAAGGGACTGTTTTTAAAGACTTATTTGCCTAATCTTGGTTTGTCATTGAACACCAAACTTGTAGCAGTTTCAGATTTCAGAAATAGACTTCCATTTTGTTTCCTTACTCACTGGAGAAGTGCTTTCTGCAAGGTGATAACAAAATTTGGCTTTCCAATGTGAATCATTAATCCCCAGTCCTATGCAAACCAGGAAAAAGTGATCCATAATGTGTCTCTTTAAGTGGATCCTTTTTAGATGTGTTCATTTTCCCACAAAAATTACTAACTGTATAGTCAACCTGAGTGCAAACTATACGACATTTATAGCCAAAAGAAAAGTTTACTTAGTTATTTAGGATATAAACTAAGTCTATAGTTACTTTTTAATAAAGCCAGCTTAGAAAAATTTCCTTTAAAAACATATATGTAAAGCAAGAGTTATATACCTCATATTAATGAACGACGGTAAGTTACGATAAGGTCCTTGGCAATGAATGATTTTAATTAATTATACTGCAGGATTGATCTCTTTTTATGTCAATGTATTACTGATGAGTTGACTGCTCCTGTTGAAGATATTTCAGCATTATTTATGATCATTTACAGTAGTCATTTTTAATATAGGGAATTTGTATCTGTTGATTAAAAAATTCTAACAATTCTATCATTCTTCTATATCCTCAGTATATTCCAATAAATTAGATGTGGTTTAAGAAAATGTCACTTGACAGCCAGGCACGTTGGCTCACGCCTGTAATCCCAGCACTTTGGGTGGCCAAAGTGGGTGAATCACTTGAGGCCAGGAGTTCGAGACCAGCCAGGCCAACACGGCGAAACTCCATCTCTACTGAAGATACAAAAATTAGCCGGGCGTGGTGGTGCATGCCTGTAGTCCCAGCTACTCAGGAAGCTGAGACAGGAGAATTGCTTGAGCCCGGGAGGCGGAGGTTGCAGTGAGCCGAGATTGCACCAGCCTGGGCGACAGATCGAGACTCTGTCTCAAAAAAAAAGAAAAGAAAAAGAAAACGTGACTTGAGAAGCAAGAAAGTACTCAGACAGCAAGTAATAATTATCTCCAACTGAGGTTTAAAGTTAGACTCTTCTCTTACATTTTGTGGTATCTATTAATTTTGTGGAATAAGTACAAACAAAACTACAGGTTCAATAAATTGACACAGAGTTGACTCTACTCAGAACTCATGACAGTCACATTTATTATTATGGCCTGCAGTGTAATAATTATCTATCCTACTTGTTAATTCTAATAAAACCTTTTTCTTTTTATATTGTATGTTTTGTGCATCTTGAATCTTCCTTGCCTCTCCTCACTACTAATCAAGAAAATTCCAGACTTTAACCTTGGAAATTACAGGTTAACTGTAAATAAAAGAAGTTTCAGCAAATTAAAAAGAATCTGAGTTCTCCTACAGATGCAGAAATGCAGATTCAATTTTGCACAAATGGTGAATTAAGAACTTAAAAAAAAGAGTATCACTCTTATTTCTTGTCCAGGATGAGGGGAATATGTAATCCTTTTATTTTCTATTATTAAAACTGTCCCTGGAAGTGTTATTTGAACAAAGGATTCTTATGATATCAGGGCTTCAGAGATATGTTGCAGTGTTCTGTGAAAATAAGCTTTAACCTCTAAAATGTCTCTAATACAGATTAGTTGTCTTAGCAGATAACACTTTGTTTCCCTGGTAATAATATTTATATTGACCTTTCTGTTTTGAAAAAGTACCAATACTTATAAGATTTGTCAAACCACAAGAGGACCACTAACACTCCTCTCCTCTCTCACTCTCAGGCATGAAATGAGACCGTGACTGTTATGGATATGTAGGCCCTCCTTATATCCTCACCAATGTTGGCCACTCTCGGTCAGTCCTCTGGGTAATAAAGTGTACATATAAATATATACTGAGTACAGGACTGACATTATACCCTACAACTATTACAGCCTGTAAAATTGTTGTGTGTCTGAATATTTCTGAATGAAACAAATTGTTGTTTGGTATTCAATGACCTTGATATGGTCAAACCTTAACTCATATTCTTCCTTTAAACCTCATGAATATTGAATTTCTTTGCCATCGTTAACATATGCTTTGTCCTTTCTGGCCTCCAGTTATGTTATTGGGCTGTTCTCTCGGCCTTGAATGACCCCTCTTAATTCTTTCTCTATCTTCTATCTCTAATGGCCACTAAAATGCGACCACATTTGAAATTCCAACCATCCTTAAACCTGAACTGAAGTTCTTCTTTAAATTCTCATGGTACTTTACTCATAACTCTTTAAAAAGGTCTATTCTGTATTATAGTTATTTATAGTTATTATATCTATTATGATGTTGTAATAATCATAAAATTATAATTTGTCTGAATCTTTTTAATCTCCTGCAGTTACGAGCAAAGCATCTTATACATCATAGGACCTCAAATGAATGCTGAAAATATTATTTAATGTCATTTTTTTTGCATTAGGATGCTTTTCCACAGGCAGAAAAACAATCTGCTGCAAATAATAAAGGAATTATAGTCTATGAGGGATTCACTTGAAGCAGAATATAACTTCTCATTGATTTGTTTTCACTATAGCTGAGGTTGTATGTAGACTAGAAATAAATCTATGTTAGAGACGTTCATGTAATAAGTAATTGCTGAGCTATCACCGCTTACTGATTGAGTCCTACTTTTAAGTCCTTGTAGCTTGTTTGTGAGGGTAAGCCTCAGAGAATTTTTTTAAGTGGGAAGTTAGATTCAGTATTTTGCTTCACTTTGTCTTTTAGATTCAGTGTTTGAAGAGAAAGAGTGATTCTATCTTAGCTCAGTGCTTTCAGCAGCTGCTCATGCTACAGAGTAGGAAATATTTTTTAAAAAGACATACAAGAAAAAGGAGGATAGAGTCATAACTGAGGGGAAGCAAGTTAATTTTAAGCCTCAGTTATTCAAGCTAAATGGTTAACTGACAACCAGTTACTGTTCTTTGCTAGAGTCTCTCTTGATTGAACTGTGTATGCATGGACAATAGGAAGAATTAGAAGGAAAGTAAAAGTTATTTAATGTTTGCCAAGAGTCAGGCCCTCTGCTAAGTGATTTGCATAAATTATTTTTTTCCATTATAATAACAATTTGGGATATAGGTAGATTCAATATCCCCTTTCTATTGATGAGGAAATTGAGGTTTTCAGGATATAAATGTAGCTACAAGGTCAATAGACAAGCCGGGGTACACATTTCAGTCTCTCAGTCCCCCAGGTCTATGGGCTCTCCATTATAACATGCTGAATAAACTCAAATATAAGCTGAATATTCACATTTTTACTGTCCTCTTTTCTCTAACTTTTCTGACACTCTTTAATTGGGCAAATTTAATTTTTTATCTAATTTTAGGCTCTAAACATTCTGAATAATTACATAATCAAGTCATAATCCTAGGTCACAAAGTAAGTCGAACTTTCTCAAATACTCTTCCCTCTTAAGGAAACATGATAAAGTGAATATAGCCCGAAGAGGCTAATAGTCTAGTTGCAGAGTCAGACTCAATGAAATTTAAAGAAAGCCAGGAGGTGAGGATAAAACTGGGACAGCTGAAAGAAGGGCAGGTTCCCTAATCATCTCAGTAGATTACAGTTTTGTTACTGAGAAGAGCTGAAGGGTCACCCTACTGAGACCCCCTTCAAGCATGTTTTTCCCTCAGCTTCAGAACTTACTTTGTATATGAGATGTTTGAATAAATCTTTGAACCTACGCATTTCTCAGCAGAACACAGGAAAGGAACTGATTAGAAATTTAAATTTCAGAAACATTCAAAATTGCAAAATAGAGATTTCTTCCCAAAATACTATGCAGAGGCTTCCAGTGAGTCTTATTATGCTCATTACAAAAGGTAAGTACACTGGCATCCACACTTGGATGGACTATTTGAAAACACACAGGATGGTTGGAAAAATGAGAATAGGTAAAGGAAAAGATAAATTCTCAATTAATCAATGCCCCTCTATGCAGTCAGTGACCTTTATGGAATCTCCTGTCTCACTAATCTTTTGCACATCCAGCAGAAGAGGGAAGGGTCAGTTTGTCAGTGTCTTTTACTGAAGGTCCGTTGTTCAGAGAATTGCAATGAACTTGATAAAGAATACATGAACATAGAAAACAGATTACTAGAGGCTGGGCGCGGTGGCTCACGCCTGTAATCCCAGCACTTTGGGAGGCCGAGGCGGGCGGATCATGAGGTCAGGAGATCGCGACCATCCTGGCTAACACGGTGAAACCCCGTCGCTACTAAAAAAATTAGCTGGGCGTAGTGGCGTGCGCCTGTAGTCCCAGCTACTCAGGAGGCTGAGGCAGGAGAATGGAGTGAACCCAGGAGGTGGAGTTTGCAGTGAGCGAGATCAAGCCACAGCACTCCAGCCTGGGCGAAAGAGCTAGACTCTGTTTCAAAAAAAAAAGAAAGAAAACAGACTACTAGATCTCAAGCATCTTTCATTGTAATGGAAAAACAAGTACACAAAAATGTTGTCATTATTATGGTCACTGCCCTTTGGCATGGCACACACATGAGTTATCAGTCTTCTCTATAAAATGAACCACAGATGGTACATTAGTCTTAACTGTTCCACAGACACAGGGACAATGTTCTGTGCTAACGACTTTAGATAGGCCAATGTTGCATGAATTACTTATTTGGCTGTTTTTCCCCCCAACACTGTAAGTTTTAAGCATAAAAAATTCTTTCTACTATTACAGTGTATCAGGTGCTTTATACAGTAAGGTGCTTGATAACTATTTTTGAATATATGATTGAATAAATGAATAAAATGTTTTCAGTTTCACTTTGGTATGTTCACAATCACCTCGAATTTTGCCCTTTTTAAAACAAAGCCTTTTTAAAAAACCACATAGCCTTCTCTTGGCTGATAGGTGACAGATTTTCTTGCATAATAGAGATTATTAAATGACCACTTCTCATGCAAAAAAAATCTAAAAAATGAGGGTAAATTTGATCTGGAGGACTTTCCAACCCACTCTCATTTATCAAAAACCCTTTAGTGGAACCATCTCAGGGTCACACCTCATTCATTCTCTCTACAGAGGTATATTGACTCCCCAGGCTAAGGGCTGGAGGCAGAGCAGCAAACTACCATGCCACTCTTAGGAAGCTTTCAGTTCAAAGGTAGGAAAGTCACTAAAAGAGACAACAATTACAAACCATGGTTAAAAGTTAAATCGGGGTGTCCAATCTTTTGGCTTCTCCAGGCCACACTGCAAGAAGAAGAATTGTCTTAGGCCACACATAAAATACACTAAAACTAAAGATAGCTGATAAGCTAAAAAAAATAAAAAAAAAACGAAAACAAAACAAAAAACCAAAAAGAATTCAGACAAAAAACTCTCATTATGTTTTAAGAAAGTTTATGAATTTCTGGTGGGCCACATTCAAAGCTGTCTTGGGCCACATGTGGCCTATAGGCCAAGGGTTAGAGAAGCTCGTGTTAAAGCAGTATATTGTTTGTGTTAAAGTAAAACAGTATATAATTCTACTTATTACAATGTATCAGCTGTTTTATATATTAGGGTGCTCAACAACTATTTTTGAATGTGTGACTGAATAAATAAATAAAATTTTGTCAGTGTCATTGTGGCATGGTCACAATTAACTTGATCATCCTAATCCTTACTTGGGACTAGACAGGGAATCCTGATCTACTCTTAGATATGGATTAGGATAAGCAACACCATATGCCAGATATTTCAATTAGATGTCTTCATTCCATCAAGCATTTCATCTCTTCTTCAAAGCTGATGTATGACCTCCAACATTTTTGGTACCAGGAACCAGTTTCGTGGAAGACAATTTTTTCACAGACCAGTGGGGATGGTTTCAGGATGATTCAAGCACATTACATTTATTGTGCACTTTCTTTCTATTATTATTACACTGTAATATATAATGAAATAATTATACAACTTACCGTAATATAGAATCAGTGGAAGCCCTGAGCTTCTTTCCCTGCAACTAGATGGTCCCATCTTGGGGAGATCGGAAACAGTGACCTATTATCAGGCATTAGATTCTCCTAAGGAGCACACAATTCAGCATGCACAGTTCACAATAGGGTTTCCAGTCCTATGAGAATCTGATGTCTCTGCTTATCTGACGGGAGGTGGAACTCAGGCAATGACATGAGCAATGGAAAGCAGCTGTAAATACAGATGAAGCCTCACTCACTCGCCTGCCTCTCACCTCCTACAGTGCAGCCCAGCTCCTAACAGGCCATGGGCTGGTACCGGTCCATGGCCTGCGGGTTGGGGATCCCAGCTCTATCTAATCTGATATCTTGCTTTTGGTTAAGATATTAAGGAGGCTGGGCGCAGTGGCTAACACCTGTAATCCCAGCACTTTGGGAGGCCGAGGTGGGCGGATCACCTGAGGTCAGGAGTTCGAGACCAGCCTGACCAACAAACCCCGTCTCTACTAAAAATACAAAATTAGCTGGGCATGGTGGCACATGCCTGTAACCGCAGCTACTCAGGAGGCTGAGGCAGAAGAATCACTGGAACCTGGGAGGCAGAGGTTGCAGGGAGCTGAGATAGTGCCATTGCACTCGAGCCTGGGCAAAAAGAGTGAAACTCCATCTCAAAAAAAAAAAAAAAATATATATATATATATATATTACAGCAGTAGGCAGGCAGTATACCTCAAAAAGTAATCCAATCTCATGTAAGAGTTGAAAATTTAGATTGAATAGCCCATGACAGAAAGTCAGTCAGAATTACTACAGTCAAAACCTGAGAATCTGAATTTTAACAATTTTTTTTAAGTGAGTTGTATGCATGCTAAAGTAAGATCCACTGCCTTATGCTGACCTTGCTTCTTTAAAAACTACTGCATTTCGTACCTGGTTGTTTTAGTTAAGGCTCTTCTGCTCTGAATTCAGTCTCAAATATGCATTTTCAATTAATTATTTTTAACAAGGTGTCAAATAAATTCAATAAGGAATCATGAGGTAAAAGCCATGAGAGACACTTGAAAGATGCACCAGAGAGAATTCAGTCACTCTCATCAAAGAAAGTATTGTTAGATAGCATAGATAATTTCTTCTGAGAGAAATGACTTTTCCAGAAGAAAACATGGACTCTATTTGGTAGCAACATTCTTTGAAGTTTGCATCAAATCCCAAATAAACCTTAAATATATTTGACTCTATGTGTTAGCAATCTATGCTTGAACTGACATAAATTAGTACACAACACAATAAGCAAAGAATGTCTAATCCTATGCAGCAGTGTGTTCAGTGATATAAGAACTAGATACAGAATGTGACAGGACTCTACCCTTTACTTTTTTATATTAAGCCAATCATTTAATCCTTCTGTGCAACAAGTTCCCTAATCTTCAGTAATGTGGCTATTAATACCTATACCACACACGTAGGAAGGAGAATCAAATAGAATAAAGAGTGTAAACAGTATAAAATCTGAAGTGTTATTCAAATGTATAAGTTAAATAATCATCATTATCAAAAATATTTATTATCAATAAAGAACACTGAAGATTATAATGAAATGTTATGGAGTCTCTGCTGATTACCTATATTATAAACTAAGCCTAGGAAACTAAAATCATGGCATATGTCTCTCACATTGCCAAAATTGTTGCCAAGTGTTTAGTACAGTAGAGGTACAGAGGTTATTCAATTTTTTTTGTTCGTTTTGTGTGTGTGTTTTTTTGTTTTTTGTTTTTTTTGTGAGACGGAGTCCACTCTGTTGCCAGGCTGGAGTGCAGTGGCACAATCTCAGCTCACTGCAAGCTCTACCTCCTGGGTTCGAGCGATTCTCCTGCCTCAGCCTCCTGAGTAGCTGGAATTATAGGTGCACGCCACCACACTGGGCTAATTTTTGTATTTTTTAGTAGACACAGGGTTTCACCATGTTGGCCAGGATAGTCTCCATCTCCTGACCTCGTGATCCGTCTGCCCCACCCTCCCGAAGTGTTGGGATTACAGACGTGAGCTACCATGCCCAGCCTCACTTGTTTTCAACAGAAAATACGGGAGTTTCTGTTTCTTGAGGAGAGGGCCACAAACACGAACTAAATCACTTCCACAAAACTAACATGGCATATGCCTCAAAAGTGAGAGATTACAGCTGTAAGACTCCAGAATACAAAATAAACTAGGAGAAAAGCTCGAGGAGATAAAAAAATAATAATATAGAGAGGATCCAGGTGAGGAGAGGGCTCTGGGGCACAGGGGAAGGGAGAGGTATCTACTTGTTGATTTTTTTTTTTTCCTCACATGACCTGGATGAATGTTTGCCCACCCTTTGTCACAGGAAGGAATACAACACCATGTCAACTTGGCACAGAAACAGAAAAACTGGCAAAGAAACAGAAAAAATAACTGCATTAAAAAAACCATTAAATAAATGGAATAAATTCTATTTTAAAATGGCCTTTATGGCCTAGATGTTTTCACAATTCTGTCAAGATTTCAAAGAACAGATACCCATCTCACATAAACTTTTTAAATGATTACCCAACGTATTTCATGGGCCTATTAAAACCCAGATTCTAAAACCAGATAAGAAAAGGGTTCATGAATGTAGACATAAATTATTAGATAATTGAATATTCCAATACATAAAAAAAAGGTCAGAAATAAAAATAGCTAGAAAGAGCTTCAGTTTTATCTTTAGATACCAAAAAAACAAAAACAAAACTATACAAATAGCAAATTAACAATTTTCTTAAGCCCAGTGGAGAACCGAGGTCTCAATATAGACAACTACTCTAAATCCAGAGGGAAAGTGATGCCTGCATGGAGAAGCAGGACCAGCATTTCCTTAACATGGAAATGTGCCAGTGTTACAGTGTGAAGCCCAGAAGGGCCTACAGATATAGGTGTGTTCTGTTTTATAGGCTTTTGTTCCAGGAAACCCATCACATGATAACTAGGAAAATCAGTGAAAATCCTGAAACAGAGCCCTCCAAGGTTCTGCTGGGTGGGAAATAGCCAGTATTTCCAAAATTCCATCTAGATACATCACTACTAATTATCTTATACAATAAAAGCCTTGATCTGTAGGTAGAGTTTTATATATTATATTATATTATATTGTATTATATTATATTATATTGTATCATATTATATTTATTATATTACATTATACTATATTATACTATATTAGTATATGTATTTCTATGTATGTGCACACACACACATATAATATATAATGTGTGTATGTATATCTCCTTGACCATATACTAAACTTTAAGAAATTTAAAATGATAGAAATGAACAAAGTACATTTCTAGCCCATAAGGGAATTAAACTATGAATCAATAACAGAAAGACACCTGAAAAAGCCCCAAATATTTGGAAATTAAACAACACACTTCTAAATAACTTATCAATTGAAAAGGAACTCTCAAGGATCAATTATAAAATGAAAAATTTTAATATAATAAAATACAATGTGTAAAAATTGTGGAATTCAGCTAAGGTAGTATTAGAAAGAAATTTATATCATTAATTGCTTACATTAAAAATAAAGTTGTAAGGTCAGCAACATAAATTACTTACAAAAATTGAAAAAAAGGTAGCAAACTAAATACAAAGCCAAAATTAAGGAAAAAATATGTAAAGATTAGAGTGGAAATCATGAAACTAAAGCAGAAAACAACAGACAAAAATCAAAGAAGCAAACAAAGGTAAATTAAAAATTAATAAAATTGACAAACCTATCACAAGACTGATCAAAAAAAGAGAGAGAAAACATAAATTATTAATATCGGGAATGAAAAAAAAAAGAAGACATCATTCTGGATACCACAGATACCCAAAAGACAATTTTAAAATACTATAAAACTCTATTCCCCCAAATTTAATAACTTTGGTGAAATTTACCACATCCTTAAAAATACACAAACTAGCAAAATTCACTAAAGGAAAAATAAATACCTGAATAACCTTATATCTATTAATGAAATTAACCTCCAAAGACGGAGCTAATAAGAAACTGAATCCCTGAACAGACCAATAATGAGCTCCAAAATGGAATTAGTAATAAATAGCCTACTATTACCAAAAAAAGCCCAAGACCTGATGGATTCACAGTCAAATTCTACCAGCTGTACAAAGAAAAGTTGATACCATTCCTACAGAAATATTCCAAAAAACTGAAGAGGAGGGACTCTTGCTCAACTCATACTATGAGGCAAGCATCATCTTCATACCAAAATCTGGCAACATGCCCATCTTTTGGAAGACATCCTTGCAAGATAGTGAGGTATAGATTGCTGGCCCTCATGAGAGAATGAAATTTAGCCCTTTGAACCAGCCTTACTTGCACCAAAGTCAACCAGCTTTTTTGTTATCCCCTAACCTGTCATGCTGCCATATGTGATTGCAGTCAAGAAGCAGAAAAACAGACAAACAAACAAATAAAAAAACACTTGATCATTTACTGTTGGTTAGCCTACTCAAAAATGAAGTTCAACTTTCTGATATATTTCTGAGCCCGCTTATTCTGTGAGTATTACTGTTTGTGAAAAAAATTTAAAAAAGCAAATTCACCATTATCAAGTAGACTTCATCACCAAATGCAAAGTTGGCTTAACATATGCAAATCAATAAATGTAATTCATTGCATAAAAAGAACTAAAGACAAAAAACACATGATTATCTCAATAGATACAGAAAAGGCTTTTGATAAAATTGAACAAACTTTCATGTTAAAAACTCTCAATAACCTAGGTATAGAAAGAACATACCTAAAAATAATAGAAGCCATCTATGACAAACCCACAACCAACACTATATTGAATAGGCAAAAGTTGGAAACATTCCCCTTGAAAACAGGCAAAAGACAAAGATGTGATGCCCTCTCATCACTCCTATTCAACACAGTATTGGAAGTCCTAGCAAGAGCAATCAAGCAAGAGAAAAAAAATAAAAGGAATCCAAATATGAAGACAGGAAGTCAAACTATCTCTGCAGATGACATGATTCTAGATCTAAAAAGCCCCCAGTCTTGGCCCAAAAGCTCCTCCAGCTGATAACCAACTTCAGCAAAGTTGCAGGATACAAAGTCGATGTTGAAAAATCATTAGCATTCCTATACACCAATGACGGCCAAACCAAGAGCCACATCAGAAAGGCAATCCCATTTGCAATTGCCATAAAAAAGCATAAAATACCTAGGAATACAGCTAACTAGGTAGGTAAAAGATCTCTACAATGAGATTTACAAAACACTGCTCAACTAAATCATAAAAGACACAAACAAATAGAAAAACATCTCATGCTCATAGAAGGAAGAATCCATGTTATTAAAATGGCCATATTGCCCAAAGCAATTTACAGATTTAATGCTATTCTTATCAGGCTACCAATGACATTCTTCACAGAACTAGAAAAAAACTATATTATAATTCACATAGAACCAAAAAAGAGCTTGTATAGCCAAGACAATCCTAAGCAAAAAGAACAAAGCTGGAGGCATCAAGTTACCTGACTTCAAACTATACTTCAAGGCTACAGTAACCAAAACAGCATGGTAATTGTACAAAAACAGATACATCAACCAATGGAACAGAATAGAGAGACCAGAAATAAGGCCATGCCCACAACTATCTGATCTTCTACAAACCTAACAAAAACAAGCAATGGGGAAAGACTCCCTATTAAATAAATGGTGCTGGGATAACTGACTAGCCATATGCAGAAGATTGAAGCTGGACCCCTTCCTACAACATGCACAAAAACCAACACAAGATAGATTAAAGGTTTAAATGTAAAACCCAAAACTATAAAATCCCTGGAAATCAACCTAGGTAGTACCATCTTGGACACAGGAATGGGCAAAGATTTCATGACAAAGATGCCAAAAGCTATTGCAACAAAAGCAAAAACTAACAAGTGGGATCTAATTAAACTTAAGAGCTTCTGCACAACAAAGGAAAATATTGACAGTAAACAGACAAACTACAGAATGAGAGAAAATATATTGCAAACTATGCGTCTGACAGTCTAACATGCAGCATCTATAAAATACTTAAAAATTTACAAGAGAAAAACAACCCCATTCAAAAGTGAGCAAAGAACATGAACAGACACTTTTTTAAGGAAGACATATATGCAGTCAAAAAACGTGAAAAAATCTCAATGTTATTCATCATTAGAGAAATGCAAATCAAAAGCACAATGAGATACCATCTTACACCAGTTAAAGTGGCTATTAATAAAAAGTCAGAAAATAACACATGTTGGCAAGGTTGTGGAGATAAGGAAATGCTTATATGCTGTCGGTGGGAGTGTAAATTAGTTCAACTGTTATGGAAAATAGTATGGCAATTCCTCAAACAGCTACAAAGCGGAACTACTATTCGACCCAACAATTCCATTACTCCCCAAAATATAAATTATCCTACCATAAAAAAACACACACACAGGAATGTTCATTGTAGCACTATGCACAACAGCAAAGACGTGGAATCAATCTATATGCCCATCAATGACAGATTGGATAAAGAAAATGTGGTACATATACATCATGGAATACTATGTAGCTATAAAAAAGAATGATATCATGTTTTTTGTGGGAACATGGATAGAGCTACAGGCTCTTATCCTTAGCAATCTAAAGCAGGAACAGAAAACCAAATACTGCATGTTCTCACTTATAAATGGAAGTTAAATGACAAGAACTTATGAACACAATGATGGAAACAGCAGGCACTGTGATCTACTAGCGTGTGGAGGGATGGAGGAGGGAGAGGAGCAGAAAAAATGGCAACAATAAAAAAAGAATGAGATGGAAATTCTAGAGCCAAAAAGTACAATAACTGAAATGTAATTCACTGAATATGACCAAATGGTTTTAAAATGGAAAAAGAAAATAAATCCATAAAATTCAAAATAGATTAATAGATTGAATAAAATTTGGAGTACAGTGAAGAAAAGATTGAAAAACAATAAAGGCTCAGAGACTTGAGGGATAATATCAAATGATTCAACATTTATGTCACTGGAGTTCCAGGAGAATAGAGACAAAAAGTGAAAGAAAAAAATATTTGCAGAAATAAAAGGCTATAATCTTCCCAAATTTGGTAAAAAGAAAGAAAGGAAAAAGCTATAAATTTACAGGTCCAAGAAATTTACAAACTCCAAATAGGATAAATACAAAGAAAATCACAATGGAGAAACTCATAGTTCCAAGATAGAGAATCTTGGAAGCACCTAAAAACAAATGAAATTATGTAGATGGTAACAATCATGCAATCAACTGTAGGTTTTTGTATCACAAACAGCGGAGGCCAGAAGACATCAGAATGGCATGTCCAAAGTAAAGAAGGAAAAGTTTTTCAGCCAAATTCTGTATCTACTGAAAGTGCCCTACACCATGGAATACTATGCAGCCATAAAAAATGATGAGTTTGTGTCCTTTGTAGGGACATGGATGAAACTGGAAAACATCATTCTCAGTAAACTATCGCAAGGACAAAAAACCAAACACCGCATGTTCTCACTCATAGGTGGGAATTGAACAATGAGAACTCATGGACACAGGAAGGGGAACATCACATTCCGGGTACTGTTGTGGGGTGGGGGGTGCGGGGGGCGGGGACAGCATTAGGAGATATACCTAATGCTAAATGACGAGCTAATGGGTGCAGGAAATCAACATGGCACATGGATACATATGTAACAAACCTGCACATTGTGCACATGTACCCTAAAACCTAAAGTATAATAAAAAAAAAAAAAAAAGAAAGTGCCCTACAAAAATAAAGTAATTATGTCTGTAGAATTGCTTAGCAAAACAAACAAATTTTAAAAGTTGAAATAAAAACCTTTTGTGTCTTTAAAATATGAGCTATTTGTAGCATATCTGCACTAAAAAGAAATGCTCAATGAAGTTCAAAGGACTGAAAAAAAGTGATGCCAAATAACAAGCTGGATATACAGGAAGAAATGAAGAGCACCAGAAATGGCAAACAATATATATAGTGTATGTGTGAATGTGTGTGTTTCTATATATAATATATACCTGTTTTCCTTTTCTTTCAAAACATTGTGCTTAGTGAATGAAGCCAAACGCAAAATGTACAAATTACATGGTTCCATTTATATGACATTCTAGAAGAAGCAAAAGTAATATTTAGTGACAGAAAACAGATCACTGGTTGCCTGGCACTGGGATCAAAGGCAGAAATTGACTGCAAAAGGTCACAAGAAAACTTTTGGAGGGGATGGAAATTTTCTATATGTTGTTTGCGGTGGAGGGTACACAGATGCATGCATTTGTCAAAGCTCATCAAACTGTACCCTTAGCATGGCTGCATTTTACTGTATATGAATTGTACCTTAATAAATTTGATTTAGGAAAACATAATGCAAAAGGTAACAAATTTGACAAAATACAAAGAAGAATTTCTGCTCAATGTAAAGTTAAAAGAAAGATTAAAGACAGGGAGGAATATTTGCAATGTTTACAACTAACAGTATTAATCTAGATTATATAAGGAATTTCCGAAAAACAAAAAAGAAAAACAGAAAACCCAATAGAAGGAGTTGACAAAAGCTTCACATATGAAAATAAGGCTCATATTCCCTACTAAAGAAGCACAAAGTTCAAATTACGAGTTTTCAAATTAACAAAATTCAGAAAGTTGGTTAACACCAAATGTTAGAAAGTATAATAGTGAAATTAAGCTGCTGGGTTTTGCTGACGGACTTAGAAATTGAGTCAGCCATTCTGTAAAGCATTCAGGAAGTAGTAAAAATTATATGTGCAAATAACTTACAAAACCTTCCACTGGTAATACTAGGTGCCCATCATAAGAGATAAACGGAATAAAATGTGATAATATTCACAAGATGGAATTCCAGGCAATAAGGAAAAGAAGAAAAGTGCATATAGAGTACAATTAGTAAATCATAAGAAAATTATGAGTGATAAAACTACTAAATAGAATAATTCAACATCATTTATATAAATGAAAACATGAACACATCAATATATGGAGTAATATTATATAGTTTTCAGGGATACACGTGAAGTCTTGTCTACGGATATGGGCAGAGAGAAATGTCAGTGAATATGAGAAATCATGTAAAAAAAGGTAATTGCAGAAAAATATAAGAGAGACCTTGTGCAGATTGATAACAGCGAAGTATAATTAACTCTCTGCATATAAAATAAAAAATGTATTTCTCTCCATTCATGAATCTTAATACTTTTGTAATGCTGAGCCTTATATATGAACTATTATTACGCCTTTCTCAAATGAAGAAACTATGAAGACAACAGCAGTATTCTGAGCATGTGCTTGAGATTACTGTCTTTCTGCATATTAAAATGGATACAGCATTCCTTGGGAAACATCAAAGTCTCATTTCATCACAAATTTTTTATCTCCAAAGAGAATATACTTATTTTTCATGGTGTATGTGATACTGCCCATACCCATCTTGTTTTAAATTGAAAAATATGTAAAGAATCATGAGTCGATTTAGTTGAATATTATAAAGTAATAGTCTCTCATTTCATAACAATCATTTAATGACCATGGAATATGTTTTATGTTATCTACTAATAATCTATTTAGAAACACATTGAGGATCTATTTTCTAATTCAGTTTGCACCCACTTTTATCTTTTGGAAAAATTGCTGATAAGAAAATTGTTGATACAACTCTTAAAAATAAGTTTATTTTAACATGCAATTTTTTTTCCAGGTAACATTCAATTAGTAATAGTTTTTTTAAAGCATGTCATCATGAATCTCCTCTAGTAGGTGAGATGAGACACACGTAGCTATAATTAAAGCAATGTGTCATAAATGACACTCCATCTGATGGCACTTCATCATGGGATGAAGAAATTACTTATTATTAAAGAAGGGGATCAGAGAAGCTTTGTGAAAGAAACAACATTTGAACTGGATCTTAAGAAGGTTTACAATTTCCATGTAAACAGAACAAAGGGAAGTAGGAAAATGAGCAGGGTGTAAAAGATGTATTACGTATTTTTGTTTACACAATATATTATACCATATAGGAAGTGACATAAAATAACAGCAAAATTAAATTGAAGGGTACAATACAGATAAAGATTTTGAACTTTATTACATATAGTTTTGAGTAAAAACTAATGACATATCACACCAAGTTTGGAATATTAATCAGTTGTATGGAGAATGTGAAGAAATAATTAAATGGAGAAATTGGTTATAAGTTATGGCAACTGTCAAATTAGAGATAACAAGAACCTGAAATAGAATAGATACTACAAAAATGGAGAGAGGCCGGGCGCGGTGGCTCACGCATGTAATCCTAGCACTTTGGGAGGTCAAGGCGTGCAGATCATGAGGTCAGGAGTTTGAGACCAGCCTGGCCAACATGGTGAAACCCCGTCTGTACTAAAAATACAAAAATTGGCCAGGGGTGGTGGTGTGTGCCTGTAATCCCAGCTACTGGAGAGGCTGAGGCAGGAGAATCGCTTGAACCCAGTAGGTGGAAGTTGCAATGAGCTGAGCTCATGCCACTGCACTCCAGCCTGGGCTACAGAGCAAGACTCTGTCTCCAAAAAAAAAAAAAAAAAAAAAAAGAAAAAGAAAAAGAAAGAAAGAAAGAGAAAACGGAGAGAAAAGAAACAATGTATGTAGGAAAACTTTTCTAGGCAATGGAAAGTATTATACTCCACTGAGGAAAATATGAAATAAAAAGTTAAAATGACTATTGTAGTCTGGGTATTTGGTATATAATAATATAACGGTATATTGTATTCATTAATAGGAAAAGGAGAAAGATTAGGTCTAACAAAACATATGAAAATGTATTCTAGACATAGTTTGAAGTGTCTAAAATACCTTTAACAGGAAGTGTTCACAGAGCAATTGTATTGGTTGAGGCGATACTAACTGATGTAATAGAAAAACCTTGAAATCTACGTGGCTTAACACAATAAATGCTTATTTCTTGCTCATATAAGCCTAGTAAGAGCACGGCAGGAGGAAGGGAGTCTGCTCCACAGTAATTTAGGAACCTTGGCTGAAAGTCTCTGCAAATGGCTTTCAAAGTTTTACTGGGCATTAATGTACAGTCAGCTCACAAGAGGCAAAGTATGGAGAAAGTGAGAGGTGACAGCATGCTGGCAGCCCTCGCAGCCTTTGTTCGCTCTTGGCGCGTCCTCGGCCTCAGCGGCCCAGCACCCACTCTAGCCACGCTTGAGGAGCCCTTCAGCCCGAGCTGCATTGTGGGAGCCCCTTCCTCAGATGGCCGAGGCTGGAGCCAGCTCCCTCAGCCTGCGTGGAGGTGTGGAAGGAGAGGCATGGGCAGGAACCCGGGCTGCGGCGGCTTGCAGGCCAGCTAGAGTTCTGGGTGGGCATGGGCTTGGCAGGCCCCACACTCAGAGTGGCTGGCCGGCCCCACCAGCCCCTGGCAGTGAGGGGTGTAGCACCCAGGCCAGTAGCTGCGGAGGGTGCGCTAGGTCCCCCAGCAGTGCCGGCCCACCAGCGCTGCGCTCAATTTCTCGCCGGGCCTTAGCTGCCTCCCTGTGGGGCAGGGCTCCGGACCTGCAGCCTGCCATGCCTGAGTGCCCCCTCACCCCACCCCACCCCACCCCCGCCACGGGCTCCTGCACCTCCCCAGCCTCCCTGACGAGCGCCACCACCTGCTCCACGGCACCCTGTCCCATCAACCACCCAGGGGCTGAGGAGTGCTGGCGCATGGCACAAGACTGGCAGGTAGCTCCACCTGTGGCCCCGGTGCGGGATCCACTGGGTGAAGCCAGCTGGGCTCCTGAGTCTAGTGGGGACTTGGAGAACGTTTATGTCTAACTAAGGGATTGTAAATACATGAATCAGCACTCTGTATCTAGCTCAAGGTTTGTAAACACACCGATCAGCACCCTATCTCAGCGTTTGTGGATGCACCAATTGGCACTCTGTATCTAGCTAATCTGGTGGGGACTTGGAGAATCTTTATGTCTAGCTAAGGGATTGTGAATACACCAATCAGCACTCTGTATCTATCTCAAGGCTTGTAAATGCACCAATCAGCACTCTGTGTCTAGCTCAAGGTTTTGTAAATGCACCAATCTGTGCTCTGTGTCCAGCTGATCTGGTGGGAACTTGGAGAATGTTTATGTCTAGCTAAGGGATTGTGAATACACCAATTGGCACTCTGTATCTAGCTCAAGGTTTGTAAATACACAAATCAGCACTCTGTATCTAGCTAATCTAGTGGTGACGTGGAGAACTTTTGTGTCTAGTTCAGGGATTGTAAACACACCAATCAGCACCCTGTTAAAACAGACCAATCAGCTCTCTGTAAAATGGACCAATCAGCAAGATGTGGGTGGGACCAGATAAGAGAGAGAGGTGATTGGCCCACAGAGGCAGATTCCTCATAAACTGTTTAGTACCATCCTCTTGATGATGAGAGAATTCTTGTTTAGTTAGTTCACTTAAGAAATGGTTGCTTAAAAGAATCTGGGACCTCCCCACTCTCTCTCACTCCTGTTCTCACCGTGTGACCCACTAGCTCCCCTTCGCCTTCTGCTCACCAGAAGCAGATGCCAGAACTATGCTTCATGTAGAGCCTGCTGAACTGTGAGCCATTTTTTTTTTTTTTTTGAAATGGACTCTTGCTCTTGTTGCCCAGGCTGGAGTGCAAAGGCACGATCTTGGCTTACTGCAACCTCTGCCTCCTGGGTTCAAGTGATTCTCCTGCCTCAGCCTCCTGAGTAGCTGGGATTACAGGCATGTACCACCTTGCCTGGCTAATTTTGTATTTTTAGTAGAGACAGGATTTCTCCATGTTGGTCAGGCTGGTCTTCAACTCCCAACCTCAAGTGATCCACCCGCCTTGGCCTCCCAAAGTGCTGGGATTACAGGCGTAAGCCACCGTGCCCCACCAAGCCATTTAAACCTCTTTTCATTATAAATTATCCAACCTCAGATATTTATTTATAGCAATGTGAGAACTAACACAGTATGTCCTGGCATCAACTCTACAATTAAAAAGCGAGCATGAGCATATATCTTTCACGAATGGCTCACCAAAGAGAACATAAACAAGAGGATGTAACTAGAACGAGAAAAGAGGTTAGAAATAGATATATAAATTTGGGAGGTGTATGCTTAATTCCTATGCAGAACTCATAGGAAATATGACATTCCAATGGAGAAAGTATGGAAAAAGTATACCAAATGGAGGTTACTAGCAATCAGATACTTTTTGAAGTAAGATTCAAAAGGGAAAATAAAACTCAGAGAAACTCAATGAAAAATCTATAGAGTGTTTTAAGAGAGCAGAGGCAATAAGAAGCATTGGGGAAAGGAAGATGAATAGAGAGAAACATTGATGGGAATTGATGACTATGAGACCATTATGTCACTTCATAATACTGTGACTTTAACAGTTGTGGGAACAGAAACCATATGAAAAAGGATGACAGAACAAGTGAATTTTGAGAAACTTCAGCTTTTGTAGATATTAATCTTTACAGATAACTTAAGGGAAAAAAAAGAAGTGTGCAAAAAATATGGAATGTTGAAGATATGGTGGGTTGACAGAAATTTTGTTGGGCTGGCAAATTGGAATTCTATGAAAAATATTTAAGTTTGAAGGTAAAGATCCAGCTCAGAACAAGAATGTAAAGATGTAGCTATAAACTGTAGTACTGAGAAAACAAGGTCACAGAGAGTGTGAAGAAGAGTTGTGAGAATAACGGGAGTAAATAAGAAGCTAAAAAAAAGCAAATAAATCAACAACAACAAAATCTGAAAAGATTTATGTAAGTTATTTATGAAGAAACATTATAACGATTGAAAGATAAAAATTGTGACCAGAGATACATATTCTTGGATAGAAACACTAAGCATAAAGATGACAATTATTTTTAAGTCAAACTATAAATATAGAATGATCCCAATTTTAAAATACCAACAAGTTTTGTCTTCTTCTGGAGAAGTACATACGTTGATTCTAGAGTTCAGATGGTAATACAAACAGGCATGAAAATCTGTGAAATTCATGAAAAAAGACAAGAAAAGAAATACAAAAACAGTATCTATCTCGAATGTTGAAATACACTTTACAGCTAGAATAACTAAACTAGTATAGTGCTAAGCATGAAGACATAATGTCAATAGCATTAAAAACTCTGCAAATAAACCCTAGCACATTTGGAAATTGTGTATAGGATAAACGTGGCATTGCAAATTCATGTAAAAAAATGAATATTTCAATAAAAGACATTAGGGCAACTAAGTTACCCTTCAGAAAACAAATAAAAACATTTAAGTGCTTTTATCCAACTTTTTTTGGAAGCACTTTACTATAATTATTCCCCGACACTTTACTTCTTGATTGTTGTCTTATCAGTCCAATATAATACATTATCAATAAATCAAATATTTAAATATAGAATATGAAGAGTGTGCATAATATTACTAAAAGAAATCATGGAAATATTTTAAAATAATCTCACATAGAAGCTATTGTTTATCATAAACAGAAAAACAAAAACAAAACCACATTAAAAAATAATGACAAAACTCTAGAGGAAAAATATCAAAACACAAACTGGGAAAAATATTGACAACTAATATGCTAGGCAATGTGCAAGTCTCCAAACTTCAAAACAAAAAAATCCCTTGAAAGAAAAAGAAGCAAATTATGTAAACTGATAATTCACAAAAATAGAAATATGAGTAATTCTTAAACAAGAAAAACTTTCAATCATAATAAGAGAAATAAAAGTAAGACCTTTTTTCCCTAATAGATTGATAAAGACTCAAAAACCTGGTAATACTTACGATATTGAGGATGATGTAAGAAAAGGGGGATTATTACACATTGCTGGTGAGAATGTAATGTGTATGACAGCATGACATAAAGGACAATTTGAAAGCATCTATCAAAATTACAAATGTACCCAGTTTTAACTTCAGGAATATTTGCACACAGACATGAAAGGTAGGCACAAGGCTATATGTTGTAACATTGTTTATAATAGCAAAGTTAGCAAATCCAATGTTTCTCTAGTGTGTAAACATCCTAAAATGAAAATGGGTTGCTTTTAAAATCAGAAAAAAAAATGCAATAACTGTTATGAGATACACAAACCAATCTCCCCTCAAAAACACACATACAAATGTTAATAAGGCAGACTGTTCGAGAATCATGGTGGAAGAACAGTCTGGCAGCTACATTTTGGGACGGTAAGCAGGCCTAGTCCTCCTGGTGAAACAGAAATGAAAATGGTTTTCAATGGAAAAAACTGCGTAAGATATATAGCACGTTACAGAACAGTCAACTATCAACCTAGACATTCAATGCATAAAGTAACATAGGTCCATTTATTTCTTAGAGCCACAAGCTTTTTCAATAGCCTTTGAAAATGTGTACTGAAAAAATATAAATAAGTGATGTGTCATTTAACGATGGGATCATGTTCTGAGAAATGCATCATTAGGCAATTTCATCAACGTATAAAAATCATGAAGTGTATTTACACAGCCTCAATGATATAGCCTACTACACATCTAGGCTATACGATACACGCTATTGCTCGTCTGCTACAAAGCTGCACAGCAAGTTACTTTGCAGAATACTGTGGGCAACTATAACTCGAGGGTAACGATTTATGTACCTAAACATGTCCAAACATAGAAAAGGTACAGTAAAAATATGGTATAAAAGATAAAAATGGTACACCTTGATAGGGCACTTATGAATGGAGCTTGCAAGACTGGAAATTGCTCTGGGTGAGGCAGTAAGTGAGTGCTGGGTGAGTGTGAAGGCCTAGGACATTACTGTACACTACTGTAGACTTTATAAACACTGTACACTTAGGCTAGGCTAAACTTACTAAAAATGTCTTTCTTCAATAATAAATTAACCTTAGCTTCTTTTAACATTTTACTGTGTAAGTTTACTTTTTTAACTTTATTGACTCCTTCGTGATAACATTTAGCTCAAAACACAAACATTGTACAGCTGTCCCAAAATATTTTTATATCCTTATTCTATATGTTTTTTTCTCTATTTTAAAAAGTTTTAATTTTTTTCTAATTTTTTAAACTAGTTCAAATCTAAAATGCAAAAACACACATTGGCCTAGACCTACAAAGAGTTAGGATCATCAATATTACTATCTTCCGTCTCCACATCTTGTCCCACTGGAAGATCTTCAGAAGCAGTAACACACATAGAGCTGTCATCTCCTGTGAGAACAATTCCTTTTCTTCTGGAATATCCTAGGGAATGACCTGCCTGAGGCTGTTCTACAGTTAAATTAAAAAAAAAAAAAGGAACACAAGCTAAAATATTGAATAAAAAGCATAGTAGAGTGAATATATAAACCAGTAATATAGTCATTTGTTATTAAGTATAATGAACTGCATATAATCGTATGTGATAGATTTTTTATGACTGACAATGCAGTTGTTTACACCAGCATCACCAGAAAAAGGTGAGTAATGCATTGCACTATGACATTATGACAGCTACAATGTCATGACAGCCTTAACTTCACCACAGCTACGATGTCACTAGGCAATAGGTATTTTTCAGCTCCACTTTAAACTCATGCGACCACTGTCACATATGCAGCCTACCCTTAATCGAAACATCATTATGCAGCACATGAATGTATATTGACACTAAAATTATGAATTACAAGTAAATGTGTGTACGGTTTTACATATGGATTAGTCAACAGTTTAATCCACTTCATAAATACAGCAACATTTAATTGAGATATGTTCATCTTAACATGTTAACTTCAGTGCAGGATTCAGTTTCCAAAAGAAAGTGTGCCTAAAGATCTTTAAGAGACTCTCAGAGTTACTTCAATAAAAATGTAGTAGTTTAAGAAATACAGCTGCTTTAAAAATAACAAAAGGTGGAAACACCCAAGTGTACATCAACAGATGAATGGATAAACAAAATGTAGTATGAACACACACAGACACACACACACACACACACACACACACACACACACAGGAATAAGGTTCAGCCATAAGAAGGTATGAAGTAATATATACATTACAACATGGATAAACCCTGAAAACTGTATGCTAAGTGAAATAAGCCAGATGCAAATGGACAAATAGTGTATGATTCTATTTATATGAAATATCTAGAATAGACAAATTCATAGTGACTAAAAGCACATTACATTGCCAGAGTCTGTTGGGGAGATAGGAATGGGGAGATACTGCTTAAGGGGTTTAGAGTTTCTCTTTAGGATATTAAAAAATGTTGGAAATGGGTAGTGGTGATGGTTCAACAACACTGTGAATGTAACTAATGCCACTGAATTGTACAGTTAAAATAGCTAAAATTAAAAATTTTACATTATATAGATATTTTTCTACATTAAAAAATAAAAATAAGGATAAGATAGCACTTTTGGAAAACTAATAGCAATTAAATATCCCTGAGAGGTTTTTTTGTAACATTCTGCTTTGTGTGTTCCCACACTGCCTTATGCTGTTTGTTGCCACATTTCAGAAATATCAAAGCTCAGGATAAGGTATGGGGAATAATAATAATTAACCATAGAACAAATTTACAAATGAAGAAAGATACAAAAGGTCAGAACTTCTCAATCTAAACACTAAGGTTGAAATAACTGAAATCATTGTAAACATTGAAGACATGGAAGTCAACATAGATATTTATGGAATCTTAAATGCCTAGAACTTAAATCTCGAAAACAGTACACTCTAGAGGTTCATTACTATGTTTCATAGATCAAAGCAGTCTGCCAACTACAAGCAAAATAGTTTCAAAAAATTTGTGGGTTAATTTGTACATTCTTTATCAGCATCAAATTATCAAGGAAAGTTAAAAGGTATATAGGTTACGTCTGTATTCTATGGAATTTGACATCATGTGAAATAATTATGCTGCCTCATAGGTAGCACTTTAAAAGTAAAAAAAAAAATTATGCATGTACTAGCATTATGTCTTGTACTGGGAATAATTTAAATCATCTGTAATGTTATAAGTGATCTAATATATACTTCTATACAAAATGCAAACGTATAATATATATATTTCAGAAAATCACTCTCAGTAAAATTAGATGACATAATTGGCATTCTGTATTAGGTGAAGTGTGCAGGCTGACTATAGTCACAGAAGCCAGTTTACTTATTTTTAAGGAAGGTTGGACTTTTGCCAAAGAAAAGTATCTATTATTCACTATCAGACATGGTGGTCATGCATCAAAGCATAACTTGGTCCATTAACCTTGGGTAGAGTAACAGTATGGAGTATTTTGTGACAGCATAAACATACCTTGATGCCTTATTAGTATTCACAGTTTCTCTCAAGTGTGTGGTGTTAAGGCACACTGAAGATGGTCAGTCCTTACTATTCAAAACCTAGATCATTGGCAGCTTTCATTTCACTTGTCTTCTGGGAAAACTCTGCGTGTCACAGTTGGAAGAAGTGATAATGTGCTTAAATTTCCTTCTGTAGCTTATCCCAAGACCTGATAATTTTGAATGGCATTTGGCCCAATCATAGAAATTTTATTCCAGATTAATTTTGCCTTTCCTGGAACTTTTTTTTTTTAATTTCAAAATCTGCACCAAATAAATCTCAAGATCATGCCATGAAATCAAAGTCCCCAGACCGTGTTTTTGAATCAGGTTCTTTGTGCATTTAGTCCCTTTTCAAAACATCAACTCATTATAATTTTTATGTTTTATTTTGGGAATATTTTCTCATTTTAACTCCTTTGAGCCTCTGTGATTTTATAAATAGTGTCCTTATTATGGTCTGCTTCTGGCTTTTCTCACAGAGACTTTGCTGAGACTCCCAGAGTAGAGCAGCCTATTTTTGTGCTCTCTTGAGGAGACTTGTTCCCTAGCCCTCCCTCACTGTGAATTTGTTCTGGGCTGTGGGCTGCCTGATGTTTTGATGTCTCTGTCCATTAACTAACTCTTGCCTTTCAACCACAGAGCTTCAGTTTCCTGTTTACTGCCCTCATTGTTACAGCTCTCTGCTTAGTGCTTCAGTCCGCTTGTCAATAGCATCTTTGGTAACTTCCCGTGTCATCTCTGGCCCCTCCTTCTCCACAGATTGCTTCTCACCAATTTGGCTTTCCAAAGACAGCCTGTCAGCAGCTCAAAGTCCCCTAGATTGAGCTCATTTTAATTATTATTAAGAGGCAGTAAGGCTGACACAAGTAGGTGACCACCTACACTGTGTTACTGAAAAGGCACAAGGAATTAGTCCTGTCCAGGCTGCCAGAGATTCCACACGAGAGATTCATTTCCTGATTATCGAAATTTTTAATATTTTAGGGCATCCTGATCAAAATGCAAATAATATCTTCTGTCAATTATCAGGCTTTTCTACACAACTACTGTTGTGCCTATCATGTTATATATTCCATAGTACACTGTATTGCTTATTGCAATTGATTTTATGTTTCTGTGCCCTCATAAGACTGAAATCCATTTGCATAATAATGGTGTGTCAATACTTACATCTTAGTATCTAAGGTAGTACATGGTAATGGTGGGTCTTAATATATGGTTGTTGAATTAAAAAATACAAAATATAGGTGGAGAGGTGAAAAACTTATACCATTAACTTTTAATGCATTTATTTTAACTGTAATACTAATGAGTATCCATTAGGGAACAGAGACAATTGATGCAACAGTAAACCCAGATAACAAAGGATTCAACACAACCTGAGGACATTCTCTCAGTGGTGAAAGGTCCAAAGGAAGGCAATTGCTGATATTGATTTAGAAGTTTAAGGATGTCAGGGCTAAAGTCTCAGTGATTTCTGACCTTTCCCTCAAGGTTGCAAGGTGACTGCTCTAGTTCCAGTCATCGTGTCTACTTTCCAGGAATGAGAAAGGAAGGAGGGGCCTGAAGGAAGATGAGGCAAAAATCTATATCAATAAGGCAGGACTTTCCCAGAAATTCCATCGGATTTTTGTTCATATCTCACTGGATAGAATTATGGCAGATTATCTTTCATACCAATAACGAGAATTAGAAAACAGGGGACTTGTATATTTGTTTTTGCCTGCAACAATAATAGGATTCAGCAGGTAGGAAAGAGAGGATATTATATTAAATAAGCCACAAGAACTCTCTGTCATGAGGGATAGTTGGGTGCACTGAGGAGTACATGAGTGCTGAGAGAGTCAAGGTAAATAGAAGAAAGCACACATGAAGTCAACTAATGGCTGCTTTCCCATCCTGCCCACTAATGGCTGATAGCAGGCATTTGATCTATCAGCTTTAAAGCCTGACTGAAGGCATGGGCTTCATGGGACTTCTAATACAACATCTTCATATTTTTCATTCAGCCTCTTCATGAACTTCATAAATAATGATTTTCCTGAACACTTTCAATGTACCTCGTATTGTGATACAATAATACCTACTTCAAGTTGTCCACTGTAAACAGAACTTTGCAGTAACAGAAGTGGTCATAGGGACTTTAGTGGCCCCCTGAAGAGGTACCTAATTCAGCCTGGGTGTATGCTTGTGCAGTGGGAAGTTAGTCTGGGAAGGATTACAGTAAAAAATAAAAGTAGAGCTGAGTTTTGAAAAAAAAATTAAAGGACTCATTAAATGAAGAAGTACAGAAGGCTGTTACTGATATAGGGAGTTGGTGCATAAAGACAAAGGGAGGCAAAGAAAGCAAAAAGCATTCTAGGATCTGTAATTTTGTCAGTACAGCAAAGCACAACATTCAAGGAGTGAGGACAATGGCAGGCAGTGAGACAAACTAGAAGAGAGGTAAGCAAGAACCAGAAGATGGTTTTGAGCAATGAGACACTGAATTATTTTAACCTGATATTAGTTCTATGCCTCAGAAAAATTAGCCTGCTCTTAATTGATTAGAGAGGGATAAAAATAGAGAGGCGGAATCCAGTTAGGAAACTATTCTAATTGCTCGAAGTATCAGGGCCTAAACTAAAACAATATCAGAGGTTCCACAGACAGTAAACAAGTCAAAGATCCCACTTACCAAATGTGCTCTGTGTGTGTGTGTGTGTGTGTGTGTGTGTGTGTAAGAGGGGCTGGCAGGAGATGCCACTGCAGGGCAGAAATGAAGGCAAAATACTAAGAAAACTTCCATTTCTTCACTCATTCATTGGTTCTGTTAAACTGATTTTCGTAAGGTTTGAGGTAATGTGCTATCTTAGTAATGTGTCCAGAATTGGTTGGTCTTTGGTCTCACTGACTTCAAGAATGACGCCACGGACCCTCGCAGTGAGTGTTAACAGCTCTTAAGGCGGTGCGTCTGGAGTTGTTCGTTCCTTCTGACGTTTGGACGTGTTCGGAGTTCCTACCTTCTGGTGGGTTCCTGGTCTCGCTGGCTCAGGAGTGAAGCTGTAGACCTTCGTGGTGAGTGTTACAGCTCTTAAGGCGGCGCATCTGGAGTTGTTGGTTCTCCCGGTGGGCTCCTGGTCTCACTGGCTTCAGGAGTGAAGCTGCAGACCTTCGCGGTGAGTGTTACAGCTCATAAAGGCAGTGTGGACCCAAAGAGTGAGCAGTAGCAAGATTTATTGCAAAGAGCGAAAGAACAAAGCTCCCACAGTGTGGAACGAAACCCGACGAGTTGCCACTGCTGGCTCAGGCAGCCTGCTTTTATTCTCTTCTCTGGCCCCACCCACATCCTGCTGACTGGTAGAGCGCAGTGGTCTGTTTTGACAGGGCGCTGATTGGTGCATTTACAATCCCTGAGCTAGACACAAAGGTTCTCCAAGGCCCCACCAGAGTAGCTAGATACAGAGTGTCGATGGTGCATTCACAAACCCTGAGCTAGACACAGGGTGCTGATTGGTGTGTTTACAAACCGTGAGCTAGATACAGAGTGCTGATTGGTGTATTTACAATCCCTGAGCTAGACATAAAGATTCTCCACGTACCCACCAGACTCAGGAGCCCAGCTGGCTTCAGGCAGTGGATCCCGCACCCGGGCTGCAGGTGGAGCTGCCTGCCAGTCCCGCACCCTGTGCCTGCACTCCTCAGCCCTTGGCTGGTCGATAGGACTGCGCCGTGGAGCAGGGGGTGGCGCTGGTCGAGGAGGCTCGGGCCGCACAGGAGCCCACGGAGCGGGTGAGAGGCTCAGACATGGCGGGCTGTAGGTCCTGAGCCCTGCCTCGCGGGAAGGCAGCTAAGGTCCGGTGAGAAATTGAGCGCAGCGCCGGTGGGCTGGCACTGCTGGGGGACCCAGTACACCCTCCGCAGCCGCTGGCCCGGGTGCTAAGCCCCTCACTGCCCAGAGCCAGCAGGGCTGGCCGGCTGCTCCCAGTGCTGGGCCCCTCAAGCCCACACCCACCCGGAACTCCAGCTCCTGCTAGTGCCTCTCCCTCCACACCTCCCTGTAAGCTGAGGAAGCAGGCTCCAGCCTTGGCCAGCCCAGAAAGGGTCTCCCACAGTGCAGCGGTGGGCTGAAGGGCTCCTCAAGTGCCGCCAAAGTGGGAGCCCAGGCTGAGGAGGTGCCAAGAGCGAGCGAGGGCTGTGAGGACTGCCAGCAGGCTGTCACCTCTCTGTAAGACATAATAATATGCATACATACTCCTAATAATGCCTATACATCTGACCCAAGCAGGACATGACACAACCTAAACAAGAAAACAGTCACTCAGCCATTGGGGAGCCTAACAATGTGCTCTGAATTGTGGTTGACCAGCCTAATTCTTAGAGCAAATCTCAAGGAACAAGGAAATAATATGCAACACCAGATTTTATTAAGCAAAGAACAGGCCTGTTCACTCTGTGTTTCTGTGATGAGCTACTTAGTAGCCTTCAAAACTACTTACTAATGAAATGAGAAACTTATTACATTGGCCTCTGTAGCAATTACAGAAAATCTGGTATATAAAAATCCAAAAATAATTCTTAACCCATAAAGAAAATGATACAAGCTTCAGGAAGCCAATGCAAGCAATTAGACACTTAAATTGAATGGCAATGCACATAAAACTTATACTATGCTCCCAGGTCCAAGAAACAAAAAACACAAAATAAATGGTGGGTTAGAAGGATGCAACAGTTTCTAAAATTAACATTCCATTACCCCGATTTTATATTATTCATAAAGGAGCCTTCAAGTTCACTAACCTAATACCCCTATTTGTTGTCACTGCTATTATCAGCTCAATCATGCTAATAACAAGCAATGTCTTAATACACCACCTGGTCTGAAAAAACTTCATAGAAGAATAAATGCCCAAAGCAATTCTGGCAAGAGCATCCATACAAAATGATTTTCAGACAAGAGCATCCATACAAAATGATGCCTCTATGCTTTTTCTGAAGGTTGCTTCCCTCTATGTGCAGTGGGAGATTATTTGACAGTGATGACTAATAAATTAACGAATCAGTAGAAATGAATAAGCATGATTAAATTAAATGCATAGCACAGTGGTTATGAGCTCACTTTAAGTCAGAAGGACCTGAATTAGAATCTTGGCTTGCCCATTTATGAGGCTTCTTAGCATCACTAAGCCTCATCAATAATATAGAAATAATAGTACCACATTCACAGACTTGTGAAAAATAAGGGGTGTCGTAAGGTACCCATATCTGGCATATAATAAGTTTTAAGCACATATTAATGTAAAGAATGTATTAAGGACATGCTCTGAAGTAGTGATTTGCATTCCTCTTTTATAGAAAAGACTGAGGCTCCGAGAGAGTCATCAACTTGTCCACAGTCATGATTTTCACAAGTAAATATGAAAGCTGGGATTCAAACACAGGTCTACTAAGGCAGATTCATTGCTCTGATTCTTTTCATCTATGTTTTTAAAAACATTCTTTCAACCAGCCAGGAATTACTGTAAATATTGTACTGAGCTTATGGTTTCAGAATCAAAGGAGAGAGGAACATAGAGAAAAAAAAAAAAAAAAAAAAAAGCAGTCTACTGCAAACAGTTCACAATTGTAGTTCTGCAAATTATTAAATTTCAAACAACTTATACGAGAAATGGTTAAAACAATCAAGATAATTTAGTCTGAAGAAGAGACAATAAGGGAAAATAATTGCAATTATCAAATTTACAGAAATGTGATTTCGAATATTATGTGTACTTTTACTTTGCAAGAATGGTTTATATTCCTAAAGGATTAAAAATCAAATACAAGAAAAAAAAGTTACAAAACAGGTACTTTACTGCCAATTTTGGCTGCAAATCTATGGGGTTATTCCCTGGTGGCAGGTAATAAATAAGAGTCCTATTTATGATATATGGGTGAATTATTTTGCTTATATTTGCAAGTTATGTCACCAGAGAGGAGTTGCTGGCTTGTAAGGAAATATCAACATTTGGGTTATTTAGTTTTTATACAATAGATATTTTAAAAGCAAAATATATTGTCTGAATTCTCATGTTAAATTATTATAATGTCCATGAGCTTACCAAAAAGAAATTGTTCACAGCAATTTGCCACTTAACAAAGTTATTACCACCAAATAACTTGATTATCCTATAAAATTTTATCGCAATATATAATTTCACACTTAATAAATAATATATTATTGGCCATTAGCTTTACTGAGGAAGTTTAGGAATTAAATATTCCCAAATTCGGCTTTCAAGCTGACCACTGACTCCAGACACGGTCATGGATAAAGACAAGAAAAATATTAAACACAAATTTCTAGACAGTTACACACCATACTGACCAAGTCAACCCAGCAAAAAAAGCCCATCACCATCTAATAGCAAAATGAAATTTTTAAAACATCTGAAAGTCACAGAAGCATATAAATATACAACCACACCAGGGGGCGCTCTTAACACTGAAATGATGGATGGCCTATTTTAAGACACGTGGTGGTCTCAGCTGGCCAAATGAAAGATTTTCTAAGCATGTAGTACTTGGCGCAAGTGCTTATCTTTTGAAAATGTTTGCTGGCAATACACACATTTTCTTTTGTATCCAACTGTTCGCGTAGTTAAGACTATCAAGTTAGTCTATCAAGTAAAACATTTACCGCTGATAAAAAATATTTTATTTTTGAAACATTTGTCTACTTAAACTGACATCTGTCTCTTTGTGTAGTTGAGCTGATTCTCAATAATAAACATCGTGCTTAAAAGTACATACAATTTTTAAAACTGAATTCAGTGTGAATTTTATTTTTTACAAAATTTTCTACCAGAACTTTTACTTTGTGAAAGTGTAATCTAGGTAGTGTGGGTCTTTTCCACATTTTCTCATTACCTGTTAGAAATCTGAAGCCCAAATGCTCTCCTCAGAAAGTTTCAGATTCTGCTTCCTAAAAAAAATACAATTAGAAAATTGTCAGATTTCAAAGACAATGAAAAAGCCAAAGGTAAGTACAGACTATGTTACTCAGAGAAAATCACCATATACTACTCCATTAACAGTAAATATTGTCATACAAATGATATCTGATTAAAATAATTTTTAAGGAACAACTTAAAGTTGAAAAGGAAGCATCATAAAGCACATGACAAGGGTCTAGCTACCTGTTTTCCAGTAGTGGTAGAGAACGAGTCTTTAAACTTTTCTCAACCCATGTGGTTAACTCTCCTTTTTATACCAGCTACCTTCATGAGTCACCATTCACCTGTACCCAACCTTAAACAGAAAGTTCTGGCCAAGGTTTGCCTAATATGCATGGAGACTTCTCAGCAACTTCTTTCATGCAAGTTCAAGGAAACAGAAATGGACTTCTCTAATGTTTGAGCCCTAAATCAAATTAACCAGCATACTAATGCCTCGAATGTGGTTGAAAGGAATACATTTTTCATTCTATAACAATAGTGAGGATTTTAATTTAAAAAATCTAGAGAAAATGATACATTTATTTACTACTTTATAGTATATGTGAGTAACAGAAAGTCCTACCCAAAAAGCAGATATTAAGTTAGTTCTTAAGGATGCAGGGACACAGAAAAAAAGAGCACAGGATAAAAGAAAAACAGTCCTCAGAAGAAAAAACCCTGGAGGGGTATGCTGGGAGAGGAGTCAGATGACTACCGTTGCCTGTTTTACCTCCTTCTTAATGCTTGGAGTGAAACAAGAACTGAGATATTCACCAAGGTACGTGTAGCCATGTTTGGTGAGAGGCAACATTTGATGTAAAATAATCTGGCATATGGTTAAACTGCATGAGTTTCCATCAACAGCAAAGTCAGAGGCAGTGGTGTTGGGGTTCTTTGTGGTCAATCTGGCTAGAAGTAGGTTCTGAGCCAGTTGTTAGGAAATGGTAGACCTTACTTACCCCCATTAGGGCTGGAACAGTAACCAGAGGGCTACCAAGTAACCTAAATTTTAAATCAGACCCTAGTGCCAACTGAAGATACTAAACAAGAAATGGCAAGTTTCAAACGTTTTGAAGGTAAAATAGTTTTGTAAGTGCTTATGAATCCGGAATTAATTGAAGGTGCTGCAGATACCAAGATGAGAACAAGACTAACTGTGTTATTTGTTCATTCATTCAACAAATATTTAATGAGCATCTATTTATATACTACGAACATTTAAGGGCTGCAGACAGAGCAATGAACAAAAGAGACAGAGATCTCTGTCCTCATGAAACTCACATTCTAGTAGGAAACAGGGACCATAAACAATAAATATAATGAATAACCTATATAGAATGTTGTAAGATTATAAGTACAAGAAAAAAAGGACAGGGGAGAGCAGTATAAAGGACATTTGGAACACAGGAAGAAAAGAAAAAACAGATGCAACAGCAAAAAGGTGAATAGGGTAGGCCTCATCTGTAATGTTTCACATATGAAAGGCCATGAGGGAGGTGAGGGAGTCAGCCATACAGTCTTCTGGGGGAAGAGGGTTCCAGTAAAAGGAAACAGTGAGTTGAAAGGCTCTAAAGTGAGAGGGTGCCTGGGCTGCTCAGATAACAGAAAGTTAGCCACTATTCTGGAATGGAATGAAAAAGGGAACAGTGGTAGAAGAGGCTAGAGAGGTAACAAAAAAGCCAGATGGTGTAGCTTTTACTGGGAACAACATGGGAAGCATTTTTACAAAGTGGAGAGAAATGGTCAGAGGCTGAATATATTTTGAAAATAGATGGGACAGGATTTTCTGATAAGCTAGATGTGGGTATGAAGAATGCGGAGTCAAGGATGATACAAAGGTTTTTATCTGAGTAACTGAGCTGGCATTTGGTGAGGCTAGAAGAGTGTGGGAAAAAACAGGTGACTGGTGGGAAATAATTATTCTGGGTTTAGGTATGTGAAATGTGAGATGTCCACTAATCTATCCAAGAGGAACTATATATAAACTATGCAGTTGGCTATACTGGTGTGAAGTTTGAGGACGATCAAGTTTAACACCATAGATATAGCCGTGAGATGTAAGAAGAAATGAGTGCAGATACAGGGGAGAGCACAGAGAACGAGCCCTCAAGTGGACAGACTCAGATGCTCCATTATCCTCACCTTCTTGTGTTCACATCCTTGCATGATGCCCATCTCCCAGAATGTAGGCAGGATCTGTAACTGGTTTCTAACCAATAGAATATGTGACGGTGAGATGTATGTGAAGCAAACAGTCATGGAGGGGAAACAGTCTGGCAAGGAACTGAGGGAAGCCTCTAGAAACTTAGGGCAGCCTCCAGCTGCCAGCTTGCAAGGCCTTCAGCCTCCAGCCAATGAAACATAAGGCCCTCCCTCCTATAGCTCGAATAAAATAAATTCTGCAGAAAACTTGAGTAAGTTTAGAAAGAAATCCTTCTGAAGTCAAGCATTCGGATGATATCCCAGGCCCAAATGATACCCTGACTGCAGCCTTGCAGAAGACCCAGGTAAGCTGTGAGCAGACTTCTGACACAAAGAAACTATGAGATAAAAAAGAAAAAGTCTGTTATTTTAAACCACTACATTGGTAGTAATTTGTTATGCACCAATGAAAAAGTAATGTAATTCCTGGGTTACTCCTGCATTTGCAGGCAAGGGAGCTAAGAAAGCACCAACAAAAAGACCAAGGAAGAGAAAGGCCAGTGAGGTAAGAGGAAAACCAAGAGAAAAGCATTTCAGCAAGTGGTTTCTTGCCAGCTTTCTCAGAGAGGAATAGAGACAAAAATGCAAGGGAAAGTTGAATCTTCTAGAAGCTGACAGGTAATCAGCATTGAAAAGGACAGGAAAAGCCAGGTTCAGCCACTTCCACTCCAGCCTCAAGGTCCTCTATTTTACCCCTTCTTAGTGGAAGGTGGTAAGAGGCTGCGATGTTGCATGGAAATTGGTAGAAGGCAGAAAGTGTTTCTGTTCTTTCTGTTCTAGATGCTCATTCACTAACCACACTAGATTTTACATATAAAGATTTACAGCTGATTTTAGCATAGATGAATTTTTTGGGGAGTGGGAGTCCTCGTAACCTAGCCAAGCTGTTCACTGCTAAGTAAATGACATTCAGCCTTATTAGGCTCCTGAGAAGACCCAATTAGTGCCAGAGCTGTGCTAGTTCACTGTTTATGAGGCTTTGAAGGTTGGTATTTCAAAAGTCACTAACTAATACTAATCAAAGTAGACTCATTTTAATTACTAAATCACTAACATACTTATTTTTAAACTTTTCATTGTTGTAAGACATACTTGGATTGGCTTTTAATTTATTTTTCAAAAAAATCAATACAATCAAATCTAATGAGCATTTATTATGCGAAAGGCCCTGAATTAACCAGGTATAGCTCAGTGAAAAAAGCTGGCCCTATTGCTTTTTGTATACCTATAATTTGTATGCAAACTTATGCTATTTTTACCGTTGTACAAAAACTGTGTTACGCCCTAATGTGATTAGTATTCAGCTTTAATCTATATTTAGCTATAGGGAGCATACTATTTTCCTACAACGCTTTGAAAGCAATTTTTCCTCTATTCATTCACTCGATGAAGATTTACTGAGCACTTACTTAGTTACACAAAGTGGAAAGTAGGATTTAAAAAATAGAGTATTTAAAGTTGTGTAAGGCACATCCAAAATGTGTCCCTTTTATTTTATGTATTCAATACACTTTATCTATGTATGTGTATATGTCTACATACATAATATATATGGTGTGTGTTTGTGTGTATATGTGTATATATATTTATATATGCACAATCGTCCCTTGGATTCCACGGAGCATTGGTTCCAGCACCTCCCTTGGATACCAAAATCTTCAGATGCTCAATTCCCTTACATAAAATGGTGTCATATTTGCATATAACCTATTCACATGCTCCTGTATACTTTAAATCATCTTTAGATTACCCGTAATAGCCACTACAATGTAAATGCTACGTAGTGTTACGCCATTGTTAAAGGAATAATGACAAGAAAAAAAGTCTGTACATGTCAGTACAGTTGCAATTCTTTCCCCAAATATTTTAAATCCATAGTTATTTGAATACATGACTATAAAATCCATGGATATGGAGGGCTAACTATACACACACGACACACATACACACTTTATGTGGCTCTGCATCTGCTAGTAATACAACTCTGCCCCTTGCACCATCAGTTTCTCCCCAGGTTTTGCTCCATCATCAAGGCTAAAAGATTAAATCAACTGCTCCTATGTTTTGCTTTGTTTAGTTTAGCAGTGTTCACTTCTCTCAGTAATGTCTCTGACATTGTGAAACACAGAGAAATATAAGATTAGATCATGGCATGGAGGAGTTTTTAACTTACTTTATTACTAACAATTTTCTATTTTTTAAATGCCCTCCCCATTTGAATGTAGGCTCCTCCACAACAGAGGTTCCTGTGAATTTTTCACTGATGTAGCTTTTAATGGATCGTATATGCTCAATAAGCATTGACTGATTAGCAGCTTTCCAAAATGATTTGAGGTGGCTTGCATGAAAATGGAATAGAGACTCAGAGAAGAACATACGCTGTTAGATAAGCATGTATAAACTACAGCTAAATAAGGTATTACATAATGTTTAATAAAGCTTTTACTTAACAATTTAATGAACTGGAGACAATGAATATTTTTTTACTATACTTTAAGTTTTAGGGCACATGTGCACAACGTGCAGGTTAGTTACATATGTATACACGTGCCATGTTGGTGTGCCGCACCCAGTAACTCGTCATTTAACATTAGGTATATCTCCAAATGCTATCCCTCCCCCCTCCCCCCACCCCACAACAGGCCCTGGTGTGTGATGTTCCCCTTCTATTTTAAAAATATGTTCATATAACTACCATACTTGAAAATTAAGTCTAGCCCTGTGCTTTCTCACAGCGATCATAAAAAGAGAAACATAGATTGTGTAATTGTATTTCCAACTAAAAGATTTTTTTTATCAACAACAAAAATTTTCCTGAGTGGTAAATTCTAGTAAGAATTTATTACAAGGATGATTATACTAAAGCAAAAATAAGAGCATGTGTCTTCCTTAATGGTCTTAGGGAAGATAGATAAATTGATTTAAAAATGAGATACTGGATTGAATAAGATACAAGCCTCCTCCTAGGATTTACACTTTGATTCTGTTAACTGTCACTCTTTGTGTTATTGACGCCTCAGTAATTAATCATTAGGACAAGCTGGTGAGCATTTTCAAGACCGAGGGGGAAAAGCAGACTGCTAAATGAACAAAAATGTCTTGTACTTTCAAAGTGCACAATGTATTCAAATAATATAGATATCTCACATAAAAAATCTCAATATACCTCAGTATTAATATCTATTTTCCACTTCCTAAAAGTGTAAGACTTCATTTTAATATAAAGTGCCACATGAAGTTACATGAGTGAACACATTGTTAGCCTGTAAAGTACTGAAAAAAAATAAATTACTAACACTGTAAAGAAGTAAAATTACTTACCACAGTATTACATAAGTGACAGCAAACTGTTATTCTTCACTACTGTATATAGGTCAAACATATTGCCTGCCAATACTGTGCTCGGCTACTTAACCCACTGCCCCTGTTAAGTGCAATCATTAGGTGGTCAGGCTTTGTACTATGTGTCCAAGTACCAAAAGGGCCAGAATTGACAAGATTACCATTGTAATCTAAGGACAAGGAATCCATTAAGTTTGCTTGTGACATTCAATGAGGACTGGGTTCAACTTAAAAAACTGATGTTGCCAGTTTATTTCCTTCTCTTTGGATGTGAACTAAGAAATACCAAGAACACGAAGCAGTGACAGCCTGTGACAGAGGCATAAAGAAAGAGGTAATGCAAGTTACTGGGGAACAACGTCTTAGAGAGCAGTAGAGCTGCTATTATAGATCTTTTGGCCCATGACAGGATCCAAGAAGGTAGGTGACTTCCGAGAGGACTGGTTTTGCAGTTAGATATTAATCCACTTGTAACAAGAAAACATCTTTGTCTTGAGATAACTTGTGCAAGTATTATTTGAGAGGAACCAGAAAAGAAAAAGAAATTGTATGTCTAAGGTAAGCAAAACTAGTTTTAAAGTATTCTTAGATATTTATGAATTTCAGTTTCTCTTACTCCAGATAATAAAACTAATTTCAAATCAGACATGAAAGAAGGAAAATGAACTCAATGAATTTTAATAGTATTTTAAACATTTTATTTTGAAGTAATTCAGACATAGATAAAAGCTGCAAAATTAGTAAGCATTCTGTTATATCCTTCACTCATTTCCCTAATATTAGCAACTTACATAACAAAAGTACAGGAAATTAACAGTGATACAATATTATTAACCAAACTCTAGACTTTGATAGTCACCCATTTTTCCACTAATGGCCCTTTTCTGTTCCAAAAGATCCTATTCAGGATCTCACACTGCATTTAGCTGTTTTTTCTACTTAGTCTCCTCCAAAATGTAATAGTTCCTCAGTCTTCCCTTTTCTTTAATGACCTAGATACTTCTGAAGAATGTTATTTTGTAAAATGTCCTTCAATTTATGTTTGTCTAATGATCTATCAAATTAGAATGAGGTTATGCATTTTTTGATAAGAATACTACAAAAAACGGTTTTGTGACTTTCTTAGTGCATCACGACCAAGGGGTTCACATATTTATCAGTGTGTCTTATTCCAAATGATGTTTACCTTGATTTGATAAAGCTGGTGTTAACCAGGTTTTCCCACAGATTTCTTTTTGTAGTTGGTAAGTATCTTGGGAATATACTTTGAAACTATGCAAAATTCTGTTTCTCCCAATTAATTTTTGTATCCATCGAGACTTTATGACATGTATTACTACAGTGTTTGCCTAATGGTGTTCTCTATTTCCTTATTTCCTCCTGCATTTATTAATTAAAATTCTACTGTGAAAAGGGGTTGTCTCTTTTCCCTCATATATCAATTTATTTACTGAATTATTTATTGATGTCAGCAAAGACTCAAGAGCATTTTGTTTTATTCTGGACGTTAAAATCCAGCACTATTATTATTTATTGCTCAATTTGTTCATTAGGAGCTCCTTCAGATTGTCTCCTACGCTCTTGTGACAAACCACTTTTTTCTTTTCTCATTTAGCACTTTCTTACTTTCTAATAACTCAACATGTTAAATACTTAATTAGCATTTTTCTTTCCCTAACCCTGAAATCAACTACTTCTCTAAGGAGTTCTAATTTCCTTTTCTGGGTAGTGGTGTTTAAGGACCAAAGTTTAGGTGCTAGGAATCATCATTTTTAAAGGGGTGCCATTGCTTTTGACCCTCTTACCAGTCATAGCTAGATTATATAAATATGAATACACAAATACAGACACACAAACACAGAGCTGATTTTCATTATTTGCAATTTTATTCGCAAATTCACCAATTCATTAAAATTTGTTTGTAACCCCAAAATCAAATCAATTCTCAAGATATTTTCAAAGTCATTTGCAGACCTGGGCAGAGTGTGAAAAATCTGAGTCACCCAATGCACATGATCACAGCTGAAGGTGAACAAGGCAATGCTTTGCCATCTTGTTTCAGTTCTCATACTGTAGATACATGTCCCACTGGAGATCTATCTAGTGTACATTTTTTGCTTTCCTGTGCTTTGTGTTGCTGACTTTGCTGTTTAAAATAGATCCCGAGTGTAGTGCCGAAGCACTGGCTAGTGTTCTTAGGCACAAGGCGGTTGTGGTGTGCCTTACAGAGAACATATGTATGTTAGATAAGCTTCCTTTAGGCATACATTATAGTGCTGTTGGCTGTGAATTCAATGGTAATGAGTCAGTAATGTGTATTAAATGTCTTTAACTAGAAACATACATAAAACAAGGTTATGCATTGATTGATTGATTGATGAAAACGTGACCAGAGGCTCATGGGAACCTAACTCTGTATTTCCTTAGGAGCAATGGTGCTGTATTTGCTAGCTCAGTGATTTTATGGACCATCACTATTGTGAGTAACAGGGATTAGCTGTATTTCTTTATCTACTTAGCAGTATATATGCTAAAAACAAAGAACTTATATCAATACCTATCATTCTAATCCACATAACACCACAGGATTCATTTAACCCTTCCTCTTTTCCTTATTTATATACTTCTTTCTCCAACAGTCAGAAATCTGACTCTCATCATCTAAAATTTGTTTACTTATTTGTTCAATTATGGCATATACATAAACATTTTAGCAAATATGTGTATAAAATACATATTTTGCTAGTCAACACTCCTGTAAAAACATTTATAATATGATTACAGCAGTTATGTACATTTTTTTTTTACTTTAACCATACAGTATCCAGTCAAGATAATGTTTTACCATAGTAATTTTAGTTAGTTGTTCTCTATTCTCTTTAGTGTGGTTATCTTATTCATTTGTAATACAATTAGGCTTGTCTTTTATTGTTTGTATTTTATTTTGGCTTCCCTAACATCAGTATTTGTTTTAACTGTTTGTTTATTAAGAGAATATATAAAATAGTACTATAATTCTAAAAGTTAGTTACAGAAAAAGATATATTCATAGAATTGTGATTAGTGCTATCTTTTCACTCAATTGATTCTGCATTATCTACAAATTATGAATTTAAACTGTTTCCATTTCAATTGTGGAACTTAAATTTACCACATGTAGCTGTAAATTTAAGTATAGGTTTTCACACAGGTGGAATGAGAAAATTTTAAAGCAAAATAATTAAATGTCTTACTTGTGGATAATTCAAGTGAAGGTTAACTCTGTTTCTTTAAAACTATTTTTTAGCCATATAAATCAAAGCAGAAAGATATGTTGAGTAGAATATAGAGTGATTATTTTAAAATTAGACTAATTGTTGATTTTCCAGTGCCTCTTAATTAGTCACTTGGACCAAATATATTATAATCTATATTAACATATGCATCAATATGTATCAGCATACAAGATATTAGGGTTGTCACATTTACTCTGGGTAACTGGCTAGCTAATATGTTGAGTTTTTAAAAAGTAGTACTGAATTTATAAAACATGCAATAGAATAAGTATTCCTCTTTACATAATATATGAAAGGACATCTTAATATAGATCCCATGAGAGTGCTAACAGTATACAGTAATCAAGAAAGCTGACAGATTTGACGGTATGAACAGGAGAATTCTTCACGATGATATTCAAGACAGTAACCACTAGCCAAATGTGGCTATTTCAATTCAAATTTAAATTAGAAAGATAAAATAACTGCATTGCACAATGCAGACACCTCCATCACTGCTGAAAGTTCTATTGGGCAGCACTGTTCTACACTGTAAATCCGTAAGGCTAGCGCCTATTTTTCTTGTGCCAGCACAGTGCCTTAATACGTAGTAGACACTAAGGACAGATTTGGGAAAGAAGTGAATAAATGGCAATAGTATCAGGAACAAAATCTGGCAACATATATCAAAAGATGTTTATTACAGAATATTTATAATATAAGACATTGAGAAAAACCTATATATCCAATAAGATGCAGTCATTAAAGTAATACATTCTTAAAATAGAATATTATAAAACCATTAAAGAGGCCGCTTACAAAAAATTAAGACTTCAAAAGAGTTATATTCTATAGTTAAGTGAAATATGCTATTGTAACATTTTAATGGGAAATAATAATGAAAATATAAACATCAAAAGCTAAGAGTGGTATCAAGTTATCAGACATTTTTTCTTTTGTCATTATGTATTTTATAAAGTTTCTGTAATAATGTTGTACTTTGTCATAGAATTTTAAATTAATTTTAAAGAAATTAACAAAAGTTTATTAGGCCAGGTGCGGTGGCTCATGTCTGTAATCCCAGCACTTTGGGAGGCTGAGGCAGGTGGATCACCTGAGGTCAGGAGTTTGAGACCAGCCTGGCCAACATGGTGAAAACCCATCTCTACTAAAAATACAAAATTAGCCAGGCATGGTGGCACACACCTGTAATCCCAGCTACTGAGGAGGCTGAAGCAGGAAATCGCTTGAACCCAGGAGGCAGAGTTTGCAGTGAGCTGAGATCGCACCATTGCACAAGAAATTAATAAAATATTATTAGCAAAAATATTTATATATTATTTATTTGATTAAAAAAGGAAAAAAAATCAATGATTTATGTGCCTGTGTACTTTTCTCTCTTTATTTTATATTAGGAATAAGTATTGAAAATAAGGATTTTCAGTAAAGATTTTCAATACTTATTCCTGATTTAAAATAAAGACAGAAAAGCATACGGGGAGAATGACAAAATAGTAATTTTCATAGAAGAAAATATGATGAAGGCATTAAAAATATGTTTTTGAATAATATTAATCTGTGGTAAACTATTCATCTATATTGTGATACTCTGATTTACAGATTGACAAAAAAAAAACTAAAAAAAAAAACATTTAAATAACAAGAACCAAATTTGTTGAACTCATGTAATGAAGAGATATGTAATATTTATTACATGATATGCAGATACTTTAACATATTAACTCAAATAGCATGTGGGTTTCAGATCATTTTTCATTCAGACAGGTGTTTAAGTATTTAAATACATGAAACGAGAGGAAACAAAAAACTTTACAATGAGCTTCTCTGGGTCTTGGAGTGACAAGTAATTTTCATAGTTTTAAAACACTTTCATAGTCTTAAAACACTGAAATAAGTCTGGTTTTCTTTAGTAATAAGAAAAATTAATGTTTATTTAAAAAATCCCTGGCTGGGCGCAGTGGCTCACTCCTGTAATCCCAGCACTTTGTGAGGCCAAGGCGAGTTTATCACTTGAGGTCAGGAGTTTGAGATCAGCCTTGCCAACATAAAGAAACCCCGTCTCTACTAGAAATACAAAAATTAGCTGGTCATGTTGGTGCACCCATGTAATCCCAGCTACTTGGGTAGCTGAGGCAGGAGGATCACTTGAACCTGCGAAGTGGAGGTTGCAGTAAGCCAAGATCACTGCACTCCAGCCTGGGCAACAGAGCAAGACTCAGTCTCAAAAAATAAAATAAAATAAATCCCTAAATTATCTGCTTTCTCCAATTCCTAAAGATCAGTGAGGATTGAGAACCAGGCAGAGGGTGTGACTATGGGACCAGTATTTCTTTCCAAAGCTCTTAGCTAACATCAGCAAACTCAGTCCTGCTTCACTCCACACATTCACCTCAGCTCAGCACTAGAGGACTGGGGCATTAACTTTCACTATTCAGATTATTTTACATGGACTAAGGTAATTTGTCATGGAATTCATAAGTTCTCCTTCTCAACTGCGAAGTCCAGTTTCTATTCTTTAGTTTCCTCCCATAGTGACTCATTCAGTACAGGATATAACTTGAGCCAAAAATGACATCAAAACGTTGGACAGGGAACACTGCCCCTGCCCCAACCCCAAATAGAAACTATAGTTTTTCATCCTAGAAAGCACCTTTTTCTCAGAAAGGGTAAAATTAATAGTTGAAAGACAAAACTACCCCTACAGGTGAAGAGGTATTTTTGGTTTGTTTTAAATAATTGAGAAAGGGCTTAAGGCAAAGCTGTTAAGATAAATTTTATTTTTTTACTCATCCAATAGCTGAAGGTTTGTTTTTTTGTAGAGGCAAAGAATGGTAAGATATATTTGCACTAGAAAACGTCACAACTATAGTAATTTCAGAATTTCACAGATAGGTGAAATGGTGAATAGGAGTAGAAATAATTGGGCAATAGAGATAGAGTTTGATAGACCTGTGTAATGAAGGCAGAAACTTTTAACTTTAAAAGTTAAACTTCAAGTAATCAGAGGTAAAAAACTGAAAACTTTGCCATTATACCAGTTCTTACATGCACATGGTAAGTGTATTACATAGTGAAGAAAACAAGCACATGGTTAAGTGTATTACATAGTGAAGAAAACAAGCACATGGTGACAAGCCTAGTGGTTAAGGGCACAGAACTGGAGCCTGGTGGTAACAGTACACATCTCCTGTCCACCTCTCACTAGCTTTGTAACTCGACAAGTTACTTAGCCTTTCTATACCTCAAAGTTCCCACGGTAAATGAAGATAATAACAACATTTACCCTATCTAGTTCTTGTGAGAATAGAATTATACCACATAGTTGACAAGTACTAGTTGATTTGGACTGTGAGATGGAAAACATTTTTCAGTGAAATCCATTTAATTTGCTTTACAAATATCATAAAAAGCTAAATGTATTTTTATAATTTAAACATCAGTTTGCACTGGAGTCATGAATGCTGAATCCTAGTTGAGGGTCTTCTACCTCCAGGTGAACTGTGGGCAAACCATTTTCTTTTCTAGGCTTCAGTGGTGTCATGAGGGGTTGTACTGGATAAAGCCTTATACTCCTTTGCTGCTTTCAAATTCCTATGATCTATAGAGCTGGGAGTAAAAGAGTTTTAATACTGCTGCTTACAAAATATTTTCACAGTAGGAACTAAAATAGTGGAACATTTCAACATATTTATGTAACAGCCAAATTAAACAAAAAGCAAGTAGAATTCCCCAGTGGAAGAGCTACAGAAGTAAAAACAGATCAAAACACGGAGTTTTCAGAATGTATGCAATACTAAAGTTTCAGTGAACCAATGAATGGGAGAAAAGACCTGAAAAACTAACCCTGGTGTTGGGAAGAGTAAAAGGAATAAGAGCTTTTTTGTGTTGTTTTGTTTTGTTTCTCTGTGTTTCTCTTCTTTATAGTCTAAAATGTATTCTACCGAAATAGTTACATCCTTTTACCTCATAATCTAATTTAACTAGCATGTGTTAACTTACCATTTTGCGTAACTACTCAAAGCTGGTGATATTTTTGAATAACTTTATTACATCCTGCCACTGGCTGACATCCCAATCCCATTCCACCCCAATATACACTGGAAAAAAGTAAACAATTATTGTAGCATCGCATTCAGATGGAGTCTCACTCTAACCCAGGCTGGAGTGCAGTGGAGTGATCTCAGCTTACTGCAATCTCCACCTCCCAGGTTCAAGAGATTCTCCCACCTCAGCCTCCTGAGTAGCTAGGACTGCAAGTGCACACCACCATGCCCAGCTAATTTTTATATTTTTAGTAGAGATGGGAGGGTTCGCCATATTGGCCAGGCTGGTCTGGAACTCCTTCCCTCAAGTGATCCTCCCGCCTCGGCCTCCCAAACTGCTGGGATTACAGGCATGAGCCACCACGCTTGGCCACATCGCTTATATTTTAAGACATATTAGTACAATAATGCAAGTAGCATGTTGGTTTCAGGCCGTTTTTCATTCATGAAAATATTAGTTTTATATTTAATACATTTTAAACATTAGGAAAAAAAGAGGAAGAAAGATATCATTCTAGAGCTTTAAAATGCTGCATCTCAAAGTTATACCTGACCTAATTATTTGGTTTGGGGAAGGTTGAGACAGCCAAGAAGGAGTACTTAATAATTTGGGGGGAGTAGGAGACTTTTGGAAACACTATAGCTCTGCTTACTCCAATTCCTGATGAATGCTGCGTGTGTGTGTGTGTGTGTGTGTGTGTGTGTGTGTGTGTGTGTGTGTACAGATGTGGCATTTGCCTGAGTCAAAGGAGTTGTCAAGATTCTCAGTCACAGCCTTAGACTTCAGTAACTGATGTGGAAGTGACTTACTCTTCAGACATATAAGGAAATAAAAGGTAACCAGTTATAACAGCCTAACACGTAGGAAGGGATTAACCACTTTTATAAGTCACTTCACAAACATCATCAAATGCTACTTACCAATTTATGAGATTAATGCTTCTTATTGCTCATAAAGGATGATTTTCCTTTCACTGTTCATCTTGTATCTGGCAAAGTCAGAACCTCAAACTAGATCTGTCAACTTAGGATGTAAAAAATACTCTTTCAGAGACAATGTGTTGTTCTTAAAATATGTGGATGAGTATGAGGAAGAATGCATGATTAGATGAAATAGTCCTTACCCTTGGGCTCCATAAATGGGCTGAGATGGCTGAAAATGTCTGTGTCTCACAAGGAATGTAGTGTCCTCCTCCTATTGAAGTCATTTCCACCTTTCCACCCAGACCCCAGCCCTATCAAGCTACCTGCTTTCCCTTTACTGCCATAGCCACAGGTACAGCTTCTTCCAAACATTTCTCACAATGTTGACTCAACTGCTCTCTACACTCCCTCTTTTTTAACTACTAGGTCCTATTGAAAGGAGCACAGATTTTAGGGGTCAGATATCTATTTTAAAATTCTGAATCTGACATTTACAAGTCTGTGATACTGATGAAGGAGCTTTCACATCTCTGAGCTCTACCTTTCTCATCTGGAAAATGGTGCTGGGGAAGTAGAATAACTGAAGGACTTCTAATTATGAAAACCTGAGAGGTCTGTCTGGTAACTATTACTGTCATATTTATGAGATTAATGGCAATTTTGATTTCTCTATATCTTTATCTGACTTTCAGCAATACATAACCTTGAGATCAGAGACTGGCAGAACTTATTTTCTGGTTCGAATAGGATGAAATAAAGAAACCATCCAGAACCAGCAAATGGCACCAAATGCAACCTCTGGTTGCCCTTGCTGCTTATCAGCATAAGACAGTCCCACCAGTGCCATGATAGTTTACAAATGCCATAGCAACACCCAGAAGTTGCCATGTCTTTTCTAGAGATTTCTGAATAACCCAACCCTTAATGTGCATGTAATTAAAAGTGGGTGTAAATACAGCTAGTCAACAGCCTATAACTTCCTACTCTGGGTGCACTGCCTAGGAGTTAGCCATGCTCTGCAAAGAGCAGCTACTCTTCTGTACATTGCCGCTTTAATAAACCTGCTTTTTTCCACCATCAGCTTGCTCTTGAATTATTTCCTGAGTGAAGCCATGAATACTCCCAGGATAAGCCCAAATTTTGAAGCTCACCTGCCCTGTATCATCTGGTGCCCAATACATGGCTCGAGAAGATGGCAAGAGTTGGCAAGGTGGTGAGATGGCAAATAGAAGGTGAGAAGATGGTAAAGAGAGGTGGCAAGGCAGTGAGATGGTGATTGGTGGTACAGTCGAGAGAGACAGCAAGGTGACAATCCAAGTTGCAGAGCTGTAGCACAGACGCTATAGCACCAAATACCTACTAACACTGCAGAGCTATAAAACCAGCCGAAGGCTGTTTTCAGAGCCATCATCTTTCTTGTCAGGTGACAGCAGCAGATTGAGCTGATGGGCAAGGGGCTGACACCTCATTTGGACCAACTGTGGTCGGCAAGTTGATGGTCAGCACATTGGTCTCCTTGCAGCAGTCAAACCCTCCCAAACTTGGGAACCTAGGGGAGACCTTCACCAGGGGCCCAAGTTAGAGACCAGTCAGCGTCATTTTGGCTTCTGCAGATGGGTAAATGTTCCCTCTGCCCCTTCTTTGACATCTGGTGAACCAGGAAATGAAGTCTCTGGCTAGATGGTCAATTCAAAATCCCCCATAGTTTGAGTGGCCTAGACAGAGGTATATCTGACCAACTTTATCATCATTGCCCCTTCTCTAGGTCCTTTTTACTCTAATGCCATTTTATTTTTCCATGGGTCCTTTTATTTTCGTCCCTGCAATGTATGTTTCATTTACAGTTTTTGCTTTTACTCCCTGCCAACTTTATTTGAGCAATTGTGTAAGGCAGGATACTTGGTTGTGAGAGGTCCCCTGTTGTGAGAGGACCCTGTGACATCAGAGTCACATTGTTCTGTAGCCCCAACGTGGTCTTTGGGGTTCACTCTTGAACACCCCTTAGATGCTCTGGGGATTCTGGCCTATGGTAAGGGGACCCTCACTGGCCAATACCCAGGTGCTGCAGGTTTTTCAGCATTTGGTACTGTTGGCTACCCTCAGATGCTCTGGGGTTTTCAGCATTGGCATGTCCTTCTAAGATTGTAGATTAGAGTCCTACCCAAGGGGGTTCATTTATTCCTTAGTTTCCCTTCTATGAGTGTGGGTTAGAGTCCCTCTCTAGGGGGTTCTTAATCCTGTCACTCTATTTTTATCTTTCCTTTTATACTTGGCTTAGTAAAAGAAAAGTCACCTCTTTTGTCATATTCTGTTTGCTGGGAATGCAGTTATCACTCCACTGCCCACTCATATCTCATCATTTACTTTTGTTATACCCTGTACCTATGCCCTCTTTGCAGGAATTGGCAGCAACTGTGTACTGACTATTCTTGAGAAAAAGTAGGTGGGAATGCAAAAGAGAAAATAACGGAGCTGTTGCTAGACTTAGATAAACCTCTGTGTCTGGTAGAGAACCCTGTTAGACTTGTGGACAATGGTGAGCATCCAGAAGGACTCACTGCTGGGCTGCCTTTTTGGCAATTAAATTCAAATTAGAAGGCTTAAAAAAAAGAAACTCATTTCTACTGCAACGTTGCTCAGGTCTAGTACAAATTGGAAAACAAAATATTTGGCCTAGAAATGGTTCTTTGTTATAAAACTATTTTTACAATTAGATTTATTCTGTAGAAAAGAAACAAAATGGGGAGAGGTTACTTAAGTAAAGGCCTTTATGGTCCTTTACCAGGATCCTGACTTAAGGGGAGGTCGTGGAGTGTTTCTGGCTCATGTTACTTCCAGGCACGAAGCAGCTGTGCCAGTTTTGCTAGACAACCCCCTTTTAGCTGTTCCTCCTAGAAAGGCCATTCCCCTTCCCACAGAGGGTCCTCAGTCCCCTGATTCTGAAGAGAGATCCTGCCAGTTCTCCAGCTCAGGGTTCCACCCCAAGGTCATGAGACACCCCTCCCTGTTATCCAATTAGCCCCAGCCTACACTCCCTACTACTGCCTTGCTCTAGTCCATCTGTCTGGAGGTCCCAGACCCCTGACTTGATGGACAACTCCCTGAAGCAGCAGACACTCAGCATCAGAAAGTGGCCACCTGAACACTTTCTTCAGTTTCTCCACTGCTGGGTAAGTTCTCTAGCCGCTCAAGGACTCCAAGGGCACCCCTAGAACAATCCTATCAACGCCTTCCCTCTCTCCCCTCATTAAAAAGGAGAAAAGAGGTTTTTAAAATCAAAACTGTAATAAAAACTACTTTACCCTAGTTCTATTCTATAGCTTTCCTTGGCTTACCTATCAGGGAAAACGAAGTTTAGCCACATGGACAGGTCTCAATCTTTGAAGAAATAATTTGAATCCAGCTATATTTTATAAAGTGGTAAATTTTGTATTGCTATCTTATGACTAGAATTCTGAGGTAAAAACAAATGGGTAAGTGTTCCATCTTTCTGTGTGTATACACATGTTTAGATATGTTTATGTATGTACATGTATTATGTGTTCTGTCTAGCATGTTATCAAATTAGTGCAAATGAATATTCATAAATTAAGTCCAAATGCTTTTCAAAGTCATGTGAATCTTTGGTAAATAAAACTGGCTTTAAAATTATCGATAAAAATAGAAATGTCTTCCAAATTTTCAAATTTTGATAAATAAGACTAATTTAAGATTGTTGGTTCAATAAAAACACCTGAATCTTCGGGGTTATCAGCAAAATGCTCATGTATTCAACTGTAAGATTCTTATTTAGGTGTTCACCTAATGTTCAGACTTTAAAAATGTTTAATCAGGAAGTAACTTTGAATGATGACTAGATTTGTCTAATAGCACAACTTTTATAAGTAATCTTGCTAAACTATTAAAAAGTAATAATAAATTAGGTAAATGTAATGAGATAAATGCTTGTAAGTGAACTTTTTGTATAGCTTAAAATCTTAAAATCATTTTGGATGTTTACTGGATGTCTGGGTCATTTCCAATTAAGAAAGGGTTATTATAATATATGAGAAGATAAGTTTCTAAAAATTGTGAAATGGTTCTCATCTTTAAAATGCTAACATCTGGTAAAGAGTTCAGGATTTCTTGCTTCGTAGGTTTATATAATATGTGCCAAAGAAGATGCCTTTTTATCGAGAAAAAGAATAACTGTCTAATTCAAAAGCTATATAAAGGTTAATTCAAATTATCAACTTGAAAAGGTTATTTATGAAATGAGGTAGAAAGGAACTGATAAGGAGAGAGAAATGTAAATAAAGTTATAGATATACATATGTATTTTTGGTAAGGAAGGATATAAACAAAAAGACTAATTTTATACAAGACAGGGTCTTGTATGCTGAATTCTTGTCCTAGAGTAGAACAACTGGTTATTTAAGAAAGAGATAGTATAGGACAAGTCAGAAAGTACAAGCATGTGATAGTCTGTATAAGTCATGATAAAGTTTGTAAAAGAAAATTCATGAAGGAATTTTGTGTGTAATTAAGTGGCTGTCATTAGAAGGGAATTGTTTATAATTGTATTTCTAGAGAATGGTCTTCCATGTTAAAGCAAGATCTTCTTAAGATATTGATTTGCTCTTTTTTGGTTGTCGTTGTTGTTGTTTTTTGTTTTGTTTTGTTTTTTTATTATTATTTACTTTAGGTTTTAGGGTACACGTGCACAATGTGCAGGTTCGTTACATATGTATCCATGTGCCATGTCGGTGTGCTGCACCCATTAACTCGTCATTTAGCATTAGGTATATCTCCTAATGCTGTCCCTCCCCCCTCCCCCAACCTCACAACAGTCCCCGGAGTGTGATGTTCCCCTTCCTGTGTCCATGAGTTCTCACTGTTCAATTCCCACCTATGAGTGAGAACATGCGGTGTTTGGTTTTTTGTCCTTGCTATAGTTTACTGAGAATGATGTTTTCCAGTTTCATCCATGTCCCTACAAACGACATGAACTCATCATTTTTTATGGCTGCATAGTATTCCATGGTGTATATGTGCCACATTTTCTTAATCCAGTCTATCATTAATAAAATTACAAGAAATTTTTATTTTAATTCCATAACCTGTTCCTTTTAAAACTTCTCAGATTCATATTTCATATTCAACTATTGTTGCGCCTTGCTGCTTTCAATTCTTTCTCCCTTTGAGAAGGCCTAATACGATAATGCTCCAGCTTTTTCATGAACTCCTGTGACTTTTTCTCCTCCGGTTTTAACTCTTGATATTGACTGATGCTGAAATATTTTATCTTAGAGGTCTATAAAAGCAATGTTTTCCTCCAGGATAGCTCGATTTTATACTCTTTGCTGTTCTTGAAACTTTATATTTGACCTTTGTTTTTTAATTCTTAGATTGCTTTAAAAAAGTTTTAAGGCCTAATGAGTGTTGGGCAACCTCCATTCTCACCTGGACTAAAATGTTTAATTGGCTATCGAAACCTGAAAAACTAATTCAGGTCATGATGGGAAACAGGGGCCAGACATGCCTCACTATGCCCCCTATTTGGAATTTAGGTCACATTCAAAAGGCCCTTCAAGAATACGGAAATAAAGCATTGCCCTTTCCAACAAGGGAAATAATTAATTCCCCCTTTCAACCAAGAGACTTAGTCTTACTGAAAATTTGGAAAGAAGGATCTCCCAAGGATGAATTACAACCAAAATGGAAGGGCCCCTGTCAGGTGTTGTTAAGTATCCCCACTGCCATTAAGCTTCAGGGGATCACCAGCTGAGTACACCTATCCAGGATTAAACCTGTTTCTTAGGAGCCCTCCAGGTTTCAGATACAAACAATGTTACCTACACTTGTGAGTCCCTGAAGGCCACCCACTAGATTTTTTTTTTTTTTAACTAAAGGAAAGTTAGCTTTATTGGAGAAGCCAACAACTGAAGGGAGGCAGTGAAGTAGCATTCAAAAACCACCTCTCCAAGTTGTGCCTCTGGATCAGGAGTTTTTAAGAGAAGTTAAGAGAAATCATCAAAACAGTTTTGTGAAATGAGCGTGTGCTGTCTCAGGTGGGCAGTTAATCATTGCGTTCTTGGTCAATGTTTTGTGGTCTTCTGCAGGCACCATCAGCCTATTCTTATCAAGCCAGTCAGCCCATTCCTAGAGTTGTTGGTCAGAGTTGTTTTTTGTTTGTTTGTTTAGACAGAGTCTCACTCTGTCGCCCAGGCTGGAGTGCAGTGGCAAGATCTCGGCTCACTGCAAGCTCCACCTCCCGGGTTCACGCTATTCTCCTGCCTCAGCCTCCCAAGTAGCTGGGACTACAGGCGCCTGCCATCACGCTTGGCTAATTTTTTGTATTTTTAATAGAGACGGGTTTTCGCCGTGTTAGCCAGGATGGTCTCGATCTCCTGACCTCGTTATCCGCCCGCCTCAGCCTCCCAAAGTGCTGGGGTTACAGGCATAAGCCACCACACCCGGGCTTTTATTATTATTATTATTATTATTATTATTATTATTATTATTTCAATAGCTTTGGGGTACATGTGTTTTTTGTTACATGGATGAATTAAATAGTAGTGAATTCTGAAATTTTAGGGCACCCATCACCTGAGTAGTATACAGTATACCTGTGTAGTTTTTTAATCTCCAGCACCTCTTCTACTCTCCCCCTTCTGAGTATTATATTAATGCCACTCTGTATGTCTTTGGGTACTCATAGTTTAGCTCTAACTTATCAGTGAGAACATATGTTTTTTGGTTTTCCACTCCTATATTACTTCACTTAGAATAATGGCCTTCAGCTCCATCCAACATGCTGCAGAAGACATTATTTTGTTCCTTTTAATGGCTGAGTAGTAGTCCATGGTTGTATATGTACCACATTTTCTTTAGCCACTCATTAGTTGGTGACACTTAGGTTGGTTCCACATCTTTGTAATTGTGTATTGTGTTGTGATAAGCATATGCGTGCAAGTATCTTTTTCATATAACAACCTCTTCTCCTTTGGTCCATTACCTTTGTAAAAGGACCAACGCTCAGTTTGGTACAGAGATGTGGTGCTGTGGTAAGCATAGGAGTATCAATTTTTCTCTTCTTCTTGATCATAATACTCCTTCTCTACCGCTTTGAACAACCGCTTCCTCCTAGGAAACACATCTTTTGTCATTGTTGGGCGTAGAGGCCACTCTAAGGTCCAGCCAGACATCATGCTGCCTCTGACAATCCTGTTTGCTCCCCCAGTTAACCTAATTCAGTGTGGGTGGGAGAAATCTCTATAGTAAATATTTCAAAAAAGTATAGCATCAAGGAATCATCTTGGTTGCCAACTCTGTCATCAACATCCCCAGGATAGAGAGTTCCACGTTCTGGCACATCTGGAAAATCTTACGACCATGTCTCTGGACCTTCTAATTAACCACCATGATCCCTTAGTACACAGACCCCTACTTGTTAGGTGCAATTCTCCCCCACTTAACAGATTCTACCTAACTTCCTCCACCACTGTTATCTGGACCTGGGAGATTGGGTACTGGTACATCCAGTGATCTAATGACACTATCTTTTGCACCCATTGCTGTGTTAATGACACAAGAGTGGAAGTTTCCCCACAGTGCTCTGTTCCAACCCTAGTTTCCAAGTCCCAAGGCTGCACTAAAATAAATGGGATCCAACTTCTAAGTAAGGAAGCCATACATGAGGCCATGTCCAAGGTCAATACATGCAAGGAAAAAGCAACTGCCTGATCTAGGAAGACGGAAGTATCCCGCCTTCTGGAAAACAGGAGCTGTCTAACCACTCTCATTGGAATTTGGGGAAAATACCTCTATAGATCCATCTTGGCAGCAGAGAACAGACGTTACACCACATATGGCCTCTATTTGTGCCCTAACTGTGCTCACTTTTGTCTGTGGTTATGATTGGAAAGAAATCCGACCCTGCAACTAACTACTCCTGACTCCCTGGAGAGCTACCTATTCCTTTAGGAGTAGTTTTCTTTTGTATATCAAAAACTTGTACATAAAAACAAAATGTTTTGTATATCAAAACAAAAATGTATGTTGGTCACCACTGCCCCTCTGAGGGTCACTGTCTATAACACCCTAAGGCCTAATAATACCGGAAATAAACAAACAGTAGCATTATTTCTGGTGGGAAGCAGGGCAGCAATAGGACTAGCGGCTTCTTGGAGTGGCTTTGCCTACCTGAGACAACCCTAAGGAATTAGACTCAAACCTCAGAATCATTGGCCACCAACACAGGTCGGGCACTGAAGAGAATTTGAGTCCCTAGACCTTTGGCAAATGTAATCCTTGACTAGTGTTGCATTATTTACTAGTTGAACAATAGTCTATGTCACTATTACCTGCTGTGGATATATTAATAACTCTGGACAAGTTGAGTTTAACATTCAAAAATTATATGAACAAGTTACATGGCTATATAGATACAATCAGGGCACTGACTCCACCTATATCCAATCGACTATCAAAAGTGCCCTACCAAATCTCACCTGGTTTTTACCTTTCATAAAACCTTTAATAGCTATCTTGTTACTACTAATTTTTGGCCTTTGCTTGTTACCTTAGTAAAGTTTGTGTCTTCCAGATTACAACAATTCCATTTAAAAACAATGTTGTCAAAAGGCTTCCAATTCATCCTGCCTTCTGACCCAGGAAACAGAGATACTGCCTTTGGCCTCCTTACATCAGATAACCAGAGTTTCTACTCCTCCAATGTTAGCAAGTGCCTACACTCATAAGATCAGCAGGAAGCAGTTACAGAAGATGGACCTCCACTCTTCTGCAACCCCTTTAACATTAAGGAGTAGTATATAATCCCTAATGGGAAAAAATAAGGTAGGAGACCAGCAGGATTTATGTTCTGATCCTGACCAGATGAAATCAAGAAACTGGTTGGAACCAGCCAATGGTGCCAAAGGCTGTCTCCAGTTGCCTTTGATGCTTATCAGCATAGGACACCCCTACCAGCATCATGACAGTTTACAAGTTCCATGGCAACATCCAGAAATAACCACTCCTTTCTCCAGATATTTCTGAATAGCCCAACCCTTAATTTGCATGTAATTAATAGTGGATCTAAATGCATCTAACGAACAGCCCATACCCTGCTGCTCTGAGTGCACTGCCTATGGGTTGGCATTCCTCCACAAGGAGCAGCCACTCTGCCATACATGGCCACCTCAATAAACCTGCTTATGCTGAACCAACATTGCATCCCAGGGATGAAGCCTACTTCATCATGATGGATTTTAGCTTTTCGATAGGCTGCTGGATTTGGTATGCTAATTTTTTTTTTGGTTTTTGCATTGATGTTCATCAAGGATATTGGCCTGAAGTTTTTCTTTTTTTGTTGTGTCTCTGCCAAGTTTTGATAGCAGGATTACACTGGCTTCATAGAAAGAGTTGGGGAGGAGTCCCTCCTCCTCAGTTTTTTGGAATAGTTTATGTAGGAATGGTGTAAGATCTTCTTTGTACATCTGGTAGAATCTGGCTGTGAATTCTTCAGGTCCTGGGCTTTTTTTATTGGTTGGTAAGCTATTTATTACTTATTCAATTTCAGAACTCATTATTGGTCTGTTCAGGAAATCAGTTTCTTCCTGGTTGAGACTTGGGAGGGTGTATATGTACTAGAATTTATCCATATATTCTAGGTTTTCTAGTCTGTGTGCATAGAGGTGTTCACAGTAGTTTCTGATGGCTATTTTTATTTCTGTGGGGTCAGTGGTAACATTCTCTTTACCATTTCTAATTGTGTTTATGTGGATCTTCTCTCTTTTCTTCATTATTCTAGCTAGTGGCCTATCCTATTATTTCTTTCAAAAAACCAACTCCTGGATACACCGAACTTTTGAATGTTTTTTCTGCCTCTCAATTTCCTTCAGTTCAGCTCCAATTATTATTTCTTATCTTCTGCTAGCTTTGAGGTTGATTTGTTCTTGCTTCTCTAATTCTTTCAGTTGTGAGGTTATATTGTTAATCTGAGGACTATCTAACTTTTTGATGTGGGCATTAGTCCTATAAATTTCCCTCTTAACACTGACTTAGCTGTGTCCCAGAGATTCTGGTATGTTGCATCTTTGTTCTCATTAGTTCCAAAAAACCTCTTGATTTCTGCCTTCTGCACAGCAAAAGAAACTACCATCAGAGTGAACAGGCAACCTACAGAATGGGAGAAAATTTTTGCAACCTACTCATCTGACAAAGGGCTAATATCCAGAATCTACAATGAACTCAAACAAATTTACAAGAAAAAAACAACCCCATCAAAAAGTGGGCAAAGGACATGAACAGACACTTCTCAAAAGAAGACATTTATGCAGCCAGAAAACACATGAAGAAATGCTCATCATCACTGGCCATCAGAGAAATGCAAATCAAAACCACAGTGAGATACCATCTCACACCAGTTAGAATGGCCATCATTAAAAAATCAGGATTTCAATATTTATCTAAAAATCACGCAGGGGAAGGTTGTTTAATGTCCACATAATTGCATGGTTTTAAGCAATCTTCTTGGTCCTGACTTCTATTTTTTAATTGAATGTGGTCCAAAAGTGTGTTTGGTATGATTGTGGTTCTTTCGCATTTGCTGAGGATTGTTTTATGTCCAATTATGTGGTCGGTTTTAGAGTAAGTGGCATGTGGCAATGAGAAAAATGTGTATTCTGTTGGGTTTTGGTGGAGAGCTTTGTAAAGGTCTATCGGATCCATTTGGTCCAATGTTGAGTTCAGGTCCTGAATATCTTTGTTAATTTTCTGCCTTGATGATCTATCTAATACTGTCAGTGGAGTGTTACAGTCTCCCAATATTACTACGTGGGAGTCTATGTCTCTTTGTAGGTCTCTAACAACTTGTTTTATGAATCTGGGTGCTCCTATGTTGGGTGCATACATATTTAGGATAGTAAGGTCTTCTTGTTGAATTGAACCCTTTACTATTATGTAATGCCCTTCTTTGTCTTTTTTGATCTTATTTGGTTTGAAATTGTTTTATCTGAAGTTAGGATTGCAACCCCTGATTTTTTCTGTTTGCTGTTTGCTTGGTAGATTTTCCTTCATCCCTTTATTTTGAGCCTATGAGTGTCATTACATGTGAGATCAGTCTCATGATAACAGCATACCACTGAGTCTTTCTTTTTTATCCAGCTTGTCACTCTGTGTCTTTTAAGTGGTGCATTTAGTTCATTTACATTCAAGGTTTGTATTGATATGTGTGGGTTTGATCCTATCGTTATGTTGTTAGCTAGTTATTATGTTGGCTTATTTGAGTGGTTGCTTTATAGTGACACTGGTTTGTGTGTTTAAGTGTCTTTTTGTAATTGCTCGTGTGAACTTTCCATTCTCTATTTAGTAACCCTTTCAAGTTCCCTTGTAAGACAGGTCTGGTGGGTAACAAACACCCTCAACATTCACTTATCTAAAAAGGATTTTATTTCTCCTTTGCTTAGCAAGCTTAATTTGGCTGAATATGAAATTTCTAGTTGAAGTTTTTTTTTTCTTTAATAATGTTGAATATAGGCCCCCAAACTCTTCTGGCTTGTAGGATTTCAGCTGAGAGGTCTGCTGTTAGCCTGATGGTGTTTTCTTTGTAGGTGACCTGCCATTTCTCTCTTTAGCTGCCTTTAAATTATTTCTTTAATTTTGGCCTTGGAAAATCTGATGCTTATGTGTCTTGGGGATGATCTTCTTGCATAGAGTCTTGAGGGAGTTCTCTGCATTTCCTGAATTTCACTGTTGGCCTCTCTAGCAAGGTTGGGGAAGTTTTCATGAACCATATACTGAAATATGTTTTCCAGATTGTTTGCTTTCTCCTCCTCCCTTTCAGAGATGCCAATGATTTGTAGATTTGGCCTCTTTACATAATCCCATACTTGGAGGTTTTATTCAGACCTTTTTATTCCTATTTATTTTTGTCTCACTGTTTTACTTCAGACACCCAGTCTTTAAGTTCTGAGATTCTTTCCTCAGCTTGATTTATTTTACTGTTACTACTTGTAAGTACATTGTAAAATCAATAAATGTGATTAATCACATAAAAAATTAAGGACAAAAACCACATGATTATCTCAACAGGCACAGAAAAGGCTTTTGATAAAATTCAATACCCCTTCCTGTTCAAAACTCTCAACAAACTAGGTATTGAAAAAAACATAACTCAAAATAAGGAGGCATCTATGACAAGCCCACAGCCAACATTATACTGAATGAGCAAAAGTTGGAAACATTCCTTTTGAAAGCCAGCACAAGACAAGGATGCCCTCTCTCTCACCACTGCTATTCAACATAGTATTGGAAATCCTAGCCAGAGTAATTAGGCAAAAGAAAGAAAGTGCATCCAAATACGAAGAGAGGATGTCAAACTATCTCCATTTGCAGATGACATGATTCAGTATCTAGAAAACCTCATAGTCTCAGCCCAAAAGCTCTGCCAGCTGATAAACAACATCACCAAGCTTCAGGATACAAAATCAACCTACAGAAATCACTGGCACTAGCATTCCAGTACACCACCAACAACCAAACCAAGAACCAAATAAGGACCTCAATACCACTCACAACTGCCACAAAAAGAATAAAATATCTAGAAATACAGCTAACCAAGAAAGTGAAAGATCTCTACAATGAGAATTCCAAAACACTTGTAATTAAATCATAGAAGACACAGACAAATGGAAAAACATTCTATGCTCATGGAGAGGAAGAATCATATCATTAAAATTATCATACTGCCCAAAGCAATTTACAGATTTAATGCTATTCCTATCAAACTATCAATGACATTCTTCACAGAACTAGAAAAAAAAAAAACTATTTTAAAATTCCTATGGAACGAAAAAAAGAGCCTAAATAGCCAAGGCAATCCTAAGCAAAAAGAACAAAGCTGGAGACATTATGTTGCTAGACTTCCAACTATACTACAAGGCTACAGTAACCAAAAAAGCATGGTAATGGTACAAAAACAGACACATAGACCAATGGAAAAGAATAAAGAGCCCAGATATAAGGTTGTGCACCAACAACCATATGATCTTTGACAAACCTGACAAAAACAAGCAACAGGGAAATGCTCTCTATTCAATAAATGGTACTGGGGTAACTGGCTAGCCATCTGCAGAAGACTGAAGCTGCACCCCTTTTTTACACCATATACAAAAATCAACTAAAGATGGATTAAATTAAACGTAAAACCCAAAGCTATAAAAACCTTGGAAGATAACCTAGACAATATCATCCTGGACATAGGAACTTGCAATGATTTCATTACAAAGACACCAAAAGCTATTGCAACAAAAGCAAAAATTTGCAAGTGGGATCTAATTAAAATTAAAACCTTCTGCAAAGCAAACTATCAACAGAGTAAACAGCCTAGAGAATGGGAGAAAATATTTGCAAACAATGCATCTGACAAAGGTCTAATACCCAGCATCTATAAGGAGCTTAAACATATTTACAGGCAAAAAAAAAAAACCATTAAAAAGTGGGCAAAAAACATGAATAGACACTTTTCAAAAGAAGACATACATGTGGCCAAACAACCGTATGAAAAAAAGCTCCATGTAACTTATCATTAGAAAAATGCCAATCAAAAACAATGAGATATTTCCTTCCACCAGTCGAAATGGCTATTAAAAAAAAATATCAGATACTGGCAAAGTTGAGGAGAAAAGGGAACACTTATACACTGTTGGTGGGAGTGTAAATTAGTCCAACTATTGTAGAAAGCAGTATGGTGATTCCTCAGAGAGCTAAAAGAAGAACTACCATTAGACCCAGCAATCCTATTATTGGGTATATACCTAGAGGACTATAAAACATTCTACCATAAAGACACATGCATGTGAATGTTCATTACAGCACTATTCACAATAGCAAAGACATGGAATCAATCTAAATGGCCATCAGTGTCAGACTGAATAAAGAAACTGTGGTATATATGCACCATGGAGTACTATGCAGCCATAAAAATTAATGAGATCATGTCTTTTGTGGGAACGTGGATGGAGCTGGAGGCTATTATCCTCATAAAATTAATGCAGGAACAGAAAACCAAATACTACATGTTATCACTTATAAACTGATCCAAATAATAATAATTTATGAATACAATGAAGGAAACAACAGACACTGGTGCCTACTTGAGGGTGGAGGGTGGGAGGAGGAAGAGGAGCAGAAAACGTAACTACTGAGTACTAGGCTTAATTCCTGGGTGATGAAGTAATCTGTACAATAAACCCATTACACGTGTTTACGTATGTAATAAACCTTCACATGTACCCCTGAACCTAAAAGTTATAAATAAACAAATACTGCTGGCTCTTGAATTCTTTCCCAAGCAAAGCCAAGAACTATCCCAAGCTAAACTACAATTTGGGGGCTTGCCTGTCCTTCATCACCATTGCTTCATAATTCTATCTCAGGAAGGCAATTCCTCATAAATTGTCAATAGAGCAGTTCTATTGCACAGTATTAAGGAAATGATCTCAGAGGTCAGAATGTGAGAATCTGAGTGCATGTCTTTGCCTCCTCCTGGGTGTGTGACGTGGACAAATTACTGATTCATTTTGTGCCTAACTTCCCTCATCCACAAAATGGGGACAATTATGCTAACTTCTTCATAGGGTTTTGGTGTTAATATTTTTTATTATACTTTAAGGTCTGGGGTACATGTGCAGAACGTGCAGTTTTGCTACATAGGTATACACGTGCCATGGTGGTTAGCTGCACTCATCAACCTGTCACCTGCATTAGGTATTTCTCCTAATGCTATCCCTCCCCTAGCCCCCTACCCCCGGACAGGCCCCGGTGTGTGATGTTTCCCTCCCTGTGTCCATGTGTTCTCATTGTTCAACTCCCACTTATGAGTGAGAACATGCCGTGTTTGGTTTTCTGTTCCTGTGATAGTTTCCTGAGAATGATGGTTTCCAGCTTCATCCACGTCCCTGCAAAGGACATGAACTCATCCGTTTTTACAGCTGCATAGTATTCTATGGTGTATATGTGCCCACATTTTCTTTATCCAGTCTATCATTGATGAACATTTGGGTTGGTTCCAAGTCTTTGCTATTGTGAATAGTGCCGCAATAAACATACGTATTCATGTGTCTTTATAGTAGAATGATTTATAATCCTGTGGTTATATACCCAGTAATGGGATTGCTGAGTCAAATGGTATTTCTAGTTCTAGGTCCTTGAGGAATCGCCACACTGTCTTCCACAATGGTTGAACTAATTTACACTCCCACCAACACTGTAAAAGCTATTTCTCCACATCCTCTCCAGCATCTGTTGTTTCCTGACTTTTTAATGATCACCATTCTAACTGGCATGAGATGGTATCTCATTGTCATTTTGATTTGTATTTCTCTAATGACCAGTGGTGAGGAGCATTTTTTCATATGTCTGTTGGATGCATTAATTTAATTAACATATAAATCACCTAGAATATGGTAGGAGCTTAATAAATTTTGCTATTACTATTTTTTTAATTATTATACTTTAAGATCTAGGGTATATGTGCACAAGGTGCAGGTTTGTTACATATGTATACATGTGCCATGTTGGTGTGCTGCACCTGTTAACTCGACATTTACATTAGGTATATATCCTAATGTTATCCCTCCCCCTTCCCCTCACCCCATGACAGGCCCCAGTGGGTGATGTTCCCCACCCTGTGTCCAAGTGTTTTCACTGTTCAGTTCCCACCTATGAGTGAGAACATGTGGTGTTTTTTTTTAGTAGAGGTATTATTTTCTTTGTTATTTAAGCCACAGTGCCATTCTACTAGTTAAATTATCAGGAGACTGAAATTGATGTCCAATGGGTAAATGGGATTAAAAGATCATGGACCCTATGCAGAAAAATATATTGGTTGCAGATTATAATTCTCTTTGTATCTTGGGTCAAAGGGAAGCAAAGCTTCCCTTAGTTTGGCAAGTTGGCTTATCCATACATTTTGTTGTCTTTTTTTAAAAAAAGAAAGCATGGGCATTCAGCTCAGATTTCCTTGAAGACCAAAATATATGCATAATTTAAAACATAAGACCAAAATCCAAAATGTATGTTTTATTTAAGTACGAGCAACATGGTTGGGAAGAAGAAAAAAATCAGAATTTGCTTAAATTCATGTTATTTTTAAGAACCACAAAATATGCTTCAGGCAAAGCTGAAGTGTTTTTAGTTGCAGTGAAGAGACAAGAGGTTCCCAAAGGAATGAAGTGGTGAGTAGAATTTCACCTCTGAAATCTTCACTGGGAATATGCTTTTGCAATTGCTACATCTAATGTGCAAAACAAAAAACAAACAACAAGCTGAAACTTATCTGATCTTCATTTTCTATTCCATTTCTGTAACTACCAAAGAACATATGGACCATCATATCAATTCTCTTGTGTGGATTTTTTTCTTCCAAGAGCAGAGTACATTCTCAGCTACATTAATCATATTTCAAAATCAAGTTTATGTTTTGATACATAGGTTTTATATAGTCCCTGATGCATTTTGAAAGCACACAATATTTATCTATGTAGACTAGATAAACTACTTTAAAATGTCAGGAAAAAAAATGTATACTTAGCCAAATTCCTGCAAACTGGGTAGATGTCTTCTGGAAATTTTTCTCAACACTGATATTTTTGTAAGACTGACACATGCAAATCTACTCTTATTGTTTCCCTTTTGTTGTTTTTGTTTGTACATAGACATATAATCATAGTTCTATTTAACCAATCTGCTTTCTACCTGAGCGGTCTGCTGTTACTATAGGCTGGTCTCTGAGGTAATTCTCTGAAAACTACAGGCTCATTCCTGCCACCTAGTACTGCTTATTAAAAATACTTCACACCTGCCCCTTTGTTTCCAGGACTATAGCTGGGTACTAAGGCTGCATAACTTATCTAGAACAAACATCTGCCTATTGGTACCTGCTACCCTACAAATAAAGATACCTTCTGCACAAGTATGTGTTTCTAACCATTCATTACCAGTTCTTTGTAATTTTTCTGTTTTGCTTTTTAAATAGGAATTTTGTAGATTTTTTGGAAATGTTATGGAACAATAATTACTAAAAAAGGAAATTAAAGGCATTTTAAACTCAATGGCAGGTAAAACATTGGATTTTAACATGTTTCTTTCAAATGGAAAAAGCATTGTGCACTAATTTTGCCCAGTAGCTTCTGGAGCCAGTTTTAACCCTTTGCATTTTTTCTTCATACTGTATTCTCAATTGTCCTTGAAAAGAGCTCAAAATTGTTCCATCTTTTCAATCCTTAATATCATAGCTCAATTCTGAACAATTTCAGCTCATTTTTACTGCCCAATGACAGTTTTTGCCACCTCCAATGCACACTATAAACATCCTCTAGATTAAATCTCCTAAAACACCACCTTCATCATGTCACAATCTTGTGCAAGTTCATACTGTGGTTCTAGTGATTATGGGAAAAGGCCCATACTCCCTACACTGACAGGTTTCCAAGGCTTTGGAAACAGCATCCCATTTTAGTTATCAATCTAATGTCCTATGACTTCCCAACTAAATTCTGCTTCCATCAGAACACATTCTTTTTCATCCCCCGTAGCCCAGTCACTCTGCTCGGTGACTTTCCTAATGTTCTCTCCTACTTTTTCCATCTCTTCAGCTGTCCACATTCTACCTGCCTTCCAAGGCCAACTGAAGTGTTATAAATTCTATTAATTCTGAACAACTGAAGTGTTATAAATTCTATTAAAATTTTAACTACTACAGCCCACTGGTCTTACTTATCTCTGAATTTACACTACATAGAGTAATTAAGTGAAGTTTATATGCTGCTCTGTATTGTTTCTCCTATGGAACTACTGTTAGTCCAAATAGATTATAAAACAATTGAAGACATGAATATTCATTATGCAATTTTTTTCATATTAACCACAGTGCTTTTTCAGTGCTGGAAACACACTACATCTTATGGATGCAAAGTAAACTCAATATGATATGTTTTAAAAAGAACAAAAGGTTTTAAAAATACAACTGTACTAGCTGTACAATTACCAGGGATAGATTAATGACTGCCTAAGAGACATGCATGGGGCAATCTATGTGCTCTGAAAAAGTTAGAGATAACATTTTTATAAATAAAACTGTAGGCTAAATATACCAGATGGTGATATTTAAATAATATTTAATTGTATCTCTTTATAAAGGGAAGATGATCCTCTGATTTTCAGTTTCAAACACAGAGTCCATCCTACTGTCTTTTTTTTTTTTTTTTTTGAGACAGAGTCTCGCTCTGTCGCCCAGGCTGGAGTGCAGTGGCGCATCTCCGCTCACTGCAAGCTCCGCCTTCCGGGTTCACGCCATTCTCCTGCTTCAGCCTCCCGCAGAGCTGGTACTACAGATGCCCACCACCACGCCCGGCTAATTTTTTCTATTTTTTTAGTAGAGACGGGGTTTCACCGTGTTAGCCAGGATACTCTCGATCTCCTGACCTCGTGATCTGCCCACCTTGGCCTCCCAGAGTGTTAGGATTACAGGCCTGAGCCACCGCGCCCGGCCTGTCCTATTGTCTTAAGAAAGCTTTCCATTTTCTAAAACAAGAATAGAAAAAAAGGAGAAATCTCAGCTGTGTTAAGATGAGAGAATTAAGTTAAGTCCAAATGTCAATATTCTCCTTTGTCATTACATTACAAATCTTTGTGAAACTTTGTCAAGTATGAGTTTTGTTAAAGGCTAAAGCTACTTCATAGTTTTCTGACAACAGCTACTTTTATATCTAAAAATTTACCAACCTTTACATAAACAAATCTGTGATGAGTCTGGAAAGAAATCATATTATCACTTTGAGTTTACAATGTTAAGTTTTTGAACTAAAACCATTAGCAGTAAGAATTGAACAACTCTCAAAACCCAGTTTCAGTTCTAGTATGACGGATGGCAAAATGATCTAAAATTCCTAAATACAAAATAGAAATGAATTAAAGTGCACATTACTCTGAACTTGGTGTATCAGGGAGTGATAAGTAGAGGACAAGAGGTGGGAGATGAGTATATGGAATAAGTAATAAGTATTACCACATTACACATGAGGAAACATAGTACTAGCTTGTTATGTGACTGAGCTGGGGTTTCATAGTCAAATTCAAGGACATCTGTGTCCAAAACCGATGCTTTCTTATTTACTATGACATGTCTCTGGATAAAACATCTTTCACTCTCCTTAAAATGCCTAACATATTTGTCTTTCACTGCTGGTTAATCTTTACTTCTTTGGTATAGGAGGACATTGTGACCGCAAAGTTTTCTACTCACATCTAGTTGTCTTTACACAGATATAGATCCTGGTATAGTTATTACGTGTATCTTAGGAATTAAGCTGCTCTACTAACAAAGAAACCCAATTGAAAAATGGGCAAAGAACATGAATAGACATTTTTCCAAAGAAGATACAAAAAGGCCAACAGGTGTATGAAAAGCATCAACATCAATAATAATCAAGGAAGTACAAATCAAAACCACTATGATATACCACCCCATACCTGTTAGAATAGGTATACCAAATACTAAATGTCAAAAAATAATAAATATGAGTGAGGGTATGGAGAAAAGGGAGCCCTGGTACACTGTTTGTGGGAATGTAAATTGATACAGACATTACAGAAAACTGTTTCAAGTTTCCTAAAAAACTAAAACCATAACAATCACATAACCCTGCAATATCTCTGCTGGATATATACCTAAAGGAAATGAAGTCAGCACCTTATAGAGATATCTGTACTCTCACGTTCGTTGCAGCAGTTTGCAATAGCCAAGATATGGAAGCAACTTACATGTCCACGAATGGATGAAGAAACTGTAGTGTACACACACACACACACACACACACACACACACACACAAAGAATATTACTCACCCTTAAAAAAAAAGGTAATAACTGCCATTTTCCATGACATGAATGTTTCTGGAGGACATTATGCTAAGTAACATAAGCCAGACACAGAAAGAAAGACTGTGTGATTTCACTTATATGCAGAAGTTTTTTTAAAAGAAAAATCAAAGTCATAGAAACAGTAGAACAGTGGTTACCAAGGGTGAGGAGGTAAGGAAAAGGGGAGAAAAAAGTCAAAGGGTATGAACTTTCAGTTACATAGGATGACTAAGTCTAGAGATGTAATGTAGAGCATAATGACTATGGTTCATAATATTCTAATGTATACTAAAAATTTGCTAAAAGAGTAGATTTAGGTGCTCTTACCACAAAAAACAAAGGTGATGGATAGGATAATTTGCATGACTGTAGTAATCATTTTACTACATATACATAAATTAGCACTATTATATATATATATATATATACACATATATACACATTATATTTAGGATCTTAAATACATACAATAACATGTTTTAAAGACCCAAAAATTTAGTGCCAAGAGAGAAAGAAATTTCTTTCCCACATCATAATCTTAACATACAGAGCCCAGGGAAAACATGTTGGCTGTAAAGTGTCAGGAACCACTCAGTTTCCTAATATCTTAATGCTCCGTCTTTCACAATATTTAGTTTCTACCTCACGGGCAACTATGATTCCTCTAGCTTTCCTTATCGAATCCGTATTTCAGAAACCTGGGAAGCTGGTGAAGTAAAAGTCTACCCCTTCCCTCTGAGGGCATGACTCAGAGGCTTCCTACATCACTAGTTCTACTTATATTTCATTGGCCAGAACTTAACCACACAGACACGCCTAACAAAGAAGGCAAGGACTTACAGTCTTAGCCAATCAGACATGTGCTCAGCTAAGACTCAAGATTATATTACTAAACCAGTTCATGCCCAAAGATGATTGTAGGTGAACAACATATAGGTCACTTGACACTTTTCTGACTGACTCTCAACTTACTATTAAGGTGCAAGTATATTTAGTATATCTGGACGTAATGAAGTAAGGCCGTGATTTTTTTCTCCTTTTCTTGATTTTTTTTGTTTGTTTTTTTGAGACAGGGTCTTACTCTTTTGCCCAGGCAAAGTGCAATGGCGTGATCATAGCTCACTGAAGCCCTGACCTTGAACTCCTGGGCTCAAGTGATCTCCTAACTCAGCCTTCCAAGTAGCCTCTAATCTTCCAAAGACTAATCAGTAAGTCCTACTTACAGCCATGTACCACTGTGTCTAATTTTTATTTTTTTTTTTGAGACAGGGTCTCACACTGTCACTCAGGTTGGAGTGCAGCAGCGTGATCACGGCTTGCTGCCCTGCTGATTTTTTAAAAAGTTTTTCATAGGGATGGGGTCCCACCATGTTGCCCAGGCTGGTCTTGAACTGCTGGCCTCAAGCGTTCCTCCCACCTCAGCCTCCTAAAATGCTGAGATTATAGGCCAATGAAATGTAAATTATAGGCTGGAGCCACCACACCAAGACCTCTCCTTGATCTTTTCTAAATGACGATCCATTAGAGTATGTTGCATAATCTTTATCTGTTTTATAATTGCAAGTTTTTCTTTTATTGTACCTCTTCAATACATTTATTGTACCGCTTTGATGAATCCTTGATGGATTTATCAAAGAAAACGAAGACCTCAAAAAAAAAAAAAAAAAAGCCAGTTGAGACATATTTTGTTTTTATAGTTCACTTGAAGGAGTGTTGTTCCAATCCTTCAGGATCCTTGTAATGACAACTCTTCATTGTACCCAAAAAGTGCTACTAATTAACACAAAATAAATGCTGTGGTTTTGGACTGGTGTTCTGTGTATTAATGAGAACTCACAGTTTTTTTCTCCGTAGAGAGATATAATTACATGAGTATATTCTTTCTTTTGCCTGACTGCTTGAGCTAGGACTTCCAATACTGTGTTGAATAGAAGTGGTGAGAGAGGGCATCCTTGCCTTGTGCCGGTTTTCATGGGAATGCCTCCAACTTTGCCCATTCAGTATAATGTTTGCTGTGGGTTTGTCGTAGATGGCTCTTGCTATTTTGAGGTAGGTTCCTTCAGTATCATGGCTTAACTTTTTGATGTGCTGCTGGATTCGGTTTACAAGTTATTTTGTTGAGGATTTTTGCATCGATGTACATAAAAAATACTGGTCTGAAGTTTCCTTTATTTGTTGTGTCTCTGCCAGGTTTTATACCAAGATGATGCTGACCTCATAGAAAGAGTTGAGGAAGAGTCCCTCCTTCTCAGTTTTCTGGAATAGTTTTTATAGGAATGGGATAGTTTTTGTAGGAATGGACAACTCTTCTTTCTGTAATACATCCGGTAGAATTCAGGCATGAATCTATCAGGTCCTGGGCTTCTTTTTTTTTTTTTTTTTTTTTTTTGTTAAGGAGTTTTTTTTTTTTTCAATTTCAGAGCTCATTATTGGTCTATTCAGGAAAACAATTTATTCATGGCTCAGTCTTGGGAGGGTGCATGTGTCCAAGAATGTATCCATCTCTTCTAGGTTTTCTAGTTTGTGTACATAAGGTGTTCATAGTAGTTTCTGATGGCTATTTTTATTTAAGTGGGGTCCGTGGTAACATTCTCTTCATCATTTCTAGTTGTGTTTATTTGGATCTTCTCTCTTTTGTTCTTTATTAACCTAGATAATCTATTTTATTCCTTTAAAAAAAAAACTCCTGGATTCATTGATCTTTTGAATGGTTTTTTCATGTCTCAATTTTCTTCAATTCAGCTCTAATTTTTGTTATTTCTTGTGTGAACCCAGGAAATCTGAGACAGGTCCCAATTAACTTAGAAAGTTTATTTTGCTGAGGTGGAGGATGCACCCACGACAGAGCCTCAGGAAGACCTGACGACATGTGCCCAAGGTGGTAAGGGCACAGCTTGGTTTTATACATTTTAGGGAGACATGAGACACCAATCAATACATGTAAGAAGTACATTGGTTCGGTCTAGAAAGGCGGAACAACTGGAAGCAAAGGCAGGAAGACTCAAACCAGGGAGGGAGCTTCCAGGTCACAAATAGGTGATACACAAATGTTTACGTTCTTTTGAGTTTCTGATTAGCCTTTCCAAAGGATACAAATCAGATATGCACCTATCTCAGTGAGCAGAGGGGTAACTTTGAATAGAATGGAAGGCGGCTGAGCATGGTAGCTTACGCCTGTAATCCCAGCACTGTGGGAGGCCGAGGTGGGCGGATCACTTGGGGTCAGGAGTTCGAGACCAGCCTGGCCAACCTCATCTCTACTAAAAGAATACCAAAATTAGCCAGACGTGGTGGAGTGCTCCTGTAATTCCAGCTACTAAGGAAGCTGAGGATCACACCACTGCACTCCAGCCCGGGCAATAGATCCATCTCAAATAATAATAATAATAACAACAGAATAGGAGGCATGTTTGCCCTAAGCAGTTTCCAGCTTGGGTTTTCTTTAGTGATTTTGGGGGCCCAAGATATTTTCCTTTCACAGTTGTCTTCTGCTAACTTTGAGGTTTTTTTCTTGATTCTCTAATTCTTTCAGTTGTGATGTTACATTGTTAATCTGAGGTCTTTCTAACTTTTTGATGTGGGCCTATAGTGCTATAAATTTCCCTCTTAACACTGACTTCCGTGTCCCAGAGATTCTGCTACATTGTATCTTTGTTCTCATTAGTTTTAAAGAATTTCTTGATTTCTGCCCTAATTTCATTATTTACCCAAAAGTCATACAGGAGCATGTTGTTTAATTTCCATGTAACTGCATGGTTTTGAGAGATTTTCATAGTCTTGATTTCTATTTTTATTGTACTGTGATCTCAGAGTGTGTTTGGTGTGGTTTTGGTTCTTTTACATTTGCTGAGGATTGTTTTAGGTCCAATTATGTGGTCGATTTTAGAGTATGTACCATTTGGCGATGAGAAGAGTGTGTATTCTGTTGTTTTTCAGTAGAGAGTTCTGTAAAGGTCTATCGGATCCATCTGGTCCAATGTTGAGTTCAGGTCTTGAATCTTTGTTAATTTCCTGCCTTGATGATCTGTACTAATACTGTCAGTGGGGTGTTGAAGTCTTCTACTATTATTGTGTGGGAATCTATGTCTCTTTGTAGGTCTCTAACAACTTGCTTTATGAATCTGGGTGCTCTTGCATTGCATGCATACATATTTAGCATAGTTAGGTCTTCTGGTTAAAGTGAACCCTTTATCATTATGTAATGCCTTTCTTTGTCTTTTTTATTTTTGTTGGTTTGAAATCTGGTTTGTCCAAAGTTAGGATTGCAACCCCTGATTTTTTCTGTTTTCTGATTGCTGGGTAGATTTTCCTCCATCCCTTTATTTTGAGCCTATGAGTGTTATTATACATGATATGGGTCTCTTGAAGACAGCATACTACTGGCTGACCCAAATTTTTTAACAACTACATATTCTAAAGTTACTGATTACATAAAGAATGTGTGTTTCCACTGTGATGTTTTATTTATTAAATTTTTTTCATGAGTCTTCTGATTTCTAAGACAAAATGAGTCCACCATACGTGAATTTAAGCCACAAATCATTATCACTATATATCTGCACTATATATCTCCATTACTTGTGATAAATTTTGCAATGGGAAAGAGACTTAATTTCTCACATATGTTTAATAAATATACTTCAGCTAGGTAACAATTTGAAGGCTATAATTTTATAAGTTAAGATTAATTTTTTCTTATATTGATAGGCAATGAGAAATAAAATCTCCATATTAAACATTTAATGAAAATAATGAAAACCGATTTCATATCTAAGACTGAATCACAGGTAAAGCTAGTACCAATACTGAGTATAATTATTTTGGCATCATATGTAGATTAAATGTTTTAATTCTGGAAGGAAATGTTTAACCATGAGAAGGACATTATCATTTGCTTTCAATTGCTCCGACAATCCCAATGATTCATTTACCTAAATACTTTGTAGATTTGGTATTTTGGTAGAAGTCATGGTTGTCTGGCTTAATTTACATAAATAGCAACCTCACTAATTTGGCCTTTTCAGAATTCCCTTTCTGTATTTGTTTTTAATTTTTGCACTAGTATTTTCTGAAAAATTCTCATATATCAACTAAGTATTAACTATTTAATTGGCTGGGCACGGTGGCTCACGCTTGTAATTTCAGCACTTTGGGAGTCCAAGGCGGGTGGATCACCCGAGCTCAGGAGTTTGAGACCAGCCTGGGCAACATGGTAAAACCCCGTCTCTACCAAAAATACAAAAAAATTAGCCAGTCATGGTGGCACGTGCCTGTTGTCCCAGCTACTCGGAAGGCTGAAGTGGGAGGATTGCTTGAACCTGGGATGTCAATGTTACAGTGAGCCAAGATTGCACTTGCAGTGAGCCAAGATTGTATTACTGCACTCCAGCCTGGGCGACAGAGCGAGATCTTCTATTAATCAGAATAAACCTTAAAAAAAAAAAAAAAAAAACCTGAACATTAATTTTAAATTATTGTCAAGGTCTCAAAACTTAAATAACCTGCTTTCAGAATGAAGTTTCAAACATTATCTTTTCTCTTCTCCTTATAAATCATCCTGGAAACATGATGTTACAACTAGTCTGGAGACTCCTTTGTAGGTAACTAAAGTATAGAATGACAATTTCAGTGTTATGCAGTAAAAATCAGAAGAGCTGAATTTGAATCTTCATTTTTCATAACAAATGAATGGATAAATTATAATAATATCCTATCTTCAATTATTTCTAAGTATTGCTTTTCCCATTTTAGAAATGAGAAATCTAAACCTCCAAGAACTTCAATAACTAGCCCAAGAAGAGTCAAAATTCGCAAGCATATCTAATTGTGTGTGAGGGGGCCGGTGGGGGGTGGGGGTGGTGGTGTTTGTTTGTTTTAGAAACAATGTTTCATTTGTCACACAGGCTGGAGTGCAGCGGCACCATCATAGCTCCCTGCAGCCTCGAACTCCTAGGCTCATAGCAATCTTCCTGCCTCAACTTTCCACAGTGCTGAGATTACATGCATGAGCCACCATTGCCAGACTGCGTTTCTTTTTTAAGAAAAGTTTCTGTTCTCTAATGATGTCCTTAATTATTCTGATTAATAGAAGGTTCCGACTTCTATTATCTCAGTTTTTGAAGCAACAGAAAATATTCTACTCACTGAGTTTTATTATAAAAATTAGCTCATATGTGATCAGTAAATAGTGGAGTACTGTTAGTATAACACAGAAATCAGATTAGTTCATCCGTGATTGTTTCCCCAACACATTAATGTTTTATGCTACCAAGTACCAGCAGATGAACCCAGCAAGCCAGGGAAGAGTACTGTCATATTCACATTGCGCATTCATCCCTTTTTATTTTCTTTGGCTCCTTTTATTGCTCTGTTTTGGAAGTGTTTTTTGAGCAGTTTTTCCTAATCTTTTTGAATTTTGTCCTTGTCTCCTTGGCTTAGCAGCCTCAACCCTTCTTCACATCTCCTTCTGTCAAATTACTTTCAACTTTATTTTGTGATGAAGTTCTAAATTTATTGAGTATTGGCTTCAAACAATCTATTTGATCTATTTGCCTTTTTTTATTATGCTAGCATTTTTATTGAGGACTGTAATATTTTTGTTAATGCCCTGATTTTCAATTGTCTGCCCCATCTTTTTTTATAGACTAGTTTATAATTTTTCACAAAACATGTGTTGTAAGAAAGAAATGCCAATACATATAAATCACAGAGATAAAAATACATCAAACATAATTTTCCTTTATTTGCTAATTTAGGATATACTGCCACTAATATTAGTGTTTACATTATTTTCATTATTATTACATCCAAGTCTTGTTTTGATTTGTGGCCGTTTCCCACTCCTTCCACAACATTTATTGAAAACTATAATATATAAGGCACTACTGGATACAAATGTGAATTTAACACTCATTATACTTATTAGAAAATTATATTTTAGCAGGGAAAATAAAACATGCATATAATCACACGCCTAATAAATGCTGCTATGTATAAAGCTGTGTAGTAGGTAATAGAAATATAAAAAATTTTGAAATGTGCCTCTTCTTCTCAAGGAGAAACAGCATATACATATATACGTAATAGTGCAGTTGTATAAGTAAACATATAAACAAGTTCCAAATGATTTTGTAGATTTGTATTTGTGCAGCGCCTTACTGTTTTTTGTTTATGAAATGAATAAACATAACCCATTCTATTCAAGAAACATCTGCTGACCAGTGATTATAGGCAGGATATTATACCTCCATGGTTGATATCAGATGCTAGGAGAGACATAAGTATGAACAAGATACAACCTTTCTCTTCAACAATTTAAAAATCTAGATTAAAAGCATCAAAACTAGGCTTGATTATTCAGAAAACAGGTGGTTTTTTTTCTCATTTATCTAAACATTTAATTCCTTCAGTTATCTTAACATTTAATTCTTTCAGTGGATGTAGAAACTGTAATATATAAGAAGACAATGAATTTTTAGTAAAGGTTAGTTTTGAGTAACAGTCTATCATTGCTGGCCTAGTCACAGAGAAACAGTATACAAGGTTACCTAAATGAGGTTTTTCCAAAATTGAGTTTCCAGGTCAAGAGTTTATTTTTCATGTTAGAATAAATGTACTGAATCAACTATTGAAAATTTCACCATGCAGACATTTTACTGCCTACAAGCCAATGATGAGGTAGATTTTCAAAAGAGAGGGGTGAAAAGTAAAGATTTGGGCAGAAAAGAAGGCTAATTAATAATATTAATCTGCACTTGCCCCAATGGCCTTGAAGGCAGGCAAAGAAACTGCCAAAGCCACTTGACTTTAGGTAGACGTTACAGGGATCAGGTTAAAAATGACTCATTCAGATTCTTCTGTATAAAATCCATTCTTAAAAGCACTCAAAAACAAAATGTAGAAAACTATGGAGACCATAAAAATGTATTTTAATTGATATTTCATAGTTGTATAAACTTTTGAGTACATGTGATATTTTCATACATATATACAATGTGTAATGATTAAATCAGGATAATTAAGATAGCCACCACCTCAAACATTCATCTTATCTTTGTGTGGGGAACTTTGTAATTCTTTTCTTCTACCTGATTTGAAGTATACAATAAGTTATTCTTAACTGTAATTTCCCTATTGTACTATTGAACACAAGAACTTATTCCTTCTATCCAGCTTATTTTCATACTCATTAAACAACTCTTTTTCTCACAAGTATAATTAATTTAGTCCTTTGTGTATATTGTGATGAAAATAAGCTCAGAAATGTAATTTGTTCTAGAAGAATTTGATATAAATCTTAAAGTTTGACCTAAGAAAAGCAACTAGTTTCTTTAAAAGATCCCTGATTAAAAAATAAAAATGTCAGAATATATGCTAGAACAAAAACAAAGGGAAAGATAAAAGTAACTAAACATGAATTTTTTTCTCGAACAGAAGTAAGCAGAATCTCAGAATCTATTTTCAGCCTTTCAGATAATAAATTGGTGAAACCATTAGTTCAATATGCAAAAATGCCTTTTCACAGATTTAAGGAACACTTGATAAAGGAAAGAGAAAACCCTTAAGTGTACATGAAGGAGTCCACCTACTGGACAGACTGTTAATTGGTGTGGAAAAAAAATCACAAACATTTTAAACTCAACACAGGAAGCTTCTCAGCAACGTGAAATGTAAAGGCCTTTTAAAAACAATTTGTATTACAATTCTAACCATTATGTGTGCCTCACATTAAGGAAGGCTTAATAAAAATCAAATAGGAAGAAAGGAAAAAAAGAAAGAAGAGAGGGAACGAATCCCATTTCTCCTTCCTAATCTTCCCATTTGTTTTCTGAGAAGCATTTTAACGAATACATTTTCATGTACATTTTCAATTGAAAGATACTAGTATCCTACCCTTAAGGGTATGGACAAAAATGCAAGCACATTTTAAGAAGCAGAACTTTATTTTGTCCTAGCTGGCTTGATAACTCTGAGAAAACAGAAAAAAATTACCACACGACCTTCATTTGAATGCATCCTACTACCCAGGGCTCAGATCCTGGAGGATTCATCTAAGATCATGTACACAAAACTAATTTAAAAAGTAAATATCCTGGCCGGGCGCGGTGGCTCACGCCTGTAATCCCAGCACTTTGGGAGGCCGAGGCAGGCTGATCATGAAGTCAGGAGATCGAGATTATCCTGGCTAACACGGTGAAACCCCATCTCTACCAAAAATACAAAAAATTAGCCAGGCATGGTGGCGGGCGCCTGTAGTCCCAGCTACTCGGGAGGCTGAGGCAGGAGAATGGCACGAACCCAGAAGGCGGAGCTTGCAGTGAGCTGAGATCCGCCACTGCACTCCAGCCCGGGTGACAGATCGAGACTCTTTCTCAAAAAAAAAAAAAAAAACAACAAAAAAGTAAGTATCCTATACAGAGACAAGACAATCAAGTCATATTTGGCAATGCATCCCAACTAGGCAAGCAGTCACTACCTGACTATTCCCCCAAATTCCCTCATTCTGCTCTGCACCATGCAAGCAGCCTCAAAAATGAAAAAAAGGTTGGGAGTTGTCCATGGATTCTGTTGTCATCTCCTGGAGATGGTTCACTCCTATTTGGAGCCATTCATCAAGCCAGAACCAGTAGGCTGCCAACCCCTACTGAAGGTATAGATACCCAAATGGAAGACCTGCTTGCTGTGCTGACACCACTCTTAATGACTCAAACATCTGGAAAACAACATTTCACAGTGATGATCACAACTTCACTGATAAGCAATAACTCACATGGTGTGTAGTGTGCATTAGGAGCTCAACAGGAGAAGCAAAGCGGTGTCCCTTTCAAGGTGCCACAAGAATTCAGTGCTCTCCTTTGAGAGAAAGGCTTTTGCATCTCACAGTGGTGCCTTCAGGTAATAGATGTAATAAACGGTGCATTCAACCAAGACTTCAGTCCTTTACGATTATGGGAAATAAGCCACATTTAAATCTTGGCCCATCCAGTTTCCTATTTCTAGCTTGTTCATGCCCATTTAAGAATTTAATTTTTTTAATATTAGATTTGTTTTATAATCACAAAAGTAATTCATACAAGTTAAATAATGGTACTGGACGGGGCAGATTATGTTTCTTCTTTTTTTTTTTTTTTTTTTTTTTTTTTGAGGGGGGTCTTGATCTGTTGCCCAGGCTGGAGTGCAGTGGCACAATGTAGGCTCACTGCAAGCTCCACCTCCCAGGTTCACGCCATTCTCCTGCCTCAGCCTCCTGAGTAGCTGGGACTACAGGCGCCCACCACCACACCTGGCAAATTTTTTTGTATTTTTTTAGTAAAGATGGGGTTTCACCATGTTAGCCAGGATGGTCTCGATCTCCTGACCTCGTGATCCTCCCGCCTCGGCCTCCCAAGGTGCTGGGATTACAGGCATGAGCCACTGCACCCGGCCTATGTTTCTTAAACATTTTATATTGTATTGATATTACTTCCCTACTGTGTTTTTATAATAATTACTACAATCCCAATTCTGCATCTTCCTCTAATCCCTCATTCTATATGCCACCAACACCACAAAACATGTGCCAACAGATATCTTTAAGTGAGCAGCTACTTATCTGTACCATCCCGTGTTCCTGCAATGATTACATATTAGTTTTTCATTTTAAAGTAACTAGGAGTGTAACTGGATTGTTTGTAACACAAAAGATAAATGCTTGAGGGGATGGATACCCCATTTTCCATGATGTGAGTACTATGCATTGTATGCCTGTATCAAAACATCTCATGTACCCCATAAATATATACACCTACTATGTACCCACAAATTTAAATTTTAAAAATATAATGATAAATAAATTTTAAAAAATCTAAGGAGAAAAATCCATTTGATAGAACTAGTTAAACCACCTTTATAGATGGTTCTCATATTTCCTCCTCCCATTATGCTTATTTACATTTTCTCTGGCTAGGACTTCTAACAACTGGCCTGGATTTCAAACTGTAGTCCTACAATAAACCTGTCACCTATTCCCTGGATGTAAGAACTGTCACAAAGTAGTCTTAACGTTCAACTCTTCTCCATGTCGACCAGACCTAACACCACAATACTACATTTTTCTTCAAGTCAGGGATGCTCTCACACATTTTAACTCACGTTTTCATTGATTAATTCTGTTTTCCGATGTTTCTGTGGCTTGTCTAAGCAGAAATAATTGACAAACGGAGAAGCAAGGTAGGCAAGGCTGCCATAAGCATTGTATGTCAAATATTAGCCACAGAGAGGTGAGAAAGGTATGAAAAGAGGACAAGTGCACATTCAATGGGTAATGGCAATGTGGACAGAACAGTCTATAATTTCCAAACAAAAGGAATGCCTCTTGAGGAGTAGCTGATAATGAGGGCAAAAACTCAAATTCTCTCAGCTTTTTAATTAAGTTTACTTAGTACAGGAACAAAGGTGCTCAGTAAATATTGTTGGTTCACTACAATGACAGACACACACACTCTAAAACTGATATGAAATTCATCTAAATGTTAATAATAGTTGTTTCTAAGGAGTTGAATTTTTGAGTACTTTTCTGCATTTCGGTACAGTTTGTTTTTTTTTTTTTTTTTTTTTTCTAATTTTCCTAATGAATCTTGTCTGGGTTACTTTTATTATGAGGGAAAAAAAAATGACTTATCCAAAAAAGAAATATATGCCAGCATCCTGAATGGTAAGAAACTCATCTGAGCATTGACACCTCTAACCTACGTGGTCAACTGAGCTCAGCTCCAGAAATAATGGATCTAATAATAATGAAGAAAGCAGACAGCAGGCTTAAGCTCCCACTGAGCAGAATCTGGAATGAGTTCTAAAGCTTTATGTTACTCTAGTGTGTTTGAAGAGAAAAGTAAGTCTAGGCCTTCCTTAGTACATGCTATGTTTGCATAATCACAAGGATTTGGCTTCCATTCTAGTAGAGATTAGCTGCTAAAAGCTAGATCTGGCAACTAGCTGCGAACTATAACAGATTTGACTGTGGCCATATTCTTTTTGCCTACCCCAACAGAAAGGGCATTGTTGTAAAGCAAATGGAACCCCTAGAACACAATTGATGCTTTATTAATTCATTACCTAAATATTTACTGAGGGACTACTCAGTTCCTATTCCAAAACATTTTATACTCTGGGTATTCAAAAGAGGACAAATGAAACATTTAGACAATGTCTCTTCTCTCACAGATCTTACATTTTATCAGGATGTAGGCAACAAAAATATAAAGAAAAATTGAGAAAGGATGCTACTTTCAGCAAGATATTCAGTGAAGTCTGACAAGCTGACACTTAAACAGAGAATTAAAGAAGTGAAAGGACAAACCATATGAACATTTGGTTAAAGAGCATTCTGGACAGAGGGATTAGAAAGTGCAAAAACTCTGAAGGAGTGTTCTTAAAGTATTGAGTAACAATGCTTGGAGAACAGTGAGGAAAGATACAGTAGTCTGGGGACAGCTAATGGAGTGCTTTGGGAAATAGTAAGGATTTTGGATTTTATTCAATATAATAAGTCACTAGAGAATTTTACACAGAGGATAATAGCATAGTTACATTTTAAATGGATCTTTCAAGTCATGTGTAAAACATAATTAAATGGAGGCAAGATGAAATACAAGGGGTTGAAGGATAAAGTAAGAGTCTAGGCTAGAGATGATGCTGTCTTGATGAAAGTGGTGACAGTGGAAATGGAGAGGAGTGGTTATATTCAGAGTAAACTTCAAAAGTTGTCGAACCAACAGTTTTGCTGATGCGGGATGTGAACCAAAGAGTGACAACAGGGATTATCCCAAAATTTCTCACCTAAGTAACTAGACGTTACTGTTTACTTGAAAGAGAACATCATGGTAGAAACACATTTGGCAGATCAAGAAATCAAGTTTGGATATATCATATTTAAGTAGGCATTTGAATATGAGTCTGATGTTCAAGGGAAAGATTCAAGGCATAAATAGAACCTGGGGAATCTTCCATATACAGATGGTAATTAAAACATAATATAGGAAGTGAACACATTTAAACAAGAGAAAGGGTCCAGGGACAAAGCCTCGGGACTTCAACATTTAGAGGTCATAATGAAGAGACGATCTAGCAGAAAATATTGACAGGGAGCAGCAATGAGGCAAGGAGGGAAAGTGAGAGAACGATGTTCCAAAAGTCAACTGAAAAAACTATCTAAGAGAATGAACTTTGAATAATACTTCTTAAAGTTTCCATGTCTTGCTTCTGATATCGGAGCCCTGGTGGAAACACACTACCTTAGATAAAAATGAAGTTTCCACATCCCGTTGAAATACATGTAGTAGACCAGTGAATTCAGTGTCATCCCATTATTGGTAAGTTTGTTTAGCCCTTCACCCACTCTAGCTTCTTGCCCTTCTCTTCAAACCTGTGTCACTAGGCAAAAACAGAAGATTCAGGAAAAGCTGAAGAGACCACAGATGTTTCAGGGCAATACATCCTGCAAGCCAAGCTTGGTTGTGAGCACTGTAAAACAAAATTAAATTGCAGGCACACTATTCTGATACAATGAAGAGAAAATGAGCCTCAGATCTAAGTAGGTTTCTTTTGGTCCAGCTCTGTGAAACACATATCTTATGTATTCATTTATTTCCTTACCTTTTCACCCTATTCTGGTAAATTTACTTTTAGCTAGTGTTGGGCATCCTTCAGGAGAGACCATCCTAAGGACTCTACTGGAGTACAACCCACAGGTTCCACAGAATGAACTGATCAACATACCAATATCAAAGAAAAGATGATCAACTTTCTTCCCAGAGGAGTCATGGATTCCCTCTTGCTAACTACAATAGGCTGTGAGTCTTCCTGACTTTGATATTAACTACTGGGGCTACTGGTACCACTGTTATAGATTATGGTATAGACTAAAAAGAAAAGAGCAATATTACACTAATTGTTTATTCAACTTTATTGATTTTTATAAGGTTAGTGGGGTAAGTACATCAGACATGTCACATGAGTTATCATATGTACACAGTATAGATAGACTTGTTTTGAATCATTGTCATGTATCTTTACTTCTATTATCCATGATGAAATTCATGACACATTTTACATGAGGTGTGTACTGGCTTGGCCATGATACAGAAACTGAAACATGTAGTGACATGTATTCTTTGCATATGAGTTACTTTAATGACTTCCCATCAGCTTATATGGAAGATAGAGCCTGGGGTACTTGACAAGGTGATTTATGCAATAACACTTGACTCTTTCACCCAAACCTTGAGCTTCATCCCCACATAAAATTCCATAATCAGAAAAAAATGACTCCTTATCAAGAGAGAAAATCAAAGTAGCCTCAACATCTTCAGAAAATAAGGAGTGAAATAGGTCATTTTATGTCCAGACCACTAGCTATTTTGACTTTTGTTGTTGTGGAAGTAATTATTTTCATGGACCGATATGGTTTCGCTGTGTCCCCACCCAAATCTCATCTTGAGTTGTAGTTCCCATAAGTGTTGCAGGAGGGACCCAGTGGGAGATAATTGAATGGGGGATTTCCATTCAATAGCATGGGATTTCCCCCACGCTATTCTCATGATAGTGAGTAAGTTCTCAGGATATCTGATGGTTTTAAAAGGGGCTTCACCCTTGGCATGGCTTTCATTCTTCCCTCTCCTGCTGCCCTGTGAAGAGGTGCCTTCTGCCATGATTGTAAGTTTCCTGAGACCTCCCGAGCCATAAGGAACTGTGAGTCAATTAAAACCTCTTTCCTTTATAAACTACCCAGTCTCAGGTATTTCTTCACAGTAGCATGAGAACAGACTAACACATGGACAAATAGAGTTAAGGAATGCCTAGTTAAACCATTAAACAGGTTTTTTGGGTGTAGGACTTCTAAGAGCCTTAATTATGGTGAGTATATTGTGAATGTCTGAGAGGAATATATAATATTGTATGTCTTTCAAACTTACTTGGCTATAAAAATTCGTTCCTTTATAGCATTTTACACAAGTGGTCTGCATTATACCAGCCAGTTGAAATTCCCTCCACGGATAAGCTATACCCTTTGTACATACTTCGCTGCTGAACTGTTCATATTGCATTATAAAATATCCATTTGCACTAGCCTGTGAGTTCTCTGAGGGTAGAAATGCCTCCTTCATTTTTTATTCTCTAGACTCGGCACAATGGCAGAAAGAAAACACTGAATAAATGTTTAAGAAATATATTCAAGGCTGAATGAGTTCTGTGGCAATAGCTGTGGCAGCTAGCATCAATGAGGGAACACAAGGAAATTTCAAAATGCTAGAGTTTTCCAGGGATTATTCATGGACAAGAAGCAGTCTAAGTGAGAATCCATGGATAAAGTCAAAGATGTGGCATTTCCAAAAACATACAGCAAAGTAGAAGAAACTTTTCCAGTCTAACAAAAAGTACCAATCTTTCTTCTTTAAAGAAGTCAAAATATCTTTCTCTTCTCTCTACAGACAATGATATAAAATGTTGTCACATTAAAGAATCAAAGAGTATATAGTTTTTAAAAAAGTAAGAAAAAGAATTATCTTATATACCAACAACAGCCAAGCCAAGAGCCAAATCAGGAAGTCAATCCCATTCAGAACTGACACAAAAAGAATAAAATACCTAGGAATACAGCTAACCAGGAAGGTGAATGATCTCTACAATGAGAATTCTAAAAATACTACTCCAAGAAATCAGTGAAGACAAACAAATGGAAAAACATCTCATACTCATGAATATGAAGAACCCATATCATTAAAATGACCATACGGCCCAAAGAAATGTACATCAAACTACCAACAATGTTCTTCACAGAACTAGAAAAAACTATTTAAAAATTTATATGGAACCAAAAGACGGCCTGAATAGCCGAAGTAATCCTGCGAGAAAGGAACAAAGCTGAAAGTATTCATGTTAACTGACTTCAATAATTACATTACGGGGCTACAGTAATCAAAACAGCATGGTACCAGAACAGACAGCCCAAAAATAAGGCTGCACACCTACAATCATTTGATCTTTGACAAACCTGACAAAAACAAACAATGAGGAAAAGACCCTCTATTCAATAAATGGTGCTGGAATAACAGGTTAGCTATATGCAGAAGATTGAAGCTGGACCCCTTCCTTGTATCATATACAAAAATCAACTCAAGATGAATTAAAAATTAAATGTAAAACCCAAAATTCTAAAAGCTCTGGAAGACAACCTAGGCAATACCATCCTGGACTTAGCTATGGGCAAAGATTTCATGAAAAATACACCAAAAACTATTGCAACCAAAGCAAAAATTGACAAGTGGGATCTAATTAAACTTAAGAGCTTCCGCCCAGCAAAAGAAACCATCAACAAAGTAAACAGACAACCTACAGAATGGGAGAAAATATTTGCAAACTATGCATCTGACAAAGGTCTAATATCCAGCATCTATAAGGAACTTAAACAAATGTACAAGCAAAAACAACCCCATTAAAAAGTGGGTAAAAGACATGATCACTTTTCAAAAGAAGACATACATGCATCCAAGAAGCATGTGAAAGAAAGGTCCATATCAGAGATCATTAGAGAAATGCAAACCAAAACTACAATGAGATAGCATCTCACACCAGTCAGAATGGCTATTTTTTTAAAGTTGAAAAATAACAGATGCTGGTGAGGTTATTGAGCAATTGTTGGAGTTGTGCCAAGCAACTGTTGGTGGTGGTGTAAATGAGTTCAACCATTGTGGAAAGCAGCGTTGCGATTCCTCAAAGAGCTAAAAACAGAACTAACATTTGACCCAGCACTCCCATTTTTGGGTATATACCCAAAGGTTTATAAATCATTCTATTGTAAAGACACATCTACACCAATGTTCACTGCAGCACTATTCGCAATAGCAAAAACACAGAATTAACCTAAATGCCCATCAATAACACATTGAATAAAGAAAATGTGGTACATATACACCACAGAATACTATGGAGCCATAAAAAAAGAATGAGACCATGCCTTCTGTGGGAACATGTTTGGGCTGGAGGCTATTATCCTTAGCAAGCTAAAGCAGGAACAGAAAACCAAATACCGCATGCTCTCACTCATAAGTGGGAGCTAAATGATGAGAACTCATGGGCACAAAGACGGGAACAACAGACACTGGGACCTACTTGAGGGTGGAGGGTGGCAGGAAGAAGAACAGAAAAAAATAACTATTGGGTACTAGGCTTAGTACCGGAGTGGCAAAATAATCTGTACAACAAATCCCCATGACACTAGTTTACCTATATAATAAACCTGCACATATACCCCTAAACCTAAAAGAAAAGTGTTTTTTAAGTATTAGGAAGTTAATTAGAAATTATTTGTTTTTCTGGAGTTTATTTGATTTGTCACTTTCATATGTAATTACACATAATCACTTTCTTAATTTATATACATGGTTTTGTATTTTTTAAAGCCTCCCTAAAATTGTATAATCTTCCATTTGCACCAAACCCTGATCTCCCTAAGGGAGAAATTCAGTAAAATTACTTCGCTAGAAAATAATTACAATTAGACTTGAAGCCAGGACTGGCTGGTCTCAAAGAGTTCTTTCTATTGCACTTTCACCACCTTTATTATCAGTTAAACCTCAGTGTGAATACATTTCATCTCTTCTTGAGAATAAGTACATTTGGAGGGGAGAGAAAAATCAAGGAAGCTTCTGGAAAAGTTATTATTAAACACACAAAACACAGGCTACAAGTATCTGAACATAAGCTATTCCTACTTTACAATTTTGCCTAGACTTGTGTCACTGGCCTCTTGTTATATAGCTGACTAAAAAGAATTACTGCGTATACCTGAGTATAAACTCATATTTTATTCTTACCTTTGCATACCTATAAATTTGACTATGGTTTCACAACTGGCATGCCCATGAGAACTGTCTAATGGGGAAAAAGAAAATTCTGCAATACACCTTTTGTTTATGGAAATCTCTATCTCAGTGGTACCAACCTACTTTTATTTCTAGATGCTTTTTATTGTTGTAGCAGTTATGCTATTGGTAAATGTACCCAGTGGCAATTTTAGGACTTACATACCCAATAAATGCAATAAATAATTAAAGCCAGCATTAAGTATGCTAATAAGTCTACATGTTTCCTAAAACAATTACATCAGCTTTGTAAAACTGTTAAAATAGGAATATAGGCAAGCCAAACACACTCAAGATTTGATCATTTTTCTAAAAGACTCACAGTTTCTCAGCCATTAAAGCTAGTGGAAAAACCTTCCTCTGGGGACTATTTTCCTGGTTCATTTTGTACCATGCTAGAATTAACAAAAAAGAAAAAAAAACGACTAGAAGAACAAGAATCCTTAATAGAAGTAAACCACAACACACCTCATACACAGTTTTGGACAATGAATATTGTATTTTTTGCCAATAGCAAGCAACAGGCACCCTCTGCTTTTGTTAATGCAGTTCAGCTGATATGACAGACAAAACTGAAAGAGAAGGAGAATGTGCTTTATCATCTGTAGCCGAATTTCAATTTTCTCTTTCCAAGTACAGTTGAATGCATTTTCTTTGCAACCCAAAGACAGAAGATCTTGATTACTGTTGCAAGAATAATCTCAGCCTTTGTGTGAAGAAGATAGGGAAAATAAATAGTCTCTCTGGATGAAGTGTCAGCTCTTGAACTTACAAAACAAGATATATTCTTGGAGGTAGGGAAACTTAATTAAGGTGAAATCGTATACCCATTAAAATGACAACTGAAGGCTTGTTTTGTAGACTATGGCTGGCTTCCCAAATGTCCTATGTTAGCCTCACCCCAGGGGCACAGACAACAGAACCAGGAACAAACAGGGTCAAGACAGGTGCAACTGTCTGGGAATACAGGTCACTCAGGCCACAGGCCCTGTCATGAACTGCCAGCTCTTGTAAAATAAAGGTTCCAACTCCTTTCTCCCCACCACCACCACCCATGTTTCAGGTCTTAAGAAAGAAAATGAATCGATATCTCTCCAGATTTCTTCTCATCTATCTCCACATCAAAAAAAATCAATCCAACACCAGCTCAGCTGGATTCTTTCTCTCTGTCTCAGGAGAATGCTAAGTGTGTCCCCTCTTGAGTATTAAGAAAAGTTGTGTTTCTCTGAGTCACCTTTCCTTTACTTCCATTCAACAGACAACATTTTAATTGTGGCTAATAAAGAGTACTTCATTGTCCCCAATATGATCAGAAAACACAAAATTAGTAACTAGTCTGTTATTGTTCTCTCTCAAATATTCTGTCTCATGCACCCCTCAGGGTAATCCCTACGGCTGTCAACTCAGCACTGCTGTCCTATCCCCGTCCATACTTCCATCCCTCCTTCCTCTCCACTGCTCAAATTAAATAGCCCATTCCCAATTCATCTGACAAATCAGTCTGCAATAACAGATGACAGTGGCTTAAAGTGTATATTTACATGGACACAAGAGATCAGGTCCCCCAATAAACAGCTCACCCCTACCCTGGGTAATATTTTAAGCCAGAAAGTTAATGAGAATTTAACAGACCTCATTTTCCCTTACCTCACATTAAATCTGGTATTGTTAACCACATTAACTTGACATTGTAATTTCCTCAGTTCCCCTAACTATGCTGGCTATGTTCTCTGATCTCCACCTCTCCGTTTCTCCTTCTAACTCTCTATGGGCTGGCTCTAAGCCTAATTTTTGGCCTTATAGCGCAAAGGGCTTACTCATTCTCATGATTGCTGTCACCTTCAGGTTGGAGAAGTCTGAACCTGTATCTCCTGCCTAGAATCCCAGTACTATATATTCAATGTCTAAAGAGATTTTTCTCCTGGATATAGTCATTGGCCATATCTAAATATGCATAAAGATTAACTTGTCACCTTCCCTTCCAAATTTATATTATTTTCTCCAAATCCTCAAGTAATCTCGGAATTATTTCTTTTATTCCATTCATAACTTGGGTCTACAAGAACTTTGGACTCTTCTTCTGAAGTCTCTTCTCCAAAAGCCAAATCTATATTAGATGTTCTTATCATTTACTCTTAAATTATTCCAGTATTTCCCTAAATTGGCCATCCTGATTCAAACGTCTCTCCATCTCATCATTCATTTTTTTTTTGAGACAGGGTCTTGCTCTGTCATCCAGTCTGGAGTGCAGTGGTGTGATCATGGCTCACTGCAACCTCATTCTCTTGGGCTCAAGCAATCCTTCCACCTCAGCCTCCCAAGAAGCTGGGACTACAGACATACACTACCATGCCTGGCTAATTTTTTATTTTTTTTATTTTTTGTAGAGGCGGGATCTTGCTGTGTTAACCAGGTTGTTCTCAAACTCCTGGGCCCAAGAGATCCACTGGCCTCACCCTCCCAAAATGCTGGGATTACAAGCGTGAGCCACCATGCCCAGTCCACTCAATTTACCATTGATAAATATTCATAAAATATTGTTTCTTATTATTTCACTTCCCTGTTTAAAAACTGTGTTAATGCCACATTGTCTGTAGCATCTGATTTGAACTCTTTGGTCTAGCCCTGTATCCTTTTGCATATATCTTTCTGTTCCCTGATCATAAAATTAGATTATCAAATTCACTGATAAAATTAATCAATGAACACAGTGTACTGTAAACCTACTATAGTGTAACCTCATGAAGGAAGGGACTGTTCATCACCTCTTATTTGTTCATTGCTGTATTTTACTACGGTGGAGAAAAAAATTAACAAATTATGTTCAAGAAATGATCTTAGTTTTTATCAATTCCCATTGTTGTTGATATGCTATCTTCTTTATTTACCTCTTATACAAAATAAGGTCCAACTCATTATCCTTCTTCTCTACTAAAAATTATCAATTACTCCAACCTACCCTTATTGATCCCTCTCCTTTTTCAACTACTATAGCTTTAAAATATGCTATATTATACTGTATGCTAATAATTCCATCTGTAGCAATTTTGTCTTTCGAGCTAGATTTCAGTACCCATTTATTTGAAAAAGTGTCACAGTATTAGAAAATAAAAAGAATGTGAAACCTTGTAACTAGAATCTAAAAGATGAGTTAAGAAAGGCAAGAAATCATCTCCTAACTAGTGAGTTTAGCTACTAGTAAGAGAATAGATTCAGTCTCAATTCCTAGATAGGCATAAAATCCATTTTCATAAAACCCTAAGAGAAAATCTAAATGCACTTCAAGAAGACAGGCTTAACAATCGGAGGGTGTGTGTGTGTGTGTGTGTGTGTGTGTGATCTGTGCATTTATGTATGCGGTGGGTGCTTTTTCACCAATGAGAGAGAGATTGTGAGTCATGAGCGAAATAGTTGGCCTTTCATGAGAAAGTATAGATTCTTCTCTGTAGGTCTCCAGGCTCATGACAGACTTTATCCAACTTAAATTTCATCCACAAATTCATTTCATAAATAAAATAAATTAATGTAAAAGTATTTTCCATTTGAATGGTTATTTCTGCAACAATTACACAGGCATTTTTGACATCTTAAAATAATAAGTATAGTAATTATTATAATAGCTATCATTTGTAGAGTACTTGCTATGCTCCAGGTATAGTGTTAACAATTTTATCAAGCACAAATGACAAAAAGTCATGTACTGGATATATGGAGAAATAAAACAACCCTAGATTTCTCAGTGTTCCTATAAAAAGCCCAAGCCTCCTTCAACATGGAAATATATTCACTATATAGTCACAAAATCTTTAATTCCACTTCTCATAAAAACATTTTCACATACCACAAGGATTAAATCTGTAGCAATTTGTTTCCCTAATGATGGAGCTAACTGTTCTGATCCAAAATTAAACTTAGCTCTCCCCAAATCAAAAGGTTACATACTGGGATAGTTACCTAGTTACTGGGTGAAAGCATAGAGCAGAAAATTCCTAGATATTTATATTTTAAGGAAGAATGAGAGCCAGGGCTTGGAGACATCTCTAGGTCTGTCACACACAGGGCTATGTGGCTCCTGGGGAGATTTTTATTTACATACCAAAGTGCTGGAGATAGGAATCACGCCCATTATGTTTCCAAGGATACCCTTGCAGAAAGAGAGGTGGACAGCTGCCTCCTTGCCCTTAAATAAGCAGAGAAAATGTTTTTTCTTGTTCTTCCATAGGTAGTTTGGCTTCTTGAGTAGAACAACTGACCTGGCTCTCATTGTCTCACCAGAAATATAAGAACTGGTGGCGGGGAGGAAGGGGGTCTTACTTCTCAGTAAGAAATCTGTTACTGATATGGGGCACCTCAAATTCAGAATAAAATTAATAAAAACAAATACTGCTATGATTTGAATGTTCGTGTTCCCCCCAAAATTCATTTGTTGACATTCTAACCCCCACAGTGATGACATTAAGAGGTGGGGGCCTTTGATAGGTCACCCTCATTAATCAAATTAGTGCTCTTATAAAAGAGGCCCAATGAAGCTTGTTTGTCCCTACCACCATGTGAGAATACAGCAAGAAGATGTCATTTATAAGCAAATGGTGCCCTCACCAGACACCAAATCTGCTGGCACCTAAATCTTGGACTTCCCAGTCCCCAGAACTATGTGACATAAATTACTGTTGCTTATAAGCTACCCAGATTATGGTATTTTGTTATTAACAGCCCCAAAAAGACAAAGACAAATATTAAAAACTCAACACAATGTGAACTTGATATTCTTAGCAGTTCTAGAACTTCAGGTGTATAATATGTAACTTTATTTCTACATCTTATTATGATTTCTGCCTTTGATTACCTAGCCTAGCATAAAGCTTCAATCTGCTTATAAATTCAGATTTTCCTGTGATTTCTTATTCTGGTTTCAGAAAAAGCATATGTAACATTGAGGTATGAAGGGTGGCATTCAGATGACCCTCGTTCATTTTATTTGTGATATCTTGTGATAATACAACCTGTCATATACTGCCACAACATGGATTGCTACTAGAGCAGGTATTGAAAGTTATGGTCTCACCGATGGACTTGATTCCCACCTCAGCTATGAGACATAATCAATCAACAGAAATTTCCAATAAATCATCCTATTGTCCTTATCATAGGCTTCCCACTCTGATGGAGTTGGGGGTAGAAAAAATCAGTAACTGGCAGCCCTACCCAAGTTCTAAACAATTTAGTGATACAAAGGAGTTGTCCTAAGATGAAATTAATATATTACCTCTGCATCTAATGAAGCAAATTTAGAGAGTACAGTTTAATCTATTGTATGATTAATTTTATGTGTCAACTTGACTGGGCTTAAAGATGCCCAAATAGCTGGTAAAACATTATTTCTAGGTGTGTCTGTGACAGTGTTTCCAGAAGACATTAGCATTTGAATCAGTAAACTGAGTAAAGAAGATGCACCCTCACTAATGCGGACTTACGTCAGCCAATCTATTGGGGGTCCAACAGAACAAAATGGCAGAGGAGGGTGAACCAACTCTCTCTCTCTTTAAGCTGGAACATCCATCTTCTCCTGCCCTCAAACACTGCAGCTTCTGGTTCACCAGATGTCACATGCAAAGACTTGTATCAGTGGTCCCCCTCAAGTCCTCAGGCCTTAGGTATTAGAGTGGAAGTTACACAATCTGTTCCTCTGGTTCTTACATTTAAGGACTCAGTCTGAATCACACTATCAGCTTTCTTGGTTTCCCATCTTGGGACAACATATTATGGGACTTCTCAGCCTCCATAGTTGCATTAGACAATTCCCCTAACAAATCTCTTCTTATTCCTATATCTATCTCTATATATCCTATTAGCTTTGTTTCTCTGGAGAACCCCTGCCTAATACATCTATGAACAATGGGTTTTCCAATATTACACAGATCTTCCCACTCAGTCTCAGCACACAGTATAAGGAAAGTCCTTCTCTTACCCCTGTAAAATGGAAGTGCAGAGCAACTTCCTGAGGACAGCTGAATCCCAAGAAAAAAAGGAGGACAATGTTCTAGTTTCTACTTCTAAAGTCGATGATCATATAACTCCCTTAACTACTCACATAAAAGTTAGGTCAAGAGATCAAACATGTTATAACAGTGGACCTTCCACACAAAAGGAAACATCACAAAAAGAAAGAAAGCATTCTATAATCCCTTCCATATACCAATAATCTGCAGCATTTTTGTTCTACTAAACCACTGGACTTAATCTTTAAGCTTATGGTCAGCCAGCATGGCTCTCCTTCAGAGAAGGGAATCAGCAGCCTATCAAGACATTGCTTCTTTGCTTCTTCCATTTCATGAGTCACCTACACCATCTATTACTTTAGGTATCGTTCTGAGACCACTGTTAGCAGTTAGATTTTTGAACCCCGAATTCTCCAAAGTAGGTCAAAACTACATTAATTAAATTAAATCTGTAGTCATTCTACAGCCTGGCCAACATGGCAAAACCTCGTCTCTACTGAAAATACAAAAATTAGCCAGGCATGGTGGCACATGCCTGTTAATTCCAGCTACTCAGGAGGCTGAGGCACAAGAATCACTTGAACCTGGGAGGCAGAGGTTGCAGTGAGCCCAGATCATACCACTGTACTCCAGTCTGGGTGACAGAGGGAGACCCTGTCTCAAAAAAATAAATAAATAAAATAAAAATAAAAAATTTGTAGTCATTCTATAACTAAGGCTGCAAACTGATTTCTAATTCTGTCTTATCGAAAATTATGACAGGTATATATCTAGCATAATACATCTGGGTCCCGCAATGAGATCAAACAACTTAAGAAATTCCAGGAATACAATTCTAACATTATAGAGATACGCCAAATTTGAAAATAAGCCCTTTCAATTATTAAATTCCCAAGAATAAATTTAAGTCCAAAAACTAAATCACCTTGGAAATTCAAATAAAAAACCATTAACACTCAAAGAAATTAAAGTCCATTATCAAATTTTCATGCCCTTATGAGCTACACCTTGAAAATGTTCAAATCAGAATGCTTAGATAAAAGTCAATAAAATATCATGATGAATTTATTCTTCTGCCACCTCTCAGAGGCATTCTTAATACTTGGAATGGGCAAACAGTCATGTGCCACATAACAACATTTCAGTCAATGATGGACTGTCCTATACTATTAAAATGGAGCTGAAAAATTCACATCACCTAGTGACATTGTAGTCCCTGTAATACTGTAGCAAAATTACTTAATTTTTTTTAAATAAATTCAGTGTAGCCTAAGTGTACAGTGTTTATAAAGTCAACAGGAGTATACAGTAATGTCCCAGGCCTTCACATTTACTCACTACTCACTCACTGCCTCACCCGGAACAACTTTTAGTCCTGTAGGCTCCTCATTCATGCTAAGTGCCCAATACAGGTGTATCATCTTTTATCTCATACAGTATTTTTACTGTTCCTTTGCTATGTTTATATATGTTTACCTACACAAATACTGACCATTGTGTTACAAGGACCTTCAGTATTCAGTAAAGTAACATCCTGCACAGGTCGGTAGCCTAGGAGCGATTAGCTATACCATATAGCCTATGTGTGTAGTAAGCTAAACCATCTAGGTTTGTTTAAGTACACTACATGATGTTTGTAGAATGATGAAATCACCTAATGATGCATTTTTCAGAACATATATCCTTGCTGTTCAGCGATGCATGACTGTAGTTCCTCCAGGGATTCAAATATTATATCACATCAAAGACAAATTTTTCCTAGCTACATTGTAAAGAGGCCAAAGAATAATCATCCGCAAAAAAAGTGAGCTGTATCTCTATCATACTCTTATGACCTCTGATAAACTAAAACTGAATCAAAGATTTAAATGTACAAAGGGAAAGAAATATGAAACCGTGAAGTACTAAATGAAAACAAACAAATTCCTTTAAAATCTGGAGTGAAAAAGACATTTCTAAATGACTAAAACCCATTACATAAAGAAGGAAATACTGATAAATTGTACTATATTAAAAGAAAAATCAGGGTCAAAAGACAAATGACACACTAGAGAAAAAATATTTCAAACTCACATCACAGGCAAAAGATTCATCTCCATCATATAAAAAGAGCAGCTAGAACTCAAATGGAGATAACAGTAATAAATTCCTAAAAATGGTCAAAGAAAATGAAAATCACTTCACAGAAAAAGAAATTAAAATGGCCCTTAAAGAAATGCAAAGATATACAACTCATTCACATATTCTTATTAAATAATAAATACAAATTAAAACAACACTGAGATAATATTTTTCACTTATCAGATTTTCAAGAATCCAAATTTTCATAATACTCTGTTAATGAAACAGATCTCACACCGTAAGAAGAATGCAAAATGGTACAACATATACAGGGAGAAATTTGGTAATACACAAACACTACACAGGCATTTATCTTTTGATACAGCAATTCTACTTTTAGGAATTTATACATGCAAGCATCCACTAGCAGGAAACTGTTTACGATACATTCACATCACAAAATATTAATTCCATGCAACAAGGAGAAGTTTTCCACATACTGAAAACATGCAGTTGACTGAAAAAAAAAATGAGGTACAGAGCAGAGTGTGTAAAGTTTGCTATCTTTTGTAGAGAAAAGGAAAAATTAAGAACGTGGATTCCTATCTGTATGTGTCTGCATGTTAAAAGACAACATGTAAGGTATACATAGTATGGCAGAACCTACTAAATGGATTACCTATCTACTTATGACTCTGAAGCTAGATTGCCTAAGTCTGTTTCTGCCACTTTCAAATTAAAACCTTTTCGAGCCTATCTTTAAAATGGGGAGTATAGAAATTCTTACGTCAGAGAGTTGATACAAGATATAAATGAGTTAATATTTGCAAAGTACATAGGACTGTATTTGGACACTTAAGTATTACACAAGTTTTTTTTTTAAAGCAACAAACAACTAAATAAATAGAACCTGCAGGCATGGGTAAATATATGAATAGAAGTAAGGTTTGTCATATTTACATTTTTCCATCTGTTTTAACTTTACAAATGTATGGTTCAAAAACAATACTAAAAGAATACATATACTCAACACGACTGTCCCCACACCTATGTAATTTCAACACAGCCACATTCCCAAACCCTAAAACAGTTATCCCAAAGCACACTGTGTTCTTAGAAACTGGAACTGAATGTCATCTAGAGGAAGAAGGGGACATGAAAATATTCTTGGTTGCAGCCTCATCAGGATGCTTGTCATTTATGTGAGTAACACAAAATCCTGAAAACTCCTATCAATACGATAATTTTGACATTAAGGATTCATTCCACTTGGGAGTCAAATGCACTCAGTATACTGTTGCCTCTCTCAGAGAATGACATTTGAGACATTTCTGCCTTACAGAAAAGTTTAAAAATTTCCAATCAAGATCACCAGGTTTTAATTAAGCATAAAATTTTCCCTCTACAACCTGTTTTTAAAACCTTCATTTTCATTCCCTCTCTGAGCCCTCAGTTTCTGCCACTTTGGTGCAGCTGAAGGTGGACTCTATCTTATAAAACAGAGCCTACCATCTCTGATAAGCATATACTTCAATCCTATATTACAGTAATTCTTTCCACTGTTTCTTGTTATGGAATTGATAAGCTGGTGACCTGCCCCTCAGGGAGGGTTTCTCTCTCATCTATTTATTTCAGCTGGAAAGCCACTCTCAGCAGATTCCTGAATTGAAGCTGCAACTGATGATTCTGAAGCCTGAGCCTCCAGGGGCCCAAAGAGAACTAATTCCTTTTCCATGTGCTCCTTTAGGCACTGTCTTTCATCATAAACTTATGCAGACCTTGAATAGCATTTTTTTCTGCTACATATTTTTCTGCAACAATGAAACACACCTCTACTTTTTATTTTCTTCTATCCTTCTCTTATATCTTTCAGAAAGTTTTAACTGTTCTTAGCTATGTAATCAACTTAGGAAGTTGAGTTTCTAACTGCTTAACCTGCTTATTAATTTGGTCTCTTCTCCAACACACATGGCATTAATGCTGTTTGCTGGAAATGAATACCTGACTACCTTATTTTTTTTCTAGGCATTAGTTTTTTTCTAACATGCTCCTCTAGTTCTTAAGTTCCAGAATCTTCTTCTCTATCAATAACGATGAAATCACTCAATTCTGAATTTACGAAAAGTATCTACCATTCAAACGCATATTTTCCTCTCTTCCTACCTGAGACAAATAGTTCCATGCAGGAACTTTTCTCTCATTAGACCAACATCTAGTCTATTTAGGCCTGAATTTATCTTCTTGCCTGGCTCATCCCAATATGCCCCTCTTGCTTGAGTCTTGTCTTCAATCCTAATTTTTGGGCACAATCCTTCAAGGCACAAAATGTAACTATGTTCGAAATCTATAATGGCTATATTACCTTGAAAATCACCTAATGACACTTTGTGAGTTCAACAGATGTCCCTAGTCTTAGTTCTAACTGCCTTTAACGTCATCCCTTAACTGTGACTTCTTAACAGTTTCCTATTTCCTGACTCTCTTTCAAGGAGCCATTCCATTTGAGATCTTGCCTCTTTCTCTTTTTGATTAATTTGACTCAGGTCCTTATCTCAATCTAGTAACAACTAAACTCTTAAACTCTTCTTTTACCAATCCTATGAATACAACATTTAGATCCTCTTGAATCTCTATTTCCCTCTACTTTAACTTGAAATCTCATTTTCTATGTCATTTCTCTTAAGCTGGTGTCCTAATTTCACAAATTTGCTCCTAAAAACTTTTCTTTTTCCCCAGCTCTTATTTTACTCTTGCTTTCATTTTTCTATTGCTCTCTATTAACAATGAAGCATAAATTTTAAACTACTCTAGCACCTAAAAATCCTAAGCAAAAATGATTTTTAGAACCAGATATTCCAATCATGAGACTTAATTGCTTTCTCAGTCACTGTTTTTGCAATAATTGTATTGAATGGTTTCTCATCCTCAATTTATGAAGACTTATGAAAATCTATATGGTCTTTACAAGAAGGGGTTCCCATTGCTTTTTAATTTAATATCCAACTCCATAATTTGATATCCATATGCACCTCCTATGGGTGGAGTCACAGTGTGAATCTCAAAGATCAAAAGTTATGACCAGAGTACACAGAATTGTTAAATTCAAAGCCACCGTGAGATTAAAAAAATAGGAACAACTATTAAATCGATGGCCAAGTCAGATAACTCCAAGATTTGTCACTCCAAACTTCCATCTATTGTCTCTGAAGAGGAGTCAAAACAATATAAAAGATCACAATTTGAGCAGACTTTTTTTTTTTTTTTTTTTGAGACAGAGTCTCTTTCTGTCTCCAGGCTGGAGTGCAACGGACGATCTCAGCTCACTGCAACCTCCGCCTCCCGGGTTCAAGCGATTCTCCCGGCTCAGCCTCCCGAGTAGCTGGGACTACAGGCGTGTGCGACCATACCCGGCTAATTTTTGTATTTTTAGTAGAGACGCGTTTCACCATGTTGGCCAGGATGGTCTCGATCTCTTGATCTCGTGATCCTCCCACCTCGGCCTCCCAAAGTGCTGGGATTACAGGTGTCAGCCACTGCACCCGGCCAGAATTTGAGCAGACTATCTATGCCCCCTAAGTAGGCCTGGCACTAAACATTTCCTGCAAATACCACTGGCCATACTAGAACCACTTTGAGATCTATAAGGCTCGTACACAAAAAGACTCTATAATCAAACCCTTCTCCCAGTCAAGGCTACTTAGAAAAAACTGCCTCTACAGATTTCAAAGCCAAGCAGCAATAATCACTTGACCAACACCTGTTTAATAGGGATGCCTCAGCACTCCTGGTCAGATTTTGTTTGCTGAGTCCCTCAAAGCTTATTGGCTTTTGCTTACAGCCCAAGGTATGCAAACCTGCTTACATACAAACAGCCACTCTCCTGTGGGCAAAATTGCCACTACAGCTGAACATATGTGATTGGTACCTAGACCAGTTCTGCCAGAGTGCAACACTTCCCACTTTAGCCATGCCAGAAGATACAACTACACAAATCGCTCTGCAACATGGAATTCCTTTCCTTTTCATTTTCTTTTTACTCCCACCCTATGTCCTAGACGTCAGAGTGAGAGGAAGGTCCAAAATACAACGTCTTTCCATTCCCTCTGGGAGAAATGAAACAAAACAAGTGGCAGAAAAAAAAAAAAAAATCTGGCCGTGCGCAGTGGCTCACGCCTGTAATCCTAACACTTTGGGAGGCTGAGGCAGGTGGATCACGAGGTCAGGAGATCGAGACCATCCTGGCTAACATGGTGAAACCCCGTCTCTACTAAATATACAAAAAAAAATTAGCCGGGCGTGGTGGCGGGCGCCTGTAGTCCCAGCCACTCGGGAGGCTGAGGCAGGAGAATGGCGTGAACCCGGGAGGCGGAGCTTGCAGTGCGCGGAGATCGCGCCACTGCACTCCAGCCTGGGGACACAGAGTGAGGCTCTGTCTCAAAAAAAAAAAAAAAATCCAAAATATTTCCTGATAACTGTTAGAGCCACGAATGAAGACCATGTCTTATAACTGTCAGCTTACTGATAACGAACCCCAGAATTAGACAAACTTACCAAGGACGTCACAGGTAACAGCCAAAAAAAGATGACGCAGACGCAAATTCCGAACCTTTCCGTTTTACAGCCGGGAGGGGGCGGGTAAAACAGGTACTTCCGGTGAGCAGTTTCCGCCTTAGGCGAAAGGAAGAGGCGATCACATGAAGGACTGCACGTTCCAAACTGACCAGTCAGATAGATGATTGCTAACTCCACAGGAAGAACTAAAAAGACAGCCATTAGGAGTGTTCTTCTAATATAAGTCCCTCTGTAATGAAGGAAACGAAAGAATTGAGATGAGTGTTCCTACTTACCAACATAATTCCTAGTGACACCTGTAGGGATCTTTTCCTTCCATGTCACAGCTATCTCTTGGCAAGCCCTCTAACTCCGTGTTACATCTTTATCCCACCTGGTGATGAGGGAAGTTTGAGATTGCCTGTAACCCAAAGCAAGTCATAAATCCCGTGTAGCCCATCTGATCTGTCCTAAGCATACTAGGATACTAATTATGATGACCATATAATATTTTGCTCAAACTGAGACCCTTGAAAGTGAAAGAGGGCAATGTAATTTATTAAAATTATATGTTTTCTTATTTTTTGAGACTTTGAGATTTTATATTTGTGGGCCAATAAAGTGCAATTCAAAATTCATTTTGGAAAGTAAATTAGCTCTAAAAATTAAAATGATATAATTGAATATTAAAGCTAAAACTTTTTGTAAAGCCTGTATTGATAATATGAACATTATAAAATGGCACTTTGGGAGGCCAAGGCAGGTGGATCACCTGAGGTCAGCAGTTTAAGATCAGCCTGGCCAACATGGTGGAACCCTGTCTTTACTAAAAATACAAAAATTAGCTGAGCATGGTGTCGTACGCCTGTAATCCCAGCTACTCTGGAGGCTGAGGCAGGAGAATTGCTTGAATCACGGAGGCGGAGGTTGCCGTGAGCCGAGATCGTGCCATTGCACTCCAGTTGGGCAACAAGAGCGAAACTCCATCTCAAAATATATATAAATATATAATAAAATGTTCATTCTTGCTGTATGCTGATGTATTTTAATTAGTGTTTTGGTCTATAAGACTGGGTCACTGGTATTTTCTAAAGAATATATTTTAATATGGTATTATTGCTTGTAAATAATACCATATTAAAATTGTATAGTCTTCTCAAATACATACTTTATGGGTGATATATGTAAAACTTTTGACGTTTTCACTTAACTCTTCACCATGTATTATAGTATTTTAAATTGAGAAAATAAGCTCTTAGAAGTTCTGCTAAACAGAAAATATCCTTTCTATTTTTTTCATTTTGAAATATGTAATTTTTGCACCCAAATATTTTCACAAGTACCTTCTTTTGGCCTGTATTAAGGGAACCTATCTTCAGCAAATATTTGTATGAGACAAATTTCATTAACTTTGTTGTTATTTATGATTCTTTTGAGGTTTTTTTTTTTTTTTGATGGAGTCTTCTTCTGTCTCCCAGGCTGGAGTGCAGTGGCACCATCTTGGCTCACTGCAACCTCTGACTTCCCGGGTTCATGCGATTCTCCTGCCTCAGCCTCCTGAGTAGCTGGGATTACAGGTGCACACCACCACACCCGGCTAATTTTTTGTGTATTTTTAATAAAGACAGGGTTTCACTATGTTGGCCAGACTGGTCTCGAACTCCTGACCCCGTGATCCGCCCACCTAGGCCTCCGAAAGTGCTGGGATTACAGGCGTGAGCCACCGCGCCCGGCCTCTTTTGAAGGTTTTACAAATTTAGATTCTGCAAATTGGAAAGCCTTTTAAATTTTAAGTCTCTAAAAATGTGAATTTATACTACTTATAGTAGAAATCCCATGAAAAAAATTATATAAATTTAGAATATTCCAAAGCACAATTATAGAATGTGAAAGTTAAATATTATATAAGATTGAAGATCCAATTAAATTTGTTCATATTATCCCTTGGTTTTGAATGAGTATTTTAAATATTTTCCTGTGTCATGGGCTTTGTTTTTAATAACTACAGTCTGCTACATTTTCAAAACCCATATTTTATTGGCAAAACAATTGAATTCTTTGAAAATGTTCAAATGATTTTAATACAGTTCAACACATTTTTTCTGTCATAAAAAGTTTACTATTTTTGTAGATAATTTATTTACAAAGTTTTTTTTAAGGATCAAATATTTGTAAAATCCTGTTTGGAAGCAACAAAGAAACAAAACGTTCCATTATGTTTAAGTCTACAGTTTTGTTTGTTTGTTTTACTCAATTCCAGTTTCACAAAAAAATTGATTCATCTAATTATTACATATAACACTATTTGTGAATTTTAACAATTACAGCTTATATTTCAACCGCAGTTTAGAGGCATTAATTATTTGTGTGCATACCACAGCCCATTCCAAGAATATAATTATCCCATAGGTTTCTCAATTTAATATGAATATTTATTTTCTCCTAGGACCTTGTGTTCTTCCCAATTCAAGTTCATATTCTACTGTAATCATTTATTTTAAAAATTGCTTGAACTGCATATAAAATCACATTCCCGATAACAGCTGATGTTTTACTCTTTTGAATAATGAATTTTCCAGTGTCTTAATTTGACTGCATAAATTAATGTAAGTTTTAGTAAATAATAAAATATACATTTACAATATAGTTTTTCTAACTTTCCTGTGCTGCTAGTGTCCCAGACCACCTTCCTTTATTAGTAAGTATCCTTAATGATGTATTTAATAGAATAGTGGTTGTATTAGCCCATTTTCATGCTGCTAATAAAGACATTCCCCAGACAGGATGATTTATGAAGGAAAGAGGTTTAATTGACTCGCAGTTCCACATGGCTGTGGAGGCCTCACAATCATGGTAGACGATGAAGGAAGAGCAAAGGGATGTCTTACATGGCAGCCAGCAAAAAGAGAATGAGAGCCAAGTGAAAGGGCTTGCCCTTATAAAACCATCAGATTTCATGAGACTTATTCACTACCACAAGAACAATATGGGAGAAACTGCCCCCATGATTCAATTATCTCCCACTGGAAGATGAGATTTGGGTGGGGACACAGCCAAACTATATCAGTGGTGAGTAAAGTTTGGTCTGGAAAGGTCAGATAAACAGAAACAGGCTATTGCTAGTTGTTTGTCAGGTTTGTCCGTGTGTTAAAGGCATAATATTGTTTACTGCACACATTTCATACTTTTTAAAATGAGATAATAGCAGAAGCTAGAAGTAAAAAGTCAAGATCTAATAAATCCACACTGACTTATTTTAATGCAAACATAAATAGTAATTTTTCAACAAAAATAAAACATCTGGGATAAACACTATGTTGAACAAGATGCTAAGAAGTAAGATATACATTCTTTTGTGTGGTATGTTTCTGTGAGCCTGAAGATATACATTCTTTTGGGTGGTATGTTTCTGTGAGCCTGATGCCTTCAGAACTTGCCAGATCAAGTACACATAAAAGTCTCCTATGGCAAGATCTTCTCCCACCTAACTTCTCTCAAAACACAAACTTTGTTTACTTTCCCATCTCCCACCCCTTCCCAGGCCTTGATCTTAGAAGTGAGAAGAAGCACAATGTGCTCACCTCTTCTTTTCACGTAAGTCTCATATGTCTCCAAAACACCAACCATCCCACCTTTGTTCTCAGTCTAGATCCCCTCATAAATCCAATTTGAGGGAGAGGAGTGATTGGAACTCTCTAAAGTAGATTTGGCCAACTGTCAGGTTAGCTTTTTTTTTTTTTTTTTTGTAATGGAATATGAGGAGAAATTAAACTACAGGGCCAGGAGGAAAACAGGAAGGATAAGGAGCTGAGTGGTGCATGGCATAGGTCTCAGGAAAACATGCATAGAGACATCTGGGGGCAAGGATATGGAAGTAAATGTGGAATATGGGGAAAAAAGATGAGAGATAAAAGGAGTTTTTCAAAAGTGTTCATTTGTGTTATATGTACACTTCATGGTGTTTAAGGAATCCAAGGAAATAAATTTCCTTTTAAATTAATTTTTATCACTGTGCTGTTATTCTTTGACTACCATGCTGTAATTCTGTGATTTCAATAAGATTAAAAAGAGAACAACCAATGGAATTTAGAAAAAAATTTCATAAAATAATGTCTTGATCAAGAAAGAATTCAAATCTGAAATTATTATTTAGCTATACTAGCACTTGTAAAATGTGTTTTATCTACGATACCAGACTGCATAGCCCTGCAGCCTGACCACATGACTTTATGAAAGGCTCTATTTCATGCTTTCTGGAAAGTTTTTGTTTTTTAATCTAATGGTTTGCAAGTTATTTGGCAGAAGTGACATCTCTATTTAGATCATATGAGCTGCTTATTTACATAGACCATCCAACTTTGTGAAATGTGAACCTCAAAAGCTAATTTCAAATTTGCCTAGTTTCAAATTGCCACTTAATGGCTCAGTTACTGCCCACTATCAGATCTGGAGTTAATCAACTACTTAAAGGGACAGTTAAGGGAATGACATAATATTAGCAGGAAGGATATAGCTTCAGTGGTACAGTCCCAAAGGTCAGAGTCTCTTTGATTTATTAAATTGTATGGTTATTTTTAGTGAAGGTTTAGAAAGAAGCCCCTCTACTCTGGCAATTCTTTTTACTAGAACCTGATGACCTCTAATTTTAACACCCTGCCTAGAAAAACATCTGTGACCCAATTCTCTCACAGTCTTGTTTCATGTGTTATGAATGTAGAGATATGTATCCTCTATGGATTTCATGAAAAATAAATAGTTCTTCCTCTAAATTATCTTATCTGGATTAGTGTTTGACTATTAGTTAGTGGCAGCATACACAAAAACATACCAAATAATACGGGTCGAAGGGTTATTTTTCATAGGCCACAATTATGTGCTAACTATAAGGCAAATTATTCGATCACATGTTTTTGTTTGTTTTGAGACGGAGTCTTGCTCTGTCACCCAGGCTGGAGCCCAGTGGCGCCATCCTGGCTCACTGCAACCTCCGCCTCCCAAGTTCGAGTGATTCTCCTGCCTCAGCCTCCTGAGTAGATTACAGGTGCGTGCCACCACGCCCAGCTAATTTTTGTATTTTTAGTAGAGACGAGGTTTCACCACGTTGGTCAGGCTGGTCTCAAACTCCTGACCTCGTGATCTACCCACCTCAGCCTCCCAAAGTGCTGGAATTACAGGCATGAGCCACCATGCCTGTCCTCAATCATATTTTTGATACTTCAATGTAGAGGATCTAGGGCCAAGGCATCTAAATTTCACAGTTTTTCAACTGCCAAGCAGGTGTGAAATGATGACATTCACTAAATAGACTACTGGATAGTGCCAATATATATGACAATTAAAGATGGCCACAATACTTTGACTCTCTTCCATACAGAGGCAAGGCCTATGTCCCCCTGTCTTGAATTGGAGTGGACTCTGTATCTACTTTGACTAATAGAAGATGGCGGAAGTAACAATATTCTAGTTTGTATGCTGGGCAGTAGTGGATTTGCTCTTTCCACTTCCTGTCACTTAGAATGCCTACTCTGAGGGAAACCAGTTGCCACATAAGAAGTGTGACTTCTGACACTGCCATGCTATGAGAAAGCTCAATATAGCCATTTGCAGAGAAAGATCCTCAAACAACCACTACTGTTGTACTTCTCTCAGCCCAGGCATCAGGCCTGTGAGTGAGAAAACACTCTTATGACTCCATTTTTGGCAATATTTCACTACAACTTCATAAGAAATTCCAAGTGAGAATCACTCAGGTAAGCCCACAAAAAAATGAATAAGAAAACCCAAAACAATGCTTTTTTTTTTTATTAAGCAAGTTTCAAGGAACTTTGTTCAGAAGCAATGGACAACTGGAATAACACTCAATATTTACTAAGGGCCAGGCACAGTGGCTCACACCTATAATCCCAGCACATTAGGAGGCCAAGGCAGGCAGATTACTTGAGGTCAGGAGTTCGAGACCAGCCTGGCCAACGTTGTGAAACCCCATCTCTACTAAAAATACAAAAATTAGCCAGACGTGGTGCTGTGCATCTGTAATCCCAGCTACTCAGGAGGCTGAGGCAGGAAACTCACTTAAACCCAGAATGCGGAGATTGTAGTGAGCCAAGATTGCACCACTGTACTCCAGCCTGGGCGACAGAGCAAGAATCCATTTCAAAAAAAAAAAAAAAAATTAAGCACTTAACTTTGTGTAAGACACTTTCGAGACATGTTCAACTTATTTAAACATCAAAAACATTCTTGACTAATTACATCTGACTCCCTCTTCAATTGCTCTAAACATCAGAATTATGATTATAGATCCATTGTAGTATCTTTAGTTCAGAGCATTACAAATGGTTGTTTTAGTCATAGTACACAATCTCAAACTGGAACTGTGTGAAGCAATTTGTCTACCCCATTTCTTAAAAATAGTTAATATTATATTATCAAAAACACATAAAGTGAAAATTATTGTTGGCGTGCTGTAATAGGTCAGTTCTGACATTAAAATATCAACACTTTATTGATAAAATATGCAAGGTGATATTAGTGAGGCGATTAGATTTTAACTACTCAACTAAACTTACAATTCAAATTAGCCAATAAACTAAACCTACAAATTGCAAAGTGCTATGCTACGACCCTCATTTTGTCATCAAATGAGTATATTAATTTTTAGCTTGTTAGACTTACAGGATAAAACTGTGAACTTGTATCCGAGAGTATTCATCCTTTATCAAAATATAATTGCTTTACAGATTTAAAAATTGTACCAAATAATCACAAAGTAGATACGGAGAACATAGGAAAATGCCAGGAACTACACTAAGGAGAACCTAGAGGTGGTCTCAGCAGGCAAGATGGCCAGTGCTGTGATTTACAGGTTGCCAGCAAGACAAGAGCAGAAAAAAGGCAGTCCAGGAGAAGGATTTAGCTTGACAAAGCATCAAAGTATGTCCATACAGGATATGTTTAGAGAATTTCATGCAGTCCTGGGTGACTAGGTCATAGAATAGGTGGAGGCAAAGGATAAAGGTGATGGTGTTGGGCCCTAAATGTCATGGTAAAGAATTTATATTTTATCCCCCTGAAACAAATAGAGACTGCGGCAAATGTGAAATGAACAGAAATGAACTTTAAAAATATTTGGCATCAGAGTGTAGAATGGATGAGTCTGGAAAGACAAGATCAAGAAGCCTGAAATAAGGCCATCACTTGAGCAGAAATGCAAAGAGTAATTGTCTAATGGAAAATAAATTACATATCACTCAACCTTTATGATGAATGCCAGCATTTTAGATCTGCTCTTGGAGAGATATATTTGAATAATTCAGTTAGCACAGTCTCTAAAGGGCATTTTCAATTCTATGTATGGTTTATTCTTCGAGTGGCCAGAAGGTATAATTCTATTTACAATGCAATCTTTTCCAAAATAAACAGCAATAGCTTCCCCCAACCCCTGACATTTGCTTTTTTTGTGCTAAAATAAGCATTAGACCTAGTCTTACTTATGAGTGAAAAATAGATTGTTCTCATTTATAGAGGAGTATTATTTATTATATGATGTAGTGTTTAGAGAACTATGCACTTGAAAATACTCAAAAATAGAAATATGCCCTCTTTTTTTTCCATTTTCCACGCAGAAGAGAGGGGGATTTTTGTTCTCTTCTCTCTGTGGCCCTGCTAGAAACACTACAAAATATGAGGGAAGGGGTTTTGGCACCAAACAGTACTACATTTACACCACGTTAAGAGTAGGCAAAATGCAGGAAACTGAAGTCATAGAAAAAATGGAAATGCTATCAGTATGTCAGGGTAACATATCAATTGAGGTATATCCCTCTGCTCAGCATACACATGTATCAATATGTTCAGTTTTCAACTAATAAATGTATATGGAGCATCTTGACAATAATATTATTACACAAGCAGAATTATGGGCCTTACTTAAAAAATGATGCCACTGATCAGCATTTATCTTAACGCTAATGATACAGATTCATGAATCCATTTGCCTAGAATGCTCAGTTGATGAATGTTACCCTGAAGAGTTTTCAAAGGTGAACATAATCCAAACCAATGTTAAATAGGTGACGTTATTTTACATTCTTCAGAACAAAATGAGAGGGATAGCATTTAACAATTCACATGATGAATGCATATTTGACATCAGTAAAACATACTGGAATAACGTAGCAGGAATTCATATAATTTTTCTTGTAAAAGAGAGTAATTCTCAGAATGCACAGAGGATAACAATGCAGACTAGGTAACATTGTAAACAAGTAGACAATTACTGAACCGCCCGAGAGTTTATTTTCATAACCAAGAGACCAGCATTGAGCTTCAGCTTCCAATTAATCAGAAAGAAAATTGACCTTGGACAACTAGACTTATCCAGAAAATGAGCTATATAGAAATTCTTCATCAAAGATTAAAACAAATGAAACTAGTATAATGTATGCCATTGATTTAATCCAGTTTTAAAAGTTATCATACCTCCAAGTATTCCATTAATTTATTTCCCCTACATCTCTATTTATGCTTGTGTTTGTGGAAAATTTTGTTTCTTTGATTTTGACTTCCATCTTCTTCTATATTGACTATAATTCTGTCTTATCAACATTGAATATAAGAGGCAAGCACGTTCTAAATAGTATTCAACTCAGTTGGAAACAGAGTCTGGCAATCAATGAGAGTTTCAGAAATGTGTGTGTGTGTGTGTGTGTGTGTATGTACAGTTATACATATATATGTGCATATAAATATTAAGTGAATATAAAAACACACACATAAATTTATATAACACAAATCACTAGACAATAAATAAAAAGAGCTGTACATTTTAAATATTAAATTTTAAATATAATTTTTCTTACTAGAGTATAAAATCATATTTAAGTGACCAAGTACCATAAATTGGGAGTGGATTTAACCCAAGTAATATGTCATACAACAAGTTTGGGAGGCCGAGGCGGGCGGATCACGAGGTCAGGAGATCGAGACCACGGTGAAACCCCATCTCTACTAAAAATACAAAAAATTAGCCGGGCGTGGTGGCAGGTGCCTGTAGTCCCAGCTACTCGGAGAGGCTGAGGCAGGAGAATGGCGTGAACCAGGGAGGCGGAGCTTGCAGTGAGCCGAGATTGCGCCACTGCATTCCAGCCTGGGCGACAGAGCAAGACTCCGTCTTAAAAAAAAAAAAAAAAAAAACAAGTAAACAAAAGAATTCTTTGTGTATTATGTGTTTTGTTAATCTGTGTTCATATAGGAATAGGTTGTGTGTGTGTTGTGAACATCTGCGGTCAACTTTTTCCTCTCAAGAACATTCTCTTCTTTAAAAGCTATAATCAAAAACCTACATTTTTTTCTTCAAGAAAGAGGTGATTTGGAATACTACATTTAGAATATTTCATAGTACATTATATGATGTAAAAAAAACTTTATAAAAGACAGTCACAGTATTCAAAGTGTTTTATTTCATCAAACTAATTACAGTTAATAATCTGAGCTAAATATTAAAATGCATAAACTCACATGTTTTTATTAAATGTTAATCCTATTCAGTCTCTCAGACATTTACTTTGGTCTTCCAAGTTAGGATTAAGTCATAGATTGATTGCTGTATTTTATTAATTTTAACTCTCTTCCTTGGGTTGAATCTTTAAAAAATACACAGAAACACACACATTTGAACCCCATTAGTGAACCAAAACCACATAGTGAAAAGTTCCTATTATGCCACATCAGATATTACAGGTCCTATAACTTTTCTTCATCCATGTAACCTACAAAGAATTTTTCAAATCATTAAAACTTGGCAAAATTCCAATCTTGATGGTGGTATTGGTCATACAGAGAATTAGATGTTAAGTAAAAACCGGGAACATTCATGATAGCAGTGGGGATTCCAAAGAACTATCAAGTCAGACACAATACTGTGACCAGTTTAAAGGAAGGATATTTATAGACAGAAAAAACAATACACAAACCAAAAAATATTCCAAAGATATTTATGTTTATTGTTTTAAATTTAAATAGAAAAAATACATTAGAGGGATATAACGTTTTATATTTTAATAATTCCAGAGTTTAGCTCCAACACATTTATCTTAAAATATAAGTATCTGTGATTAAATTTTATAGAAATTTAAATCCTTACTATTTTAAAGACTCATTTTCCAGTGAGAAATTTAGACCTGAATAATTCTACAATGCTATGCTCTAGTATAAACTTTGTTTTAAGAAGCAAAGTAACTCTATTACCATAAGTAATAAGTTGAGCTTTGAAAAGCAAGGGACATTTACTTAAAGGGACAGTGTTTAAAAAATCATTTCCTGATGAATTACTTTAAAATAGTAAACCAATATTTGATAATGCTCCTTTTTTTTCAAAATAAACTTACAAAAACAAAATAATAATGACTATGTGCTCCTCACTATAATATACCATGATAGTATTCCTACATAAAATAAAATTTCCAATTTCAGGGAGTCAAATGTGATTACTAAAACCTCAATGATCTTGAGGAAGTAATTTTCCCATAAAATCAAAACACCTCTATCTCCTATCAAACCTTGAACTGTTATAAATATCACACTTCACATTTACTATTCTAATTGAGTAAGAATACTGAAGCTCAGATGATAACAAATTTAGTTTTTATGATATGAGGAAATATGCATTATTGTTTTTTTACTTCTATAATAAGGAATATTTTCAATTGTACAACTAAACAAACAATTTTAAAATTATTCAGGAGAAGAAAGAAGGGAATGGACTTTATATTCCTCAGTTTGTACAACACTTCAGCTGAGAAATCAAAGAAAACCTTTATTTCTTCTGGAGTTTTCAACATTTTCACAATCAAAGTAATTATCAGGGGATTTCTTCCATTAAGGATAAGCCAGTGGAAAAAATTAACCTTCTATTTCAAACTATAGACATTCAAAGTATTATCGCATAGATACACCTTTGCACGAAAACTGGATTCTCACTCAATTTACAATGAAGCTCCCTCAAAATCATATAACCTTACCTTATCAACCAACTGTTATTTTTCTGCCTCTTGAAAAATGAAAGCTCTGATTTACTGTATACTTGAACTAGGAGACAATATACATAATCAGTAAAATGACAAGCCAACGTGCTGCACTGTGTTAGCAACATCTATAAAGAGAAAATACAGACTGCAATTCACAAATATAAAAGACTGAGAAAAAATATGTCAATCAAACTTTAACTGAAATACTATACATTTTCTGTTATCAGAGCTTCTTTTACTTCCTTCTAAGGAAGCTGTTTTCTATGGACTTCAAGTAATAATTTGTATAGATACCCATGGAAATCTATAGTTTGCATATTAATTTGCCTTTGGAAATAATATTATGCAATTGGTAATATCTTATATTGCCAACAACATAACTTTGTTCAGGTATTTGCCAGACTCCTTTAATGCATACTGTAGTAATAATAAAAATGAAACATATATGAGAAAATATAAAATATGAGACATGAGAAAATATAAAATATGAGACATGAGAAATACAAAACAAACGAGTTCAGCAAAATATTGTATTAAAGAGATGATGTATATGTATTAATATATGAAAAAACCCTAATTGCACTTCACATTATGATATTCATATATGATCTGCAAAATTCAAGGGATAAAGTTTTATCAAATTGTGGAAATCCACATTATCTCCATATTTTACATTCTATTTTACTGACACCATTTGTTTATTCTCTCTGATCACACACGCTCACACCAAAATCCCAATGTATTACAGTGAGGTATTCCCAAATTAGGTTATATCTTATAGCAACTAGATTTGCATGGGATAAGTAAAATTAATGAAAAGTTTGTTTTACTGAAAACTAGATGAAATGTATATAGTAGAAAAATTAAAGACGACTATAATTAGTTTTAAATCTTAGTGTTAATATAGAATATATTTAATTTATCCTTTACTACTTGTGTAACATGATCAACTCTGTCATAGCTTGAGGTATCTGATGACATTTCAAATACATTTTGGTAATTCTTTTTTGCAGGTTAGTATTTTCAATTAAATTAATTGGTTCAGTGATAATATCATACTCTTGAATATCGTAAATTTCCTTTGCATAACTCCATTTTTCCATTTTGAAGGGGAGATGTTTGTCTCTAGTAAAAGGAAAGGATACCACTTTATTCAAAATTTATTTTATATTACATGTGGGTATTTCTTTTATTTTTTGAACAGAAGTAATTAGTGGTAGAGAAAAGCTATTAAGAAACCATTAGCATTTAAAAATTTTCCATTAAATGTATCATTATCCAAAAAGAAATTAAAAATGTTTATACTTATAATTAAAGGAATAAGTACTTCACTAATCTACTGATGAATTGAAGGACAGGAAAATATAAATAATGTAATAAATTAACATTGGGATAGAAAGACATGACTGAAAAGTAAAACCCAAGAGGGAAAAATGAAAATACAAAGGAAAGGGAAGCAATCTCAGAGCACAACTCTGGGATTCCCCTATAGAAACTAAAGAAGCTTGCAGAAATACTACCAAGGAAAATGTAAAAAGAATTTATTTTTTATACAGGGGTTCTTTCTATCAGCTTCCTAGTCCTTCTCAATTTTCTGAGGTGCCATACAGCTGGTTTAATCCAGATTTAATCTAGGTTTAATGCTTGATTCCAGTGACATCTGATATACAGAAGGTAAAAGCCATGTAGCTCTGGTGGTCGTATCAGTAAAAGATACTCTGGCCAATCCCTGGTCTATTGGAAGTGCAAATAACTTACGGTGACTCAGTTAAAGGTGGTGAAATAAAAATATTTATAATTCACTCCCCACCTAAGACAGTCTCCAAAAATAACATAATGAAAAATTGAGACAAAAAATGAAAACCATATCTGTAATTAACAAGTAATTGATGACAAACTATAGTCAGTAGCTTTTAAATAGGTAGCCATCTGCACTAATAGGAGAAAGGAAATTGACTGGCATATATCTTAGGCAGGATGTAGATTTCAATAAGTATCATTATCCTGAGATGTTTCAAACAAAGATGGTTTGTTTGAAACCTCTGTAAGATGGAGTGTAAACAGGCAAGAAAAAAACAAAATCTGTCTTCATACGATTTTACTATATACTTCCGAATAGTGGAATGTAGAGGTAAAGATAAAAATTCTGATAGACTATATTTGAGAGTTGTGAACAAGCTTGCTGAATAATATAGAATACTAAGGCTAATGTGGGGAAGGGGGTGGGAGTATGAGCAATAATCACTAGCAATAACATAAAGAAATTAAAACAGAGAGTTTTACACTGTGAACTACATAGGCCGCCCAAATGTCAAAAATAGATATAAAAATATGGTGCCTGGGCAGAAGAAAAAACACATAAAACAGTTTTGGGGAGGTGGGCTTGAAACCTGAAATTTAAATAGCTTCTGTGGGCTGATCTGACTCACCCTCCCACCACTTCCCACACTCTAGTTCAGTAAATAGCTGGCTCTGCTCAGTGATTAATAGAAAGAAACCAGCCCCAAAAATAGGCAAGGGAGATAAAAACTCAATGAAAAAGCAGATGAAGCTCATGCCAGATAAAAACTTTTTCAAGAAATAGAGGAAGAGTTTATATAAACAGTTCTCTGTAGTCTCAAAAAATATTATAGACATGATAGAGAAATATGAGAAGCTCAAATAAGATATTTCAATAAAGCAATGGTAAAAATAGAGAAAGGATGAAAAATGAAATGACAGTGACCAAGAAAGCAATGGAAAACAAAATAAACCATTATGAAGTTGAAAAGTACATTAGAAGTTACAAAATAGAATAATCACAACTGAAAACTCACTAGGGTCATGGTTGACAAAAGTTAAAGAAAATTTTGAAGATACCAAAGTCATTATAAAGAATACTGTAAATAGTTATAGAGCAGTGGTCCCCAACCCCTGGGCCACTGACCAGTACTTATCCATGGCCTGTTAGGAATTGGGCGGCACAACAGGAGGTGAGTGGCACCCATTGAGCATTATCGCCTGAGCTCTGCCTCCTGTCAGATTAGCGGCGGCATTAGATTCTCACAGGAGGGCATGCAAGGTTGTCCGCTCCTTATGAGAATCAGCTAATGCCTGATGATCTGAGATAGAACAATTTCATCTGAAAACCATTCCCCCACCCTCACCGGTGCCTGTTGCCAAAACAGTTGGGGACTATTGTATAGAGACAAAAGGGATTTGACATAATTGGCATTTCTAAAAAAAAAAAAATTAACTTAGACAAAATTGCAGAAAACTTTCCTGAAATAAAGATTGAAACCTGGGATAAAAATCTCCACCTCTCTAAATCTCTTGCTTTAAAGAAGCACCATCCAAATTTCAACAATTTCTTCAGTTTTACCCTCCAATTTTAATCTTATCTTGAGATAAAAGTCAATTTAATTTTTTATTATTTAATGGCAGCATATATGTCATATTGGCTTCTACATTTATAAAACTGTGTCTTTTAATCAAGCAATCTACTCTTCTAGACAAACATATTCAAATATAAAATATTTATAATTTCTGGGTGGTAGAATTTTGAGATTTTTTTAAGTTTCTACAACATCTATCTTTAACAGTCATGTATCACTTTTACAAATGACAATGAAGTCATTGTGGTTAACAAAAAAAGGAAAAAAAAAAGGAATAGAAGGCAAAGTTTAAGAGAGGAAAGAAAAAATAAGAGATCTCAATTGTTCCACTACCTCTAGATTTGTGGCCCTCCAAACCATAGTTCACACAATAATCAGGTGATTTCTCTAAAACAGAAAAATAAGGATATTAGTTTTCATCGTATTATTCTTCAAGATTTTTAATAAATTGCCACTAATCCTGATCAAATTCCATTCCTTTAGTAATTTACACAAAACTCTTCCTAATCCAGGCCCTTTGGGTCTTTCCAACATCAACAACTCTCACTTCCCTGCCTTCACCCTTCCCTCCAAACACAGAACTAAGAATTTGTAGTAAGGGTTCCCCTTGACTTTCCACATCTTCATCTCTTCTCCTGCCTCAGGTGCTGATAAAATTGTGCTTTTGTTTTATTGTTTATTTGTGGAAGTGGGAATGGAGGCTATAAGAACTCCAAATCATTCTATAAAATTTAGCTTAAGATTATATCTGTGAAACCTTCTCTGCTATCACTCTTGTTCCTCTCCATCAACAATGTTATTAAGTTATGTGCATCTTTTATCCACCTCTAGATCAATGCTATGCTGAGCAATTTTGGAGCCTGAGGCAGAAGAAAATATTATTACTACTGATTCTATTAACTTATTTAAAATTTGTATATTCTGTTCGTCATAAATTTTTTGCATTAATTTGGATTTTTAAAAATTTTCACCTAAATATTAGGTATCTTGATTATTGAAGTTTTGATATGTCCCCACGTATATTTGTGCCTGAGATGAGTATCACCCTAGTTTTGGCCCTGCTGTATTCTACTGAAGCATTAGTTACACCCCGTAATTTTTTGTCTATACATCTATCATCTCTACGGGACTGTGACTACCTGCAACGAAAGGGGCTATTTTTATCTCTGTGTATCTAAAAATCAGCACAGTACCCAGACTGGGCAGGAGCCCATTTAGTGAATAAAATCCCAGAAAATCCCAGAAAAGAGAAATAGCCAATATTCTACTGTCGTTAAAGAATACAATCTTCCCTAGGGAAGAATACACTTTATCTAAATGGAGAGATGTTATATATATTTTTGAAGGTAGGGAAACCTTAGTTTGAAGCAAGCCGTGAACTTAAAGTAATCAAGCAGTAGAACTAAATTTTTGTCCATAAAGACTCATTTGTGGTGCAAAGTATTCAGTGTTTTTCCTCCAAGAGTATGCTTGTATTTACTATGAGAATCAGAGAATATTAAACCTGAAAAGCTCTTAGATATTACATTATCCACCTCCTCCCTGTTATAAATGAGGAATCAGTCTTAGAGAGGTTAAGAGACTTGTTTAAAACCACAAGACACTCAGAACTTGAAATTAAGTGACCCATCTCCACACCTGGTGTCTTCTACTGGAGATTATTCACAAATTTAGAAGAGAAGACCATTGAGAACAGGAATGGGGAGAGTGGAGAATTTTTTCTAGGCCAGGAAGTATTGGCCAGCTCATGGGTAAGATAAGCCACAAATAAATTGTTTATGCATTGTTTGAAAAGGGGTCACTGTTAAGGTGAGGTTATTGAAAAATGCCTTTCAAAGTTCTTTCCAACCCTGTGATTTTATCTTTGTCATTTAACTTCTCTGTGACTCATTTCATCAAAAAAAAGGTGACTCTACTCTCCATCTACTTTAATACAAAATTTGTGAGGTCCAATTTAAAATATACATTATTCAAAGTACTATGTATATGCACAAGTGCAAGTCATTTTAAACTGTGGATTAATCATGTAAATATATTTTTATACCTAGTCATGCCTGGAGGAAATTGAAAGTAATTATGCAGCAGTTAGTGGCCAACTTGGACTGCAGATACTAGGTCCTGAATAAAACTATTCTGAATTTCATCTTTAAAAGAGTTACATAAAGATACCATTCTCAGCCAAAATTATTCATTATTATTCACAGATAACCAGAACTTTGGGTGCCCCTAATTATTCTTCTGAAATTTTCTAAGAGGGAAAAGTGACTGGCTCTTCACCAAAGTGTTTTTACCTGAGGTACCTCTGGGTTATTGGGAAGATAGAAATGATGACCAAAATGAAAATCACTGAATGAATTTGATGAAATTCAGTTAAGGAAAGCAAACAACATATTATTATTATTATTATCATCATCATCATCATCATCATCATCATCATTATTGACTTTGTGTGCAAATGAAATAATTTATTTTAATAATAATGTTTAAGCTTTCTGGTTAATGTGTTCTTCAAATTAACAATTAAGAATCCTTGGTTAATTTTGCCCTTTCCCATTCTTTGGCCACATGATTTATTTTTAAACCTTCATATGTAAAGGTAAGAAAAAAAATCATTCCTTTTTATCTCTTTACACTCTGTAAGATTTGTAGAAGAATACTTTTTTTTAAAGGAAGCCAATGAATAGCCAATGAATTATTTCTTAAGATAGGCCAATAGATTAGCAAAGAGTAAGCGTTCCTCACCAAAAACAACAACAACAACAACAACAAAACCAGCCTTTTCATCAGAATAGTGAACTATCAGTTTCTAGCATAGTTCCCGGAACAAAGTACGCTCTGAATAACCAGTAGTGAGTGAATTGTGCTTCCAACCATATTTCCAAACATTGTCCTCAAGGCCAGAAATCTATTCACATTCATGAAATCATTTGTGATAAGCTTTTTTGTACAAGTACTCTTTATTAAATATATACATATATACAGATGTTACTGGGCCTAATTTTACTAGAATCAATTTTAAAATGGGGGATTGGGACTGGGCGATTTCGACAGTATCTTTCAGCCTTAAAATGTGTTGATTCTATGGAATACCTAGAAAGACAGCCAAGAAAGATTTCTCAGATATGACTAAAAGATATACAATTAATATTTGGCATTTGCACAATTTTCAGGTCTCAGAAACAACCATTATAAGGTAGTGCAATAACTGAAAAATTGATGCCAATTAACTACTATCATTTCTTTTCTATAAAAACAAAAAGAGAGAGAGAAAGATTTTGTCTGCAAGGTGGCCATTTCTATCAATATGTTCCCTAAAACACCCAGAACACATTCACTCATCCATTCCAGAGCAGATAGAGAGAAGCACAGAAGAAAATCTAGAGGCAATATGACAAAAAACCAGACCTAGATTCAGCTGCATAGACAGTTGCAAAATTTTCAATTAAGTTGTTAAGCCTACCTAATGAGAAAGAAGTCAGTAGATGAAAATCCTGATAACTCACATAGCAGAGTCAGTGGCATCCTACCCCACAGCTATTTTTTTCTTTACTCCTTTCATTTGCTGATCTCTTAATTTTAAAATATCCCCCTTAGTTATAAAACCTTAAAAAAAAGTCCCCAAAAAGCCAACATGATGACTGCCCAGAATTACAGAACTACGGACACAAAAACTCTTGAAAATTTAGCATTTCACTAGCTAATATCTAGATCTATGTTGGGGAAAGCACCTGAAAAAGCCTGTGCTCAGTTCCTATGTCTGATGATTCTGTGATTCTGATCAAATTCTACTCTGTGACTCTGATCAAATTTGAGACAGTTAATCTTTAAGTCTTATAGTGCCCAGATTTTTACTTTCAAGTACACAATGCTTTTCACTTATAGAACAATCTGTACCACATTTCTCATCTATTTTGAAAACCAATTGCTGAAGTTGTACTAACATCAAAGTGGTTATGTGAACAAATATATTTGTTATCCACTATCACTAGAGGTGGAAAAATATTTTGAATATGTTGTCAGACTCTAAATAAATGTCCTTCACTAAAGAATGCAATGTCCTCTGCTAGTTTATGGTTCTTTGGCATGCATTGACTGTTCTACTTTTTAAGTAATATTGTAGGTAAAGGTGCAAGAGCTTTCCTAGAGAGACAGTTTCTAGCATAGTTCCTGGAACACAGTAGGCTCTGAATAACTATGTAGTAAATAAATACATAACTGAACGAACTACCATGAAAAAGAATTCATACAATGAGTTAAACTTTGGCTCAGAGAACAAAATTTCAAGTCAACTGTTAAGTACTGTTTAGCCAACATGAGAAAGGGAACATATTTCCTCTGGTCTTTGTCTTAGGCTTTTATGCAGCAGAGATTTTACTCTATTGATCAGTGTTTATACTATTAACATTTCCTTTTGCCAATGTTTCATTTAACAGGAAAATTCCTTTTCTTGAAGTTCCTAAGAAGGTCACCAAAGGTCACTGCATATGACATCCAATAAACAATTCTGGTTAAGGGCAGTGCCACTGGGAAATTTAGGGTGGCAGGTTGATATTCATAGGGTAGATTTTTTAAATGTCATAGTCTGTTTTCAAATATCTATGAAAAAATATGTGCCACTTGTCTCTAATAGCTCTATTTCTCTTATCCCAACTTTCCAGGATGGTGTGTATTCTATCTAACTGAATGCTTAGTTCTTTTAAAATAATTTTTCTGGAAAAAAAAAAAAAACATAGTTCACTTTTTCACTCAGGAATTAATTAACTCTCCCAATAATAACTGGCTTATATCTTTAAATGGAAAAATTACATAGAGTTTTTATTTTAGTAAAGAATATTTGTTTATATTTAAAAACATTTAAAAAGACATTCTGCATTTTCATCATCTTTTAGCAAACTACTATAGCAACGAAATTACATTAGACTTTCTGATTTCTCCATAGTGTCCTTAGATAAATAAACAACCCAATAAACCATGTTAAATGCCCCAAATGTGACTGGAAAGAGAATACGGGCATATTTGTCTATTTTACTTGTGCCAGATCCAGAAGGTGGTGGAGCCGATGGAGGAGGAGGAGCTGACAACTTCCCAGTAGCCCCTATGGTATTAACTGTGGTCTTAATCCTCTGCAGTCTTGATCCAAACGCGTGACGAGCAGAAGCAGATCCAACTGAAGGCTTTCGAGGCATATATCCAGTTCGGCTAGAAGTAGGAGAAGCAGATGGAAGTGCTCTTGCCGCAGATATGGTTTCAGCTGCATTTGCACGGCTGAATGGGTTTGGACTGGAAGCTAAGTAAGACCGAGGTGTGCCTTTAGAAGATTCTTGAACAACTGTGGAAGATTTGCTTGAATGGTTTCCCACCTCAGTTCTGTTGCCAACATCAGATTCGGAGTGAACCAAAGCATTTGTTCTTTTTCTCATGTTCAAATTGGCATTTGTATTCTGAAAAGGTATATGAAAAAATATATTGGTTATGTAACTTTATGCAGATTTGTACAAAATGTAAAGGGATCAAAATTCTTAAAATTAGTCATTTCCATAAAATAAAACTTTATTAATAAGCTGTATTCATCTTGATTTTAAAACCTTTAAAATACACAACTAAAATATAATGTGCATACATTTGAAACTTTGAATCAAAAACCTTCTATTTCAAAATATGGCATATTCTTATAAATAATTAGACCTTAAATCTATAGAAAGAAGATTAAGTTGTTAGAACTACAAGCTGAGGTTATACTTAATTGCATTTTAAGAGTTAACGATTACTGCTGTAAAAGTTATTTGTTTAGTCTTATTGCAAATAATATTCTGTATATGTCATATACATTTCAAAGGTTTCTGTGTGTTTGTTTTTATAAACAGGGAGAACTATACCTAGTCATGTACACAGAATACCAACAATAACAACTATCCATATGTACATAACATTCCTTTATTTTAAAAAGTCCAAAAACCTTGATTTCCAAATCCTTTGAATTTACTTTCATAAAAGGCATAGGTAATTATACGCATTATTATAAAATCTAACAATCCTGACATATTTTATTTTTTACTTCAATTAATAGTGAAAATACAAATAAAATTTAATTAGAAAAAAGTTGTATTAGACTTATAAACAGCATCAACCAGTAGTTGCATAAATATCTGATTTCAAACCATTAACCCATAAAGTGGTTAAACTGAAATACATTTCACTGCTTTTCATCAAATTATTTTATTTGTAGAACAAGATTATATTTGAAGAAAGTTGTGTAGTAAACCACTAAAATTCTTATAATATTGACAACCACAATAAATAACTATATACATAATTAACTATAGATTCTCCATGCTAATGAAGGACAGTAATTTCTCAGATGTTCCCCGAAATAGTCACATCTGAGTTTTTAGAATATACTATGATATTTTTGCAGTAATTTGTCCTCTCTAACTATGCTTATTCTTAGCTATAGTAATGTTAGATGATCATTACTTTCCATAACTTCTCCCCTTACTATTTCGTGAAGTAGATGGTGAGCGAAAAAATGGAGAAATAGAGGAGAGAGAAAGAAGAGCAGCTCATAAAAGGGTGATTGGAAGACGCCAGCCTCAAAGGGCAATTCACAGATACTAATATATGAAGTAGGTAGATTATACACAATTAATTGAAATCTCACTTTAGACATAAAGGTTTATTCTACAAATGTAATCTTTTTTAGTATACTCATCTAGCATGTTTAAAGTTCAATTCATATCTCATAAATTATGACTTCAAGGTCGCTGAGTAGAGAAAGAAAAACAGCCTCACAAAACAGAGCCAACGTAGACTCTGACAGGTGTAGAAAGCATTCGTCATGTCGGCTTGGAGTATTCTTCTAAGCGGGTTGCAGTTGAACTAATGAGAAATTGTAGCCTAACCTATGGCACTGAATTTGGGTGGAGAAAATTGAAATCAAAATTGACGTCAACCTGAAAGCTGAAGAACCATTACTTATCCTGCACTTTTCATCTATACAGAACATTGTAAATGTCTCCCAATTAATCCTCAGATTTTGAATCTCTTGTTACAGAAAAGGATAGTAATTAACTGATTATCATTGATCCTAAAATATTATATACACGGTGAATAATATAAAAAAAGAACAAGGTATATCCTCAAAATTTAAAGAGCATATATAATCATTGGCAAGGAAACATACATACACACATGATACAACAAAAAATATAATGAAAGGTAAAATATATTCAAGAACCAAACTAGGACCAAATGCTGAATATCCCAAGAAGAGAAGAAAAGAGAGTAAATATGATAAATTGGACAAACAGGAAAGAAATACATTTTTTTAAAATAAGATAGTTGCATACTGTCTTCTTCTTTCAGTCAGTTAGGTTGTCCATGATCTTTAGAAATCTGTATGTTTCCTAATACTAAATTCTAAGGACTGGAGACTTTCCCTTCCAGCCAAAATGAAGTAACAGGAACTGAATCTACTTTCCTGCCTAAAATGACCCCCAAAACTTGACAAAATATGCAAAAAAAAACTATTGTTTGAAGAAACTGGCCATTAGACAACACAGAACCATAATCACCAGAGGGAAGAAGCAAACTTGAGAGAGTTGCCATGTTGTGGTTTAGGAAAGGAAAAACCAGAAAAACACTGGCAGCCTTCCTGAACTGAAGAGATAGAGTTGAGAGTCTTGGGAGACCAAGATGGCTAGAGTTTACAGGACAAAGTACCAGAGATAAGAATGCTAAACAAAGAGAGAACTCCAAAGATCTAAAGAGAGGCCCCATTGAGTATTTTACTAAGCAAAGATCAGTTTACGGATGTGAGGTAACTACCCAAGGCTGAAAGGAACCATCCAAAATGATTAGAAGAAACAATACCTGACATTCACCCAAAGCCAGGAATAGTGCATGTTTCCACCTGCTGGACTAGAAAATGTCAACATTCATGTAGCATTTGGTAGAGTACGTAGAAGTGCCTGTCTTAATAGTATAGTATAAATAACCTCAAACACTGCTCTCGTATTGTCTAATGAATTTTAAGAGCAAGAGCAGGAAGGATCAAACTGACTCCAAGTAACTTTACTGCCCCCCAAAACAACGTATTAAAACATTTAAGTTCTTTCTTTCTAGACCAGTATGCTTCTGGAAGGTCCTGAAATCTTGTGAATTGTGTTCTATATAACAGACTGGCTTCAAAAGTGACACCAATTCACCATTTCTCTCTATATTCATGCCTCCATATTCATGCTCCATATTCATGCCCAGGAGCTTACCCACTCCTGATCCATCCAGAGTTGGAGTCTATTTTTCCATAAGCTGCCTAATGACTTTCTTTGTCCAGTAGTATGTGGCGAAAATGATAGTTTGTCATTTCCAATTCTTAACCTCAACAATTCTTACTTGCTTACACTCTTTCTCGAAACACTGACACCACCACCATAAGAACAGGTCAGCCTGGGCTAGCCTGCTAGAGATTGAGGGCTCATTTGGAGAATAGCCAGTTATCACAATGAGACAATCCTAGAACATCCAACAACTAGCTGACACTAGATTTATGAGTGTTCCGTTAAGAGAAAATGAGCTGCCCAAGCAAGCGTTATCAACATCAACAGAATTCACAGTTGATCCACAGACTTGGGAGCAAAAATAAATATTTATTGCGTGTACCTGAAGTATCATGTTTTTTTGTTATGCAATATTATTGTGGCAATAAATAATAGATAGATGATTTAGATCAAAGGTCCTGATGGGAGGTGCTGCCAAGGGCTCATGAGGGCGGAAGTTCCTCAGACATTCTAGGATACTGAGAAGATTGGACTGCCCAGAACTCATAGAGGACCTTTAGGGGGCACTGTTGCCTAATCCACACACTAGCTGAAGGACCACGATATTTTGCCCTTCATAATCCTACTCTTTAAGAATTATAATATTTTAAAACAGAAAGGGATTTCAGTGATCAACTTATTCCATTACCTCATTTACCAGTAGAGAAAAGTAAGAACAGAAAGGTTACAGGTGGCTGGAAGTCATACAGCAAGTTACTTACTTGGTGTCTGTTCTGCCTCACTGTAGAGGTTCTCTACTCACAAATGTGGAGGAGGCTTTAAAGAACTTAACAAGCTACACATATCTGAGTCAGTCAAGTACTCGTAATAGTATAATGTTAAGAAAAATTATACAAGACTTGGACATCCGAAAAAAATACAGCATGTCCTTTCAATGTCATAATAGAGTATTGTTTAACAAGCCCACTCAAGGATTATTAAGTCTTTAGAATAATTTACTTGAGTTTGATTTTGCCATTTAATATTTGATTAGAACCCAAACACTGTCAAGTTAACATATTCAGTTATGGATTCCTGCCTAGTACAAAAGATCACCAAAGGTTTTGGTTTTATTGCCTTGTCAGACATTAAGCACTTCTGTATTTAACCTATTAGTCTTATTTTACTTTTCCTTTTAAAAAATTGCCTATATGTAGCCATTCCTCAAAAAGATTTTGAATCCATTTTACCGTCTAAGTGGTTCTTTCATTAATTAACAATTGAACCAATCTTGGAGGCCTGTCCATTCATTATTTGTATGTCATGTTTTCGACAGTTGGAAAACTACATTCTGACGATACCTACTATTGGATAAGTTATAAATATCAAATAAATAAAAGCTTACATTTGAAGAATATGCCTAGAGAAAGAGAAGAGTCTAAGCAAAAATAAAAAGAATCAGTCTAAGGTGGTTAGAAAAACCAACAATGAAGTAAGAGACTTTTTGAGAGTGGGGTGTGCAGTTTGAACAGTACCAAAAAGATTACTGTCTGAAAACAAAGATCAAGTGTTTTCACTCCAGTTTCAAAGAAATAATGAGCTAGAGTATAAAGACTGTCTTATCAATCATTGTAGATTAATGCACACACTAGACACCTATTTCATATTTGATAAATTGCATTAAAATGGATATACTATAGAATCCAGATCCTTTTTCAAATTAGAAAGTGTCAAAAATTTTTATCTGATCTCCAATTTATTATTTCTTTTTCTATGGGACATCTTTTGAATATTGCAGGTAGTGCCTAAGGCATTTAAGTTATCTTGACTCCATCCCAAGTCTGGCTGAGAAGGCCTTAGAAGTTTCACTATTCTGTATATCATATCCTACATAAAGGAAAGTGGAATTAGACTGAGTTGAGGCTTAAATCATTGCTCTCTGCCAAGCAGGTAATGACACTCAAGTTGTTTTTGTAGTTATGTCTCAAGTTTTACTCTGTTAAAAGTAGTCATTTTCCACGATGACAGACCACAAAAGGAATAAGGTTTAGGCTGATCCATCTGGCACACGACTCACCAGGAAGAATATTCACCCAGGCTTCACATTTTGGTGCAACTAATGTGTCAGAGTGATGTTGTGTTTCATACAGTGTGTAGAGACTTCAGTGGTTCTATCATGATTTAGCTGATGCACAGTGGTTTCGAACAAGAAAAAGCTTCATTTGAATTTTAAAAAAATGATTTAGTTGAAATTACTTTGTCATTAGTCACAATAGCCTGAAGCAAGAAAAGAGATGCAAGGTGCTAGATTTAAACATTACCAACAAATTAAAGCAGCAACAGACAAACAGGAGCAGATCCAAGCAATTCGTCAATCATGACTGTGATCTGACACAATTTCTAAATAATTTTTATCAACTGCAAAAAAAATTCATCTCAACTTATTATTCTAGCAGCAAGGAGATAAAGTGACTAAGATTAGGTTTGCAGAATGCACGCAGTTACATTCATATTACTTTCTTGAGAAGCTAATGAAGTTTAATAAAATGTAATTTAGTCCTTGTAAATTAAAAACTAACAAGACTAATAATGAATAGGTTTATCTTCTAGCATATCAATGAGTCACATACTAAAAAAAAAGAATCTAGTAATATAAAGACATTTATTCCAGATCATTTGGACAGGACTTCATGGGTAAGCCACACATCTTATTTAATAGGGAAATAAACAAGTGTGGTAGAGCAGCTAGAACTAAACTCCAAGGTAATGATTTACTAAGAACTCATGAACACAGGAAGGGGAACATCACACTCCGGGGACTGTTGTGGGGTGGAGGGAGCGAGGAGGGACAGCATTAGGAGATATACCTAATGCTAAATGACGAGTTAATGGGTGCAGCAAAACAACATGGCACATGGATACATATGTAACAAACCTGCACATTGTGCACATGTACCCTAAAACCTAAAGTATAATAATTAAAAAAAAAAGAAAAAGAAAAAAAAAGAACTATCAACAGCATTTTTAGAACACGCTACACGTAGAAATTTTTAACACATCCCCTCCAAATAAACATGCTAAATATTTTATAAATAGTTAGCAAGGTACTCTATCATATATTGAGCTCCAAAATGTAGAAACCAAAATGCTGAGTTCCCTATTTATTGGATTTAATTTCCTCTCAATGTTGGCATTTAATTCAATGTTTGTATTTCCATAAGTTATGGAAATATTACCTTCAATATCAGGCACTGGGATAAACTTTTGTTTTCCATTTGAGATTACCAGGAAAGGAAATCTTAAAGAATCCATTCATTTTCCCTTTATATATTTAGAGTTGAGGGTTTAAAACATTAGAATTTCTTTGATAGGTGACTTTGTGATTACTTTTGTTTCATACTGATTCCTAGTGTTTCCTTTCTATTTGGAAATGTTTTGTATTGTAGATATATGGCTCCAATGGAGGAAACCGCTTTGTTAGAGACTTCTTTGGTCAGAGCAGAGGTTCTTAGCTTCATTAGGCAGACTTGTTCAAATGCTACCTGAAATCACGCCAGGAACTGCTTTCATCAATGCCACAAACATAACCCTGGAGAGAAGAGTGCAAAGGACACCCCACTCACTTCCTCTAAATACAGACACTAAGCTAGATGAATCTTTTCTTATTCAATGTAGAAAAGCAGTATTGTGGTCATACCAAATGTTTATAAGAATAATCTGAGACTAGTTAAAAACTCAAAGTCTCAGACAAGCCCTATTTGCCGGGTATACTTTTCTGGTAACCCCAAAATTCTAGATAGAGCCAAGATTAGTTACGCTGTTGTCAGTGATCCAGGGATCAGAAATTGAAAAACACTTGCTAAACAGTTAAAATTGTGGGCTCCTGAATCAGACAGACCTGGTTGCAAGTACTGAATTTGTCTTTTACTAGCTATGAGATATCCAGCAAGTTATTTAGCCTCTCAAAACCTCAAAGCCCTTGCTATAGAAGTAATAATGCTGCCTTCCTCCTAATAAATATATAAGATAATGCATGTAAGGCACTTAGCTCAATGTCTAGCACATAGTAGGATTCAAATGAATATTACATAGAAATAATCCAGCTGAAGTCACATAATAAGATTCTGCCTCCAAAAGAAAATGATATGAAAATGAAAATAAAAGAAAAGAAATAAATAATTACAGGAAACAAAATTTTAGAAGACAATAATATACACCTGTGAAAATATGGCCATCATGTCTAATAATTACCAAAGCAAATGACCACTGAAGGGAAGAATAGTCTATGGAGTGGGAGTTGAACAATGAGAATACACGGACACAGGGAGGGGAACATCACACACTAGGGCCTGTTCGGGGTGGGGGGCTGGGTGAGGGATAGCATTGGGAGAAATATCTAATGTAGATGACGGGTTGATGGGTGCAGCATGCCACCATGGCACGAGTATACCTATGTAACAAACCTGCACGTTCTGCACATGCATCCCAGAACTTAAAGTATAATTTTAAAAAAGTTTTTTAAAAAAAGAATATTCTATGGTGAAGTCAGTCAGGGAAAGGATGGTGAAAATGAGAAATAAATACAAAGAAATACAAAATGCAATAGAAAAATCAAAATTCATATTGGTAGTAAGGGTGCGAATTAACACTAAAGTAAACCTTATAACTTATGCATAAGACATATGTCAAAAAGCTCTTCAGGAAAAAGTAGCAATAACAACAACAGCCAAAACAAGGGTTAACTTTTCTTGAGTGATTCTTTTGCACCTGGCACTCAGCTAACATGCTTTTAACCGAACTATCTACTACACCTAATGTCATGTGCCATGTAGGAAAGACTATAGCCACAAGTGTTTCAATGTCTAAGAAAAGATGTGGGTTATGTAAGAAGAGGATCTCGTGTACTATTCTGTCAGATCATTGTTTCTTTTATTCCTTTTCCTTATTATTATTATTTTTTTTGCTTTTGTTTTGTTTTGTTTTTGTTTTTTGAGATGGAGTTTCGCTCTTGTTGCCCAGGCTGGAGTGCAATGGCATAATCTTGGCTCACCACAACCTCCACCTCCCAGGTTCAAGTGATTTTCCTGCCTCAGCCTCCTGAGTACCTGGGACTACAGGCATGTGCCACCACACCCGGTGAATTTTGTATTTTTTAGTAGAGGCAGAGTTTCTCCATGTTGGTCAGGCTGGTCTCGAAATCCTGACCTCAGGTGATCTGCCCGCCTAGGCCTCCCAAAGTGCTGGGATTACAGGCATGAGCCACAGCACCTGGCCAGATCACTGTTTCTTTCTGGGACTTTACCAACTAGCAGTAAAATCTAGAAAGTGCTCGTCAGGGAAACAGCACAGATTGGAGAAAGTATTGCAATCCCAACCTACAAGAATATTCATATGCCATTATGTATGAAAAGACACACCCATAGCATTGGCTCACAATTACAACACTGGCAACCCGGTTTGGCTGGCCCTCTTTCTAAACGTATTGGAATATTTAAAAGAATTGTATCCGTGAATCTATTGGTCTGGCACTATAGCGTCACTTTTTTCCCTTTATCTGTTATTTCAATTATAGTAGTCAAAAGGACTTTCTTCAACATATAAATTGTAAGTGGGAAATGGGGAAGTGTAGCCCACCAGACTAGGGATGGCAGAATGCAACAAATGTCAAAGGTCAAAAATGCAAATATTAAGAGGTTTTAATCATTACTGTGGACTGGAATGTGTTCTCCCAAATTCATATGTTGAAAAGTGAACTCTCCACGTGACTATATTGGAGACAAGACCTTTAAGGAGGTGGTTAAGGTTCAGTGAAGTCACAAATGTGGAGCCCTGTCCCATGGAACTGGTGCCCTCATAAAAGAAAAAGAAATACCAGGTTTCTCTCTGTCTTCTCACCACCCCCACCTTTCCACATCATGTGTGGACACAGTAAGAAAACAACTATCTGCACATCAAGACAGGAATTCTCACGAGAAACCAAACCCTGTTGGAACCTTTATCTTAGACTTTCTAGCCTCCGGAACTGTGAGAAATAAATCTCTGTTGTTTAAGCTAGCCAGTCTGTGGTATTTTGTTATGGCAACCTGAGCAAACTAAAAGAATAATCTAATGTCAGTAAAATTAAATTCAAGACACACAGACTTCCAAAATTTCTAATCTTTTTTATAGGAAAAAAACCACCCCAACATATCACTCTCTCTTCTTTCAGGTATTTTATTTGTATCTAGTCTCTTCTGTTGTGCCTTCTCTACTGAGTGGGTATACTTTTCTGATAACCCCAAAATTCTAGATAGAGCCAAGATTAAAAATAAAACTTGCAGAAAAGCTAAAATACTTTTGACAAGAATTAAGCATTAATTTCTTCTTTAATATTTTTACTTGTGGTTGATGAGAGAAAATACTTTCACACCCACTAGGTGGCATCTACATCCTCTTCCTAATTTGGTCAAAATTGCCTAGATAAGATTCCTCCAGGTAACTCTTGAGTTATTTTCAGCACCTCTTAACCCAAATCAGGGGAGTTCGGTTAAGTGGAGCTTTTATTTAACCTCAGAGTTTAGACATAACTTGAGCTGCTTCTTCAACAACCAAATATTTTTCCCTGAATATCTTCACCTCCCTGAATATTTTCACTCAGACAGTGAGTGATTATGACTCACTCATAATGTGAATAAGTATGTTTCTGTGTGTATGTGTGCAAGTGTACATGTGTTCTGGATTTCAAAGCATGCATTTGTTTAAATATTGAAAAATGTAATTAACAATATAATTTATAACTTTTCTTTTTCACACTTTATATTAAGAATATTTTTAATCCTTGAAAGTGGAGTTAATATATATAGAGAGAGATCTCATCAAACATTGCAAAAGAATGCTGAATTAGATGACCAAGTAAATTCACCTTTAAAGCATCCACATTATCCGATGGGAATTATTTTATTCAGCTTCAATATATTCAGAAAATTACATTCAAACTCAGACAATATTTGCACAATGCTTTATTCTTAATATAGACTTGATATGACTTGATCATAATGAAATTATGCTATGATGAATAGCCATCCAGAAAGATTCAAGTCCATGCCAACCCTATAGAAGGCTGGCATAGCAAGTAGTCTGAATTACAATTTTATCTACATCAGCAAAGGCAACAGGGGCACTGTCTTAAAAACAATCATTTATCAAGGTGAGATTTTCAGTATACTTTTGCTGGGGAGAAAATATTCCATAGCTCAGGAATTATAAGCCAAGTCCCTCTGTAAAATCATAGCTATGCAAGGTGAGGAAGTCTTTGATGAGCCAAGAACCTTGCTGAATTTGGACTTCTAATTTCCAATTCCAATTCCAATTCTAATTTCTTTGGAATTCCAGACAATGTTTGCCTACTGAATGTAAACATTTATAATAACTGTACTAGATCTATTTTTAGGGAAAAATAGTTCAAGTTCCATGTTTCATCTCTTGTTGGAGTTTATTACCCAGGTCAAGTGGGCAATAGACTATCCACAATTAATGACATAAGTAATAAGGTCTTATTAAAGACACTGATTCAACTCATTCATTCATTCATTCAACTGTTTCAAGTTATTTTGCTGGGCACTGGGAGCACGGGGTGAAAAATAATACACTCCTTGCAATTTATCTCAAGAATCACAAAAAAAAATAATAAACAGCAAATGGTATAAAGAAAAATTAGAGGTACTAGGGAATACATTACCCAGCCTGGGAGGGAAATGTATTTTCCAGCCTGGAGGGAAAACCTCTTTGTGGAAGTAATACTTAAGCTGAGATATTAGCAACAAGTAAGTTTTAAATAGGCAAAAGAGCTCCGCATTCCCTTATGGGGTGAGGGAAGAAGATGCCTGTTGGTACTAGAAACAATTTTTCAAAGATTTCTCTCAGTGGTATAAGGATAAGGAAGACCAATACTCTTCCTCGTCAATAGAAATTTGAGGTTTCTTGACGATATTCTAAATTCTTCCCTTTCTCTTCTTACTTTTTCTTTTAAAGTGAACAATTTTATAATACATTCTACTCTAACATAATTAATATCTGATAATATCAATTTCCAGACAGAAATCCTGAATATTTCATCAGGATTTCTACAATGTATTGAGCCCTTAATATGGGCCAGGCACTACCCAAAGGGCTTTCACAAATAACCTCACATAGTTCCTATAACAACCCATGAGATAGTACTAATGTTTTCATTTTCCTAATGAGGGCACTGAAACCTAAAAAGTTGAGCACCTGTCTCTCCCAACATGATACAATTAAAATGTGCTATTCATGATTTGAATCCAAATACATACTCTTAACCACTTCAAGAGGCCACCTGCAATAGCAAATATATATACTCATGGAATTAAAAATACATGCTTATGAGATTTTTTTAAAAACAGAAAAAAGTTTATCTGAAATTTGTCCAGGAAAACCGCAAAGTGAACCTTGTAAACAGTTTGGATTTGACTTACGTTTACATAGTTTCCATTATAAGCTAAGTACTGTACTAACTTTTTTTGTATCTCGCAAAAAATTTTCTCCTGATTAGACAATCCTTCCTTCCCAGTGCATGTGAAAATTGTTCTAGGTTCTTACTGATTGTTCTTACTCCCATTCATAATATTCTTTATACTTTGGTGTTTGACTGTCATGAAGTGCTTACAGATAATACTTTGTATCACAAATACCCTCCATATTCAGGCATAAATAAACATTTATAAATAGGCTTACATTTAGTTAATTTATTCTACAGAAAACTTTATCTTAACAAGTGCAATCTAGCTGAGCAAAGTTGTATTTTTAATTGAAGACACTTTCCCTGTGAGTTATTTTAAAAATGAATCAACGCTACTCAAAATCTGCATCTTCTATGTGATAAAAATATTTTTATGATGTTCTTCTACAAGAGGAAATCTATTCCCTATCTTTCTTCCACAAACTATCCCTGAAATTTGGATATAGCACTTTAAAAAGCTATTTAAAAATTTACTATTCAAGATATATGGTAAAACTGATTGAAACATTTTTCCTTTGGTACATAGGACACTGAAATTTCAGCTCCATTTGTAGCCCAGAGAAGGTATCAACATGAGCTCTATCTCTTGTTTCTGATTCGAGAATGATTCTTCAATCATTCTCAAAATTTTCTACAAATAATTAAAGTTAATAAAGTTCATTAACACACTTGCCAAATTATGTATAAAGAAACTGTGTGTACACATGTATATATAGCAGAAGAAGATTCATTAAGTCACATATTGTGTCAGTTTTTGTATTTTTTAAATCAGTCCTCTCCCCCTTAGTCTTTACAAATGGAAGTAGAGTCAATTGGTCATAAAGCATATGGTGAATTAGCCTATTAACACGATTCATTGCAAATCTACTCCATCTATAGTAAAACAGCACAATAAGTCAGCAGAACAAACTCAAGTTCTACTGTGACACCGATTGGTAGCACTTACATTGTTAAATAGACACCCCCCACTCTTAACACCCCCCAAAAAATTGCTGAAGCCATTTGGCTGTTTTCCAAAAATAATTTAACTTGTCCTGAAGAGTAAGCTCTAAGCTGTCAGCTTATGGTTTCCAATGGGCATTATCAAAACACATTCAACGTTTAACAAGGCTCTCAAGCTGAAACAGCTGTTCATCCAAAGTGAAACTTTTTTTAACTTTCTCTGAGTCTAGCTAATCTTACTTGAGCTAGAAAATAAGGTATTAGACTATTTTGCATGTTCTACCACTTTATGACAAGAAAGCCAATTTTGCACTTCAGTAAAGGCAGATTGCAAATTTAGCATGAATTGAACCAGTAGCTGAGTTGCAATTTATGGCAAATGGCTCATCAGCACATTAATGTATACTGCCAATATAACCACTTCAGCCAGGCAGGCCAGAAACTAGAAGACCCAGATATCTAGTAGGCAGTAAAGGAAATGTGCTCTCTACCAACTTGTATAAAACAAATCTTAAAACCCAAAACTATCAACTATCATTATCATTCATTATCATTCTTATGTTAGTACTTAAAAAAAACAAAGTCAGAACCATAGGTTCTGAAATCAGATAGATTCAAGTTTTGGACTTTGCTAGACACTAGCTTTATAACCTTGGGTAACTTATTTAGCCTTCCTGTGCTTAAGGTTTCTCCCGAGTACAGTGAGGATAATAACAATAACTACTACTTAGAGTTAGTGGTGTGGTAATTTCCATAAAGTGCTTAACACATTGCCCTAGCACATAGTAAATGATCAATATTTGTTAAATGTTTTTATTCTATTGTTATCATATAATATTCTAACTCAGATCTGTAGATGGCCCCTGTCAGGTAAGATATTACTGTAGAATTGTCCATTATTTCTATACTCAGATATTTGTATTTTTTCAACTGAACTAAATGATAATACTGTAACTTTCACTTCGGTAAATGTTGGAAAAGTATGAGAGCCTATATTTTGTGCCACGTTCAAAATTCATTTTATTTACTTTTCCTAGGTGGACATAATTAGCATTCTTGGAGCAACACTAAGAACTAACTAAAACTCTTACCATCTTGCCCAGATCTGCCAATTGTAAAGAGATGATTAAGAGCTCCAAGGTTTAAAAGGCTTAAAAGGTTTCCTCTGAGGGTGGTGACTGCTTCAAGAGAGGCATAAAATCAAGAATCCTGTGGATATTATTCTACTTAATATTAACAACTTAAAAATATTTGCACTTACTCAAAATATACCATGCTAAAATTTATTTTGGGTTATAAATAAGCAAACTCATATATCCAGTAGGACATCATTCAGATGTCTTAACGGCATAACATACTTTTAATTTGTTGATTCATCCAGCCATCTAGTTACTCATCCCATTATTCAACAAATATTTATTGAGTACCTATTTATGTTCCAGGCATTCTTCTTGGTTCTGGTGATACAAGTATAGAAAAATAGTACAAAATTCTTTTCTTTATGGAACATCCGCTCATGAGACTCCTCAAATCTGTGAGCTCTTCCAGCAGCTATTATCTACCACTACAAGTCTGGGGAAAAATAGTCTACAATTATGGTTTCCACTTCTTCATCTGTCACTCACTTTTCAACTCATTGTTATTTGATTATTCTCCCATCTTTCCTTTGAAATTATTTGTGGATCACTATAATTAGCACTTTTAAAAATCCATGTCTTACCAGTCTAGCCAACACGGTGAAACCCCATCTCTATTAAAAAATATATACAAAAATTAGCCAGACATGGTGGTGCACACCTGTAATCCCAGCTACTCGGGAGGCTGACGCACAAGAATTGCTTGAACCCAGGAGTGGGAGTTTGCTGTGAGCTGAGATTGCACCATTGCACTCCAGCCCGGGCGACAGAGTGAGACTCTGTCTCAGAGAAAAAAAAAATGTATGTCTTACATACTGTCTCAGTAGCATGTAACACTGTTAATGAATTCTTTGTTTCTTTCAATTCTTCCCATAATTCTACATCCTAGCAATGTTCCATTTGCCTTTATGAGTCTCCAATGTGGGATGCTCTTTCCCTACCTAATTCTGTTATTTTTCTATAGGGTTTAGCTCTCAGTTATCACAGTTTTCTTAATCTTCAGGTGAATGGGCCTGTTCAGTTGCTTTGAATACAATATTTATATCAATATCATAAAATCAATGTTTTCTCCCCCCAATTTTTTCTAACATCTGGACACATATAGCCAGCAAGACATCATTTAGATATCCTAGAGGCATACCAAACTTTTAATTTATTTATTCATCTATCTACCCATTTATTCACTCAATTCTTCAGATATTATTGAGTGCCAGGCACTGTTCTTGGCTCTGGTAATAGGAGAGTAGAGACCAGCCCAAAGTTCTTATTCTTAGGGAACTTACATTCTTGCCCATATTCAAAGTCTAATAGAGGTATGAATTTATTCATATCTAATAAACTCGATATATTTGTCCAAACAAATATCTCTCCTGCTGTAGTTTAGATCTCAGAGATTAGCACACTATCCAGCTAGCTTTCAAGCCACAAAACTTCAGCTGTTTCTGCTTCCTTCTGCCTTATTCTCTTTTCTTTTCAGTTTTTCTCAATATTTTTCTAATCTGTCTCTTCTTCTCCACAGCCCTTGCAAAGACATTCAACATTTTTCACCTAGCCATTGAACAGCCTATTAACATTTTGAAACTTAACATCCTATGCACCTTTTCTCTCTCTACTCTTCATTAAAATATTTACACACTATAAATGTGATCATGTCAATTTCTTATTTAAACTTTTTCAGTGGCACCTGATTGTTTTCAGGGGAAAAAATTATATGGCATAGCATTCTATATGATTGCCCTGCCTCCCAGTCCAGCCTCATCATCCCCTTCCTTTCCCCAAACCATCCTCTCAGCCATCTCAGGTACCCTGGCATTAGAAAAGGCTATCAGCGTCTGGTCCATATTCACTTGGTTTACCCAGGAGGTTACTCCACATAGGCTGGTAACTTACTGCCTTTCTTTGCCTGAGGGACACTCTGCCTACAGAATCTTTATAAACATTATATATTTATTTATATATTTTAATGTGTATGCAGTTATGGGATACATGTGCAATTTTGTTACATGCATAGATTGTGTAGTAGTCAAGTCAGGGCTTTTGGGGTATCCATCACCCAAATAACGTACATTGTACCCATTAACTAATTTCTCAGTAGAATGGTGGATATTAGTGGTGGTGTGGGCTGGGGGGAATGAGGAGGTGTTGTTTAAAGGGTACAATATTTCAGTTATGTAACATGAGTAAATTCTAGAGATCAAGTGTACAGTATCGGGACTATGGTTAATCATACTGTATGGTATACTAGAAATTTGCTACGAAAGTAAAAGTTAAATATTCTCACCACACACAAAAAAGTATCTATGTTAAGAGATAGGCATGTTAATTAGCTTGGCTGTAGTAATCAGTTCACCATGTACATGTATGTCAAAACATGATGCTGCACACCTTAAGTATATACAATTTCAATGTAAAAAACACGGCTAAGTGAACCTAATCAACAAAAGACAGGAATTGTTAAGTACTCCAACTTCTTTGTCACCCAGTGGCGCAGTTCTAAGGCTTGTCCCCCACATATTTTGGGAAGGTCTCAAGCACGATGAGCACACAGTGGTAAACCCGCTCATTAATGACACTTGATTGGCTTTTCTTCTTTTCCTTCTCACTTGCCTCACAGTGCTTCTTGAGAACACCTTAAAAATAAATTGCTTGCACACATCCTTGCAACAGAGTCTGCTCTGAGAGAAACCCAAATTAAAACACCTGGACTCTAGCCAGCATGTCTTAGTTTAGTTCTAGAAATGTGAGCCATTTTCCCTAGCTTCTGGTTCTTTGCACATTCTCTTCTCACTGCCTTCTCTCCTCCATCTTCTTTACCTCCCGTTTATAATTTCCAAGATCGTATCTAAATATTGCTTCCTTTGAAAGGTTTAATCTGACACCCCACCACCCTCATCAAATCTTACACCATATAAACTCAAATCAGGACCATTGCATCTTCACACCGCATCCTAATGCTTTTTCCTAGCCTAGCATTTAGCACGCTTGTGTGAGTGACCCTCCAGACTGTGAGTTTCTTTAAGGGCCTCGACAGTGTCTTACTGTTTTCCTTTCCCTACCAACTAGCACAGTACCAAACACTGGAAAGTATTCAATGAAAGTAAGTCAAATGAATTCGATGAAAAATAAATGATGAGTAAACAGTATTAAAATAAATCAGCAACAAAATCATTCTGTCTTGTACGCTCAAAACAGGAGAAATAAGTTTCACACAATGTGTTTAGGAAGTAAGTAGTTGGCAGAGCTGTAAAGTCAAAAGTAGCGCATTTAAATCCACTTGAAAACTAGATGACAGTCTTTTATTCTACCCAGATTATACTTCCTGGGTCACTATAGTAGTTAATGGACTGTTTAATGAGTCAGTCCTGGAATATTAACTGATAACCAGAATGAAATGCTTTTCCTCTCCTGTCTCATATATCTGCCTGTTGAAAAGTATGCCTGAGTGACTGCTACTGAGTTGGAAAGGGTCAACTCCTATATCAACCTGCACCTTCCTCTTGCCCTTTTGAGGCTACACAGGAAAGGCATGAGGTCCATGGGCACCAACCTGCCTCTCCTGGAGCAAAGGGATAAGAAATATGAGCCTGTTCTTCAAACTGCTTGGAACATGTAGCCAGTGGCTGTGATAGCTTGTTTAACAAGGACTGGTTTTTTCCTCTCAATCATAGTTCTAAAGCTATCGTTTATTGAAAAGCTGATTTTTAAAGCACACACTAGAACAGCTTTTCTGTACAGCTGCAATGCTATTTAAATCTTCCATGAATATCTCCACAAACCCAAGAAAATTCTAAACTGAAATACTGCTCTTAGAGAGGACATAGTAAAATAAGACCCTATAGGAGGAAAATTCAGGAAGTGAAATCTGGTTGTTAATTTTAATACTGGAATTATAAAATCAGGCATATAGCTTCCACTCTTCTGAGCTAAAAGAACACCTTAAATCACTATTTGAAAAAGTAGCCTACAGGCTTTTTGTGGAGACTTTGGTAGATACTAGCAATCTGCCTCAAAGTCATTCCTTAATAGTCTCCAGGAATGTAAATAAATGCCTCACCTTTTTCTAGGAAGAGACTGGAAAATAGATGAAGAATAAGCAGTCAAAGCAATGCTTTAAAGACAGTAAACAAATCAATGAGAGGTAACATTGTCCTTGGGAAGAGCTGACTGTTGAACCCAAATTTCTGTTTCACAATAAAACCTCAAGTTCTTATCTCCAGCACTATTTTGAAAAAAAAAAAAAAAATCTCTATAGGCCACTGGTGATCCTGGCAAGACTGACGTGATGCTTTAATCTCATGTAACTGGCCATATCATTCTCCTGCCGTCAGTCTCACTGCAACCCTTTAGGCTGCATTTGTAGCATTTTATAATGTTGATACTTCTTTGAATTTCATCAAAGTGGAAACTGATAGATTCTAGCCAGCTATATTGCAACCTTCATTTCCTTCATTTAAGACATTCAATTTCTGTCAAATGACCTATCAAATGAAATTATATAGAGCGTGAGTCACTATTATAAATATTTTGGAGCCATTTACTTGGAGGCTGTTGATAAAAACAGCACTTTTCTACACCCAAGAAAGGTTTCCCAAATGACTAACCAAAGAAAGAGCATTATGAGAATTGTTTTGTGTCCCATCAAATATTGTGTAGCCCTATGGTTCATTTCTGCTAACTCTTAGTTCCCAATATAATAGGGACTCCACTGAGGGGCTAAGTCAGTGCTTGCTAAATTATTGATTCACTTCAAATAAAAAAATGCCACAACATTCTGCAGATAGGAAAGGATGATTATAAGACATAAGGAGTCTATACAGCCTCGATACCTAGTACAATGCCTGGCACAAATTAGTCTCTTAACAAATATCTGTTGAATGAATAGATAAATAAATGTGCATAAGTTGAGAATCTGATGTTTATGAAAGACTAAGCACTGGTGCATTGAAAGTTCCACACAAATTTCTTAAGTCATCTTTTGAACACAAAGCAAGAATAAAAGTGCAGCAGATCCAAAAATAATTGGATCTAATTCATGTTCTAAAGCATTGTGGAATTAATAAATAAAAATTTACTGCCATTTTGAGTTCTAGTTATGCCGTGGAAGCCTGCTGGTCTCTTGGTTTTAAAATACTTTTCCAGAATACTAAAATCAGAACTCTTTTTCTCATGTTGTTCTTTCCTTTGTTTCCATAGGAAACAGTGACTTCCAGGCATCCAAGATGACACAACATAGATTGCCAAATTGCATGCCACCCTGCAGTTGCCAAGGAGATAATGTATGTCATTCCTACAAATAACATGTTGCTCATGCCTTCATTTCCTTTATCTAGCTTTTTAAGATATTCTTTGCCTGAACTGAATTCTGATAATGTTCACTGTGAACTGATGGAAATATTCCTTTTTTAAAAATTTGTTTACCCCATTCCCCCAAGGCACTTGATCACATCACACACGCCGTCTGTGGAAGGTCTGGGCATATTTTATGCCGATTTTGGAACCAGTGATTCAGCAGTTTTCACTGAAAAAAATAAATGCATCCTGAATTCTGTCTGCCTGCGTTCTAAGTAAAGGTCCAATTAAATCCACACCTGGCACTAACATATTCCAGTTTAAAATGGCCTACCACAAAAGCAGCTGCACTTAGTTAAATTTATAGGGGAAGGAAGAGGAGGAAAGCAGGAAGGAAGCAAAGGGGAGAAAGAAGGATAGAACGAAGAAAGGGCGCAAAAAAGGAAGGAAGGAAGTTAAACAGGAAGGAAAAAAGAGAAACATATTTATTGAGCACCTGCAGCATTCAAGATTAGACATCTGTAAGATGAACAAACAGAATAAGAAAAATTCAAGATCTTGGCTGACATCATCCCACTAGCAAGAGGCAGAGTCATTATTTGAACTTGGTTGTATCTGACTTAAAAGCATGTGTTTCCCAGTTAATCTTGTGCTGCATAATAAATCTCCCCTAAACATAGTGGCTTAAAGCAACAGCAATCATTTTAATTTTCTCTCTCAAGGGTTTGGAGGCTGGCTGGACTCAGGTAAGCAGCATTCACTCAGAGTCTGTCATGTGGTTTCAATCAGAAGGGCTGGGTTGGAATCACCTGGAAGATGTCCTCACTCCCAGGCCTGGCAGCTGAGGCTGGGGCTGTCAGCCAGAATGCCTTACAGTATATTGGAAATAGCAGCACCAAATAAATTACTGCATCATTTTACATACCCCACTTTGGGCTGCATTCTTTTTATTTTACTTTATCAACTACTGTCAATATATCAAGAGGCTTTTGGCTAATGTCTTTATTTTCACAGCACCCTAAAATTATTCTAATAGTGAACCTGGTAGACCTAGACCTTGAATCCCCTCCAGGTGATCTGAAAAAGTCATAAGTCCTCCACTGAACATCCAATCTGCGTGTTACCCTGAAAATAATCATATTTGTTTATCCTTTGGAAACCTATTAAACTTTATCATAAATAAAGAGACCCTCTGCCAGAAAAGAGGATATTAATGACAAAGAAATATCTTGGAGGAAACACAGTAATCTGATTGTGGGGAGCATTCAAACTAGGGAAGAATATTATGGTGAGCTAGTAAAACAGAAGCAAATTACGTCTCATTGCTTGCATTGCTGAGAGTAGATGATTGTGCTCACTCTACTATGCTGGCAGATTGGCCTGAAATAAACATATATAATATTTTATTTCATGTAGCTATTTCTGAGATGAACAATTCTGTAATGAATTAGGCTGCACTGCACAGTACTAAATTCGGTCTATCAAGCAGATTACCATTACCTCAAACAACAGCAGGGTTCTACCCCGAATGTAACACTTGGATTCATACTGTCTCTCCCCAGTAAAAGTCCAGCATGTATTTTCATTCAGGCCAACAAATATGATTAAACATTAAGGTATCTTTGATGACTGCTTTACAAAATAGACCTAAAAATGGAAGCACTTAGGTAATGCACATGCTAGATCCCAGCAGGTGGAATAAAGGACATCTTATTCAGGATTTCACTTCTCACCTTCATATTTGCGATTTTATCCTACGTGCTTCAGCCCCAAATTTTACTCCTTTCCATATGTTTTTTTTCCTAAATGAGGACTATAGTCTGGTAACAAAATCTCTGAGAGTAAAGCAGCAGTATTTAAAGACAGTATTTAACCGTCTTACATCATAGAACAATTGGCCTAAACCTTGCACAGACGTTGTAGTGTAATAAAGACTTGAGATCCTTCTTACCCCTCAATTTTATGTTCTTTGAAGCTTAGAAACTGCATAGTGCTATGAGTTCTAAAACTGTGAGTAGCTAGGTGCACTTACTGGCTACAAAGTGACTGGACAGTAAGTTAACTGCAGTCAAAAATTATCACACATTCTTATGGTATTCTAAAATCCTTTTTTGATTGTACTACTAACCTTTAAGCCCATTATAGTACGTCTATTACAGTCATATATATCTAGATTACTATTTGGAAACATTTAGATTAAATACTTTAGCAAATGTTCACTGCTAGAAGACCATCTTTTACATTTGTTCCCTTGTTAGGGTGATTACCAAATCTATTGGTCAAGCAAGGACATTTTTTGTCCAGAACAAATGCTAACCTGGGTAGGCCACAAGGACAATAGTCATAAACTCCAGAAACTGCAGGCAAATAAGGACAAAATCAAAGTATCCATTGTAGATTAATTGGAAAAAAAAATCATTTGCTAGGAATTTGAAGATCACATTGGAAAAAAATCTGTATGTTTCATTGAAAAAATGTTTTAAACTTTTCCATATTTTATCTCAATAATATGTTGATATGCTTCTTTGAAACATTCGTAGTAATGAATTTGATAAAATAGATTTGACTGTGATGCAAGGGATATTACCTATTGCAAATGTGCAAAAATGAATGATTTATTGAATTTTGAAATATGAATGCAATTCATAAGAAACACTGTGGGAAAATAAGTATAAAGAAAAAGAAATTAGGTATTGAAAGCTACTCAAGGATTCATTTTTTTTAATTAACCAAAAACAAATAGGATGCACCATATAAAAATCTCATTCTATTTTTATGAATTGCTTGGGGATGCTAAAATAACTTTCTGTCAGCAGACCAGGTCCCCACTGACCATGATCTATTTCAGTCCCAAAATGTATTCTTGTTCTATGGATAATAGGTAACCTCCTTGGTGCCATTTTTAGATCAGCCCGTTGGCAAACATTAGGCAGAAGGCATGTTAACATTTTTTGGGATCAGCTAAGGCTTTAGCAAAGTGGGTTTCTTGCTTGCAGAAGCAGTGATAGTGAGCTAAGCACAAGAGAGAGCGCCTGTTGAAGCTCAGAATCTATACAAGCATAAACTGCTTCAAGTCAAAATAAAACAAAGCAAATAAACTAACAAAACAATCCTACTGAGACCATTAGGATGCCCAGAGAGGATGTGCCCCCATTAGGCCCAGGCACACAGAGTACAGCTCCAAGGTTTTGATACTCTCAGCTCAACCTAAATCTCTGTCTTCAAAACAAATAAGCTAACAAATTTAAAAATGCAAATCACTATCATCATTCATGACAAATTCTTATTAATTACCTCTTTTGCTGTTAAAAAGAGACAACTAATAAGGCAATTTTATGTCAGAGCTAGGCCTCATCTTTACTTCAAAAGACCATTTTCCACCTCTTTAAAAGCCTTTTTTTTCTAGCAAAATGGTATTTTCTAATGGCTCAACCTAATAAAATCTGGCTTTTCTCAAAACAAATCTCAGGCTCATTTCTTCATGGAAGGAGCAGCATGTGAAAGTTAAGTGCCTAACCCAGGCTTCCACTTATCATTGCCCTCCCACATTTTTTTAAGCTAATGATATTCTCTAAGAAAATAAATAAATAAATAAATAAATAAATAAATAAATAAATAAATAAAAAATAAATAAATAAATAAATAAATAAATAAATAAATAAATAAATAAATAAATAACTATACGCTTGTCCAGCTCTTGCTTACTCTCCAGGGAAGCAAGAAGCTTCAAGCTCCAAGAAAATCTCGTTTTTACTCCTTCCAAGCAAGATACCCTTATCAGAGCTCTTCCAGCCAAGCTAGCCCTCAGAAGAGTATCTGATTATTATTAGAACAGGCAAGTATTAGATTCCTTCCTTCACTCACAGCCAGAAAACCTATACTGGTGCCCCAGGTATCTCTGACCAGCAGAGTTGAGCATGACTCTTACTTTCTATCTCATACCTATCTGCACTGGGAGACAGAGACAACCCGCATAATAAAACTAAGGCTCAGAGGAAAAGCCAGTGGAATACAGGAATAGCACTTGCTTCATATGGGTGAGTTCCAAAGAAATTAGGTTGTTTGTGGTTAAGAGAAGAGTTACACAGATTTCCTTCAGTTATCCAAAACCTATATGTGAGCCTCAAAAAGCTAATTAACAATGTTGAATGGGTTTGTGGGGCTCTTTACTGTTATTATGTTATCTAATCAGTTAATATTAATAATATTTTTATGTATTATTGAATATATACCATGTATTTATAATTAATATTTTACAGAGACTACATTGTATTCATACAGTCATTCATTGACTCAATCAACAAATATTGGGTGCCAGGCCCTGTACTAAATATTGGTCTTCAAGTTCATACTCTTCAAAACACTTTTCAAATAAATCTGCCCAATAAACTAAACCCATATGTCCTCATAGCTTGTTACACTGGAGATAGTAATATTCCCACTTTGTATTTAAAGAGTTGACTTTCCGCTTTTTGAATACACAGAGTCCTTGCCACTCTTTGCCAAATTCTCTTTGGAGATGTCAATCCCAATCCCCAAGTGCCAGGGATCTAGACAAAGAGAAAGTGCAGATGTGCTAAATGGTGGGGCTTCTTCTTCCTCTATAGCTCTTCCCTTTTCCTAGTATTAATATATATAATAAAATACTAGGAAAATTGTTATATATATGTGTGTGTATATATATGTGTGTATATGTATGTGTATATATGTGTGTGTGTGTGTATCTATATAATTTTCAAGAAGTATCTTGATATCCACATTAAACTTACTGGACTTAGAAAAACTTTTTAGGGAAGCAAAAACAGAGTGCCCCCCTGACTACTGCTTCTGTGAATCCCCTAAGAATGGCCTTCTCTCTCACTAGGAAGCCTAAAACTGTTTGCAATTAGCCAACAAAAAGCAATTCAAAGTATTTATTTTTTAAAAGCTTGTTTTAGCCACCCTCAAAAGAGAGACAGAGAGTCTGAGAGAGAAGAAAACTTTAGTGGCCTACATTGTTTGGGATTCGTGAGACTAGAGAGTATAAAGAAATCTCCATCCTGGTCATCAATATGAAGATATCAGAGTTATAAAAATTTAACTCAAAGTTCAGGAGGTATAGACTGAGGGAGAAGGAATATAGTCTTACAGAATAACTAAGAAGTTAAAGATTCAAGAGTATTAATCATGGCAGCAAAAGACAGTCGGGAAAAGTCCATGATGTATTAGTCAAGTAAAGAATCTAGGAAGCTAAAAAAATCCTGTAACATCTGAAATACCAGAAAATATTAAGAAAAGCATGCCATGCTATACAATCTGAGTGAAAAGTGTCCTCTTTCTAAAACTGTTGCAAAATTGATCAAAATACATAAAAATTTTCTTTTTCCAAAGACATTTTTCATACATAATATCCTCTAATTCATTTAAGTGAAATAAAATAAGTCATACCCAAACTGATGTTTCTTGAAACTTCTAAATCATCTGAGGCTGAGCAAAAAGCTGGAGATTTAGTGATGTATATTATGTTGTGGGAAAATTAGCTCCTCAAAATAGCAAAAGGGAAAATTGGCAGCTTAGTCGAACACACCAGAAGGAATGAATAATCTTACTCAGTAGCTTAGGGATAAGAACTTGGTGGAAAATATAACTAAATGTTGAGGAAAGTTGTTTAAAGCAGTTGTATATTTTTGAAGCTGATTTTTTTCCATTCTAAAAAGAAGTGCTGGCCCACTCACATTGCGATATAAATGGAAAAAAAAGATTATAAAATAAATAAAATATTGAAGTACCAGAAAAAACCTTTTAATAACAAAATTTCACCAATGGAAATGTGTAGTTTTTTCATATATTGCTATCACCAGCAACCATGTCTGTATCTCAGTTCTATGAGGAATGAAATCAATCAGTAAGCATTTCTTGAGCACCTGGCTATGTGTTAGGAAATATGTGCCAGATGTGCTGGGGAAGTGATGGAGTAAATGGAGAGGTAATAACAATTCCAATAATAACAATTCCAATAATATGGTAATTGTTTATAAATTATACAGCAATTCTAGAATGATTCTTAAGCTAGGCCATAAACATTACAAACCAACTCATGATATTCATAATAATGAGCTGGCTTATCCTTGCTACTCTCCTTTACCTGCTGATGATCAATAAAATACACCTCACCACCAGTCTGAGTTCTGCCACCATCCCCCACCCCCTAAAGCCCAGCAAGCTTCTTTGTAGTGTCCCTTGGTCCAAATACAGTGTCTGTTCCTCTGGATTATTTATATCACTATACTCTGTCTCATTTATATCACTATACTCTGTCTCCTGATGTAGTATTTCAGGGCAAAAACTACCTCTTTAAACTTCCCACGTTTAAAACAACATATGTTGTAAATAAGTATTGTTAATTGAATATGTTGATGCACATAAAATAGATTATTTCAAATAAAAAATAATGGTAATATATTCTAAAGTTTTCTAAATGTTTAAAATGTCATAACATTTTGGGAAAACTATGGATTAGTTAATCTACAATTTGTTGAAATAACTGTGCAAAATTAATTGGTGATTTTTAGAGGTGACAAAATCCACATGTATTTTACGAAAAGTAGATGATCTAAAAAATGTGATTAATTTTCTCTGACTGCTTTCTATGTAAACCAAACCACTGACTAAGGGATATGGCTTGTATATAAATGGGATAGAGTTTCAAAGTATGGCTTACACTTCTAACAATGTAAACATTAAGACAATCTTCAGAAAAATTGTGGATAGTTGGGGAGTAAGTATGGGGCCAGGGACACAGCAGAGCTCAGCAGTGGTTGTGATGAGTTATAACTGAGGGACAACAGTCTGTAGTGGTTGTGAACCTACACTTTGGATCTAGACCCCCAAGTTTAAATCTGGTCTCTGTTACTTAACAGCTGTGTAATTCTGGGCAAATCACTTAGACATTTCTGTACCTCAATTTTCTCATCTGTAAAAAGTATTGCTGTGAAGGCTATATGAATATATATGAAATGCTTAAAATATTCTCCAGCAAGTAATAAGCACAGTATAATTGATGTTTTTATTGCTGCTGGAGCAATGTAGATTTCTGCTATAGAAGTGAGCATAAAATAATCTGAATATTTAATTTGATCTGACTCGGTGACCCCACAAAGAACCATCCTTCCTCTAATCAGCTCTTCATACATCATTTGTAGCAAAGTAAGCACTTGTTAAAAAGTGCAAAGCGACCGGGCACAGTGGCTCATTCCTGTAATCCCAGCACTTTGGGAGGCCGAGGCTGGTGGGTCACCTGAGTTCAGGAGTTCGAGACCAGCCTGGCCAAATTGTGAAAACCCGTCTTTACTAAAAATACAAAAAAATTAGTTGAGCGTTGTGGCAGGCGCCTGTAATCCCGGCTAGTCAGGAGGCTGAGGCAGGAGAATCACTTGAATCCAGGAGGCGGAGGTTGCAATGAGCCAAGATTGTGCCATTGCACTCCAGCCTGGGCAACAATAGTGAAACTCTATCCAAAAATAAATAAATAAATAAGAGTGCAGAGCAAACTTGCATTAGCTACAAAGAATGGATGAGTTTGTACTAATACAGACATTTTTAATTAGATGTGAATTTAGATATAATCTTGCCTAACTTCATCATTTAACAGATGGAGAAATGGAAACCTAAGTATTAGGTTGTGTGATTAAAGCTACACTACACTGGAGAACTGAGAGTAGAGACGAAATCCCTTAATGCCTGCCTGCAGTTATTTCTAGGTGAGAGGCAGCACCATGAATCTGAAACCATCCAGCTTTCTGATGCCAAACAGGCAGGGCTCAAATCCAAGTCTACCATTTACTACACATATGATCTAGGCAACTTACCAAAATGCCAAGGCTCAGTTTGCTCAACCATAAAATTATGTGTATAACAACATAACAACAGATGGCAGAGTTTGTTACAAAGATTAGAGATAATTCATGTAAAGCAACTAGCACAGTATGTAGCACATAGTAGGTACTCAATAAATGATGATGATGATGATGACATGCTGCTCTCTAAATTCTATGCTAAATACATTTCACAGCTTCTTCATTTGCCATGCTATTTATAAACACAGAACACATGAAAATAAATGAACAAATATACTATTCATCTTTTCATCTATATTTATACCACATAACACACATACACACCCTACCATATTATACTGTGTTGCCTTCCTGCCTCCTTGATCACCAGTTAATATATATAGCCTTCTTAATGCAGCACTAAATTTATGGCATTTCCTCTTACGGAAAAGGAAAGAACCTAAATCTTCAATTTTGATGCGAATGTTGGCATTTTTCTTTCCATGTGACATTATTGCCAATAATTACCAAAATATGCAAAATATTGGTTCAATAAACTGCTAAAATTGATTGCTTCTTCTCTTTGCCATTTCGAATGGTAATACTTAATTTGTTACTTTTTCACATTTCAAAGAGTAATTTGAAGCTCAACTCTGCTACAATATATTATTACCCCTTCTACCTCTACTTCACAGCATTTTTTGTCACTATTTATTTTAAATTAATTGTTGAATGACTATCCTCCCTACGACCTTCATATCTATGAAGGAAGGAGCACAGTATTCCCAACATACTGACACTTGATATAGCTATCATAAATATAACAGGTTCCCAGTATATAACTGAATATAAAGGTCTGTATTTCAGGAGACAGGTTTAAGGTGGCAGTAAAAATTTGGAGAACTACAAACCATTGCTCAATGAAATAAAAGAGGATACAAACAAATGGAAGAACATTCCATGCTCATGGGTTGGAAGAATCAATATCGTGAAAATGGCCATACTGCCCAAGGTAATTTATAGATTCAATGCCATCCCCATCAAGCTATCAATGACTGTCTTCACAGAATTGGAAAAAACTACTTTAAAGTTCATACGGAACCAAAAAAGAGCCCACATCGCCAAGTCAATCCTAAGCCAAAAGAACAAAGCTGGAGGCATCCTGCTACCTGACTTCAAATTATACTACAAGGCTACAGTAACCAAAAGAGCATGCTACTGGTACCAAAACAGAGACATAGATCAATGGAACAGAATAGAGCCCTCAGAAATAATGCCACACGTCTGCAACTATCTGATCTTCAACAAACCTGACAAAAACAAGCAATGGGATAAGGATTCCCTATTTAATAAATGGTGCTGGGAAAACTGGCTAGCCATATGTAGAAAGGTGAAACTGGATCCCTTCCTTACACCTTATACAAAATTAATTCAAGATGGATTAAAGACTTACATGTTAGACCTAAAACCATAAAAACCCTAGAAGAAAACCTAGGCAATACCATTCAGGACATAGGCATGAGCAAGGACTTCATGTCTAAAACACCAAAAGCAATGGCAACAAAAGCTAAAATTGACAAATGGGATCTAATTAAACTAAAGAGCTTCTGCACAGCAAAAGAAACTACCATCAGAGTGAACAGGCAACCTACAGAATGGGAGAAAATTTTCACAACTTACTCATCTGACAAAGGGCTAATATCCAGAATCTACAATGAACTTAAACAAATTTACAAGAAAAAAAATAAACAACCCCATTAAAAAGTGGGCAAAGGACATGAACAGACACTTCTCAAAAGAAGACATTTATGCAGCCAAAAAACACATAAAAAAATGCTCATCATCACTGGCCATCAGAGAAATGCAAATCAAAACCACAATGAGATACCATCTCACACCAGTTAGAATGGCGATCATTAAAAAGTCAGGAAACGACAGGTGCTGGAGAGGATGTGGAGAAATAGGAACACTTTTATACTGTTGGTGGGACTGTAAACTAGTTCAACCACGTGGAAGTCAGTGTGGCGACTCCTCAGGGATCTAGAACTAGAAATACCATTTGACCCAGCCATCCCATTACTGGGTATATATCCAAAGGACTATAAATCATGCTTCTATAAAGACACATGCACACGTATGTTTATTGCGGCACTATTCACAATAGCAAAGACTTGGAACCAACCCAAGTGTCCAACAACGATAGACTGGATTAAGAAAATGTGGCACATATACACCATGGAATACTATGCAGCCATAAAAATGATGAGTTCATGTCCTTTGTAGGGACATGGATGAAACTGGAAAACATCATTCTCAGTAAACTATCGCAAGGACAAAAAACCAAACACTGCATGTTCTCACTCATAGGTGGGAATTGAACAATGAGAACACATGGACACAGGAAGGGGAACATCACACTCTGGGGACTGTTGTGGGGTCGAGGGAGAGGGGAGGGACAGCATTAGGAGATATACCTAATGCTAAATGACGAGTTAGTGGGTGCAGCACACCAAAATGGCACATGGATACATATGTAACAAACCTGCACATTGTGCACATGTACCCTAAAACTTAAAGTATAATAAAAAAAATTTGACAGTAAGTTCACTCTACTATAAACATACTTGAATTCTAAAACTAATACTCAGACCATACTTTTATATAGTAAATACGGCCACTAACAAGATTAATAGCCTGTCTCTCTTATAAGGCTAAGTTCCTGGGTTTTGTCTTTGAATCCTCAGTGCTTTGCAGGGTGACTTCATAATAGTTGCCTGGTAAACACTTGCTATCTGAGTAGCTGAGATCTGTTCTAATGCTTAGCATATCATTTCTCTACATGTGAAAAATAACCAAACTAACATAAAAAAATGGCTGGAAATGAAACATAGTTCTAATATATTGGACACTTAAAACATACAATTTAGTAATTGTGCAGTAAACAATCACTCATTGCCTAAAGAGCATTACTAATTACAGAACATTCTGTACTTAAAACAGGTATGAGTTTGGGGAGGTACTGATTTATATACAATTTAAAGAACGTCACTAAACTCCTGTCATAGACACACCTAAATGTCAGATGAATTGTCGGTACTGCCTCACGTCCCTTTTCAAACTGCCAAAAACAAAGTTTAAAAATGAAAGAAATAAGGACAAATGAATAAAATAAGGTTTGTTGAATGTTAGCTTAAACTATTTATAGAATTTAAAGAACAGCATTTTTAAGAGGAATTTTGAGAATGATTGAAGTGAAAATCTGAAACTGACCTAGTTTATATACCCTTTAGGAATGGAATGAAGCTTGTGTATTATGAGAGCCAACTACTCTTTCCTCACACTGCACAGCTGTTTGCGTAGATCTGCCGAGGCTCTTTGTTTTGCTTTTCTTCCCCCAGAGTGTCCTCAGTTCTCTATTGCTGCCCATTAGCCAAGTCCAACTGCTGAAAATGTGACTCAGAACACTAAGAATGAGTATTTGCTGTCCTAAATGGTCACAGAAAGCCTGCTGCGGCTCACTACTTAACATCTGCCTTATGCTGACATTTATTTCAGGATTAAAAAATTGCCATCAAAGACTCATTTTTTGAAAACTGGGGAAAAATATATTGCTTTTTAAAAGTATCACATTTCCTATTGTCAGATTCCTATAGTTGGTTCATAACCAACCAATAAACAACTGTAATTGTTAAGCATTATGCTATGTGCTGTATGGGAAAATAAGTGTGCTGTATGAAGCCATATTCATTTTATTAATGAGCTCGCCATATCGCTAAATAAGTACAGCGATCACATAGGAAACAAGCAAAATGCCACAGAATATTATAAAGTGATAAATGAGTTCATGCATACTTTATTTAAGATGCCTAAAGAAATAAAAAGTAATAATCACAGATACTATTTACTGGGCACTAAGCACTGTACTGGGTACTTTATGGAATGACATAACTTAATCCTTATTATAAGCTTTTCTAGTGGATTGTATTATTACCCCCACTTTAAGGATCTGAATACTCACGGCCATATCCTCGAGATCCTAGAGCTCAGTCAGAATGAGCCCCCAAAAGAAAATAAGGCTACAGTTTGACTTTGAAGGATAAATACAGAAAAAATTATCATAAGAGTACTTGAATTATTATTTATACATTTTTTACATAATCTTTTTCTTAAAGATTATAAGCAGAGAAAATAGCTCTTTAATTTTGCAAATAGAATTGTAAGAATCTATGGACTTTAAAATTGAAAAGTCCGGGAAGACTAGTTATGGTTATGGTGAAATGGAAATAAAGAGAAATAGAAATTAGGTAGATCAAAAAGGAAATGCATACAGTAGAGAATTTTGCACTTGAACTTTGAAAAAAGTCATTATTGTGGGAAAGGACAAGTTGTCCTGCTATGGAAATCTCCACTTATCTAAACTTGAATTAATTTGCCTCTTCATTAAATGTGCTTCATCTCTCTTCCCTATCCTAGTGATTGATGCCACCACCATCTATCTCAGCCTCAATTTCCCTCACTCAATATATCCAATGAGTCATTAAGTCTTGAAATCTTAAAAGCATGAGGATTTCTGTCTCAGCCCTGCCACTTACTAGATAGGCGACCTTGGGAAGATTATTTGATCTTTAACTAATAATTTACTCAATGGTAAAAACATGGATAAAAATAGAACATATTTTATAAGTTGTTAGAATTCAATTATAGACTAAATGTAAAAGTTTTTATTACTGATACATAGAAAGCATTCAGAATGTTAAGCTATTAATTATTCATAGAAATATGAACAAAAAGATTCTATGTTGGGCTTATTATCTTCTGTATTCATATATACATGCATCGTATGTATATGTATGCATTTATATATATAAAATACATACAATTTAATGTCTATTCTTAATAGAGATATTAAATATTAAATGCCATAGAATTGTGTTTAAGAAAAAGAGCTCTGCATTCAGACAGAGCCAAATTAATTTCAATATTAGGTTTACCATTTTCTATCTGTGTTATATTGAATATATTACCTAACAACTGCAAACCTCAGTTTCTTCATCTGTAAAATAGTTATTGTGAGCTTGAAATTGAGTAATACACGTAAAGCACATTATATAGTACCTGACACAATTAATGTTAGCCATCTCATTATATCAGTGATTTGTTTCATAAGATACAGTGTGCACATATTAATGCATAATTTGTGGCTGGACAAGAACTAAAGAATATACGATTGAAGTGATTTTTAAAAATCACTTCATTAACATTCTTAACATTTCATTAAGAAAGCTGTATTTTTTGTTCTATAGTTGTTTATTTTTCATTCTATTAATCCAAATCACCTGCATCCATGACAGAGTTGGTACTCTAAGAAATAGTTAAGAATGTGAAAGGAAAGAACCACAAGAATGAGACTCAACTCAAATAAGAAGAGGAACAAATGCAGCGTCAAGGTAATAATGAGCAGAAACAGAACACCTGGTTTGCCTTCTGAGCTGCCCAAAGACATACTCAAGCTACCCATAGATGCTTTTAGATTCCACCAATTGGCCTTTTCTCCTTGCTTCATGAATATTCTATGAACTATTCCAATTCCCAAAGAACCGAAATGATCACCATAAGCCTGTGCCAGGTTATCAACAACAGTCCATAGGTCACATATAGTGACAGTGAATCAAACTACCAGTGAGTTACCCAAAGGTCTACTGAAATACCAAATGTCGTGTAGACTCTAAAGACAATTCAAAGTGAGGAGTTCAAACACATTTTAAGCAAAGGCAGTATCATTTGAATAAGTAAATAGCTTTACAAGTTGGAACACATATTTGAATAAGCAAATTTCAGCTTCCTGATTGAAATCTCTACTGAAATTCAAAACTTATAATTCTTAGAATAAATATTTCTTTCTAGTTATACGTTGTAACATTTTGCTCTTAACATACTTTTTCCTTCTTGATTTCTTTCCTCTTATTTCTCTTTCTCTGTCCTTTAATTTTGATATGTTCTTAATCTTTAAAGTTGTACTTGATACTGAAGGCATTCGATGACAAGTGATACTGTAAAACCAGCTGCACTCTGGCAGGGATCTAGAATCAGGAGGATGGGTGGGCCAACCCATTAATCACTGTCTTTAGACCACAGGTAGTCTTCAAGTAAGCCACTGTGGAGATCTAAGTCATTACACATACATAGTCACACATTGCAGAGGATATGAAGCATATAATGCATACTTTGACTATATTTATTTTAAAGTCTTTCCCAATGCTTAAATGGTATAATCCTATGTCCTTCACAACCAAATTTGATCTTCTTGACCTTGGATGTGCCATTTGCACACAGCATGTGGATCATGCTGAAAAAGGAGTTACTAAATCAGAATGAACTTAGCCAATGGAATGAGCTCAACCAACCATTTACTGTAATGGCAATTGCTGTAGTCGGGAAGTATGTTTCAGGGAGCCTATGGAAGATTATTAATTCTCTTCCCATCTTTGGAAATTCAGCAGAATGGTTTTATTCTGATTAAGTAGTACTTTGAAGTGTTTAGAATATTCCATGATAGCACTAGTACAATGAGTCTCATCACTTTGCAAAAAAAAAAAAAATGAAAATAAAACTATATCAACTCACTATAACACAAAAATTATATATATATGTGTGTGTGTGTGTGTGTGTGTGTGTGTGTGTGTGTTTGTGTCTCCAAAACTGGAATACTTGGACCTACAGCAATCCTGGCATTGAGGAGTGTTAGTAGCTACATGAGACAGTCAGTATATTTTATAATTTCAACATTATTAGAAAATCACAAATTGAAATACATTGTTTTAAAACTTAAAGTTAAGTACTAGTGATATACAAATATGTAGTAACTTCCAAAATACGTGAAGAAAGAAAGAATAAGGAAAATCTTGGTGATAAAAACATAATAGCAAAATTAATATTAAGAAATATAAAAATTAAAAGTACTAAAATCAGACCAAATAGAATTTAAGGAAAAAACATTACATTGGAATAAACAATGTTTATTTTGTTATTAGATGCCTGGAATGATATAGAAATAAAGCAGTTATGTGTCTTTACATGTTGAATATCATAGCATTAAAATGTATAAAATAAAAATAAAATGCAAAAAAATTAACATGATCTCATAATATCAGTGGGAGAATTTTTCGAATACTTCTTGGTATTTGAAAAATCAAGATAATAAAAGGTTATATGTTAAACAGCTGAAATCATATTTTAAGTAAAATTGTTTTAATAATTAAAAATTAACTTTTTTCAATTTGGCTTCAAACATTCATAAGTTTTTAGCATAGCTCAGGGCACAGTAAAAATATCTGTAACATTCAAATCTGTATAGGTAATATTTCTGAACATATGCAATACTACTAAAAATTAACAATGAAGTTTTCAAAAATCCCATTTGAAAATATTAATATTATCTCCAAATAATTCTTAGTTCACAGATAAAAGTAGCAACATAATTATAGAATATTTAGCAAATAATTATAATAATATTACATATCTAAAGGTATGAATTATGGCCAAAGCTGTTTGCAAAGGAAATCTTATTGCAGTAAGAAAAATTTATTATTAAATAAGACACAGTGAAAATAAACTAAGAGGCAAACTCAAGGAGCTAGAAAAGGAGTAACAAAACTAACTTGCAGAAAGATGGAGTTCAAATACAATCATGACTCAATAACTAGAAAATAGAAACAGTGAAATAAATAAATAAATTCAAGACTCAAGTTTTTGAAAGGTTCCATGAAAAGAATCTTCTATCATGGCTTCAATACAACAAGGCAAAGCAAAATAAAACAGCAAGCACAGAGGGTATAAATTTACCTATGGGGAATGGGAAAGAAAATAAAACTGCATACTCGATCAGTACTTTTTAAACTAATAAATAGTATGTAAAATTCATTCTGATGATTTTCAAAATCGTGATGAAATGGATTCATTTAAAGGAAAATATAAACGATCTAAACTTACTTAGTGGAAAGATATTAATTTTTCATCTGCACACATGCCATTCTTAAAGGGCCCAGTGCCCTGTAGGAGCAGAGCTATAAATTGCAGCACCCTGACCAGTTAATCCCTGCCAGGGTGAACGCCTAACCTAATTTCTTCAATTGGCATCTCTCAGAGAACAGAATCCCATCCTCCTCATCCTCCTCCCGCACTTCCTGTCCCCTTTAGTGCTTTACTATTATCATAGCCCTATCACCATCTAACACATCACCTGTTTTGTTATTTATGTTTTTTAGTATTGTCTGCCTCCTCTCCCTTGCCCTACACAAGTAAATGTAAGCTCCACCTGGCAGGATATTTGTTTTTTGGTACACTATTGACTCACAGACTCTAAACAGGAAATCTGGCACAAAGTTGGCACAACTGTATATTTGTTGAATGAATGAATAAATCAATTAACGAATGAATAAGGGACTGATCTGTTATCTATAGAGAAATGAAGTTGATGATTTATATACGTGTTGATTTGGGTATACGCAAACAACGGGAGTCTTAGACTACCATTTGTGGCAAATACCATAGACTGTGTTTAAGTGACCACAGGCATTTGTCTGCTGGTTCAACAAAGAAGCTGAGTAGAGTGATAGTGAGAGAGAAAGAGAGAGAAGGAGATAGGAGAGTAGCGGAGGAAGAAGAAGAGGAAGAAGAGGAAAGAGAGTGAGGGGGCGCTGCTTGTTTGTTTCTATGTTTTTATGAAGATCTGACTTTTTGTACAGTTGGACTCTATGAAGAAAAAGATACTTTTTAATTGTTTGTTTGTTTTAAATCACAGACTCACTGATGTGTCAAATGTAAAATACAATAGCTCTTATTGGGCTTTCCACATCTTCTTAGATCTAGCTCTTTAGGTTGAGAATTCCTAATTTTGACTGTACATTTACTACAGCTATCTATCTTCTTGCTTATTGGTTTTGTTTTCTTCTTTAATACACAGGCACAGGCCCCACCCTGCCCCATGGGGTAGCTCTAATGTGTGGCCATGTTAAGAGCTGCTGCTTTAAAGACTCCACAAGAAAACTATTAGAACGGATAAACAAATGTAGTAAAGTTGCAGGATACAAAATTAACATACAAAAATCAGTAGCATTTTTGTATGTCAATAGTTAACAATCTGAAAAAGGAATAAAAAAGTAATCCTATTTACAATAGCCACATATAAAATTAAATACATAGGAATTAACTTTATCAAAGAAACGAAAGATATCTATAATGAAAATTAGAAAACACTGATGAAAGAAATTGAAGAGGACAGCAAAAAATGGAAAAATATTTTATGTTCATGGATTGGAAGAATCAATATTATAAAATTTCCATACTACCAAAAGCAATCTACAGGTTCAGTGCAATCACTATCAAAATACCAAAGATATTCTTCACAGAAATAGCAAAAACAATCCTAAAATGTATATGGAACCATAAAAGACCCAGAATAGCCAAAGATATCCTAAGCACAAAGAATGAAACTGGAGGAATCACATTATCTGATTTCAAATTATACTACAAACCTATAATAATCAAAACAACATGGTACTGGCATAAAAACAGACACATAGATCAATGAAACAGAATAGAGAACCCAGAAACAAATCCACACACCTACAGCAAACCCATTTTCAACACGGGTGCCAAGAATATACACTGGGAAAAAGACAGTCCCTTCAATAAATGGTGCTGGGAAAACTGTATTATTCATATACAGAAGAATGAAAATAGACCCCTATCTCTGCCATATACAAGAATCAAATCAAAATGAATTAAGACCACCTCAAACCATTAAACTACTACAAGAAAACATTGAGGGAAATCTCTAGGACATTGGTCTGGACAAAAATTTCTTGAGTAATACCTTAGAAGCATGGCAACCAAAACCACAATGGACAGAAGGGATCACATCAAGTTAAAAAGCTTCTGCACAGCAAAGTATACAATCAACAAAGTGAAGCAACAACTCACAGATTGGGAGAAAATATTTGCAAACTACTCATCTGACAAAGGATTAAGAATCAGAATATATAAAGAGGTCAAACAACTGAATAGGAAAAAATCTGATAATCCAATCAAAAATAGGCAAAAATTTGAATAGATAATAAGGTTTGGATGTGTTCTCATCCAAATCTCAACTTGAATTGTATCTTCCAGAATTCCCACGTGTTGTAGTAGGGACCCAGGGGGAAGTAATTGAATCATGGGGGACAGTCTTTCCTGTGCTATTCTTGTGATAGTGCATAAGTCTCATGAGATCTGATGGGCTTATCAGGGGTTTCTGCTTTTGCTTCTTCCTCATTTTTCTCTTACCATCACCATGTAAGAAGTGCCTTCCACCTCCCACCATGATTCTGAGGCCTCCGCAGCCATATGAGACTGTAAGTCCAATTAAACCTCTTTTTGTCCCCAGTTTCGGGTATGTCATTAGCAGCAGTGTGAAAATGGACTAATACAACAGACATTTCTCAAAAGAAGACATGGAAATTGTAAACAGATATATGTAAAGGTGCTCAACATCACTGATCGTCAGAGAAATGCAAATCAAAACTACAATGACACATCATCTCACCCCAAGTAAAATAGCTTATATCCAAAAGGCAGGCAATAGCAAATGCTGGAGGTAAATTAGTACAACCACTATGGAGAACAGTTGGAGGGTCCTCAAAAAACTAAAAATAAAGCTACCATGTGATTCAGCAATTCTACTACTGGGTGTATACCCAGAAGAAAGGAAATCAGTATATCAGAGAGATATCTGCACTCCTATGTTTGTTTCAGATCTGTCTACAATAGCTAAGATTTGGAAGCAACCTAAGTGTCTATAAACTGATAAATGATTAGAGAAAATGTGGTACATATACACAGTGAATGACTATTCAGCCATAAAAAAGAATGAGATCCAGTCATTTGCTACAACATGGATGGAAATGGAGATCATCACGTTAAGTGAAATGATCCAGGCATAGAAAGATAAACCTTGCGTGTTCTCACTTATTTGTGGTATCTAAAAATCAAAACAATTGAACTCACGAACATAGAGGGTAAAATGATGGTTACCAGAGACTGGGAAGGGTAGCGGGAGTTTGGTGGAGGGAAGATGGGGATGATTAATGGGTACAAAGTAATAGAATGAATAAGACCTACTATTTGATAGCACAACAGGGCAACTATAGCCAATAATAACTTAATTGTACATTTTGAAATAAAGAATGTACTTGGACTGTTTGTAACTCAAATAATAAATGCTTGAAGAAATGGCTACCCCATTTTCCATGATATGCTTATTTCACATTGCATGCCTGTATCAAAACATCTCATGTACTTCATAAATATATGCATTTATTATGTAGTCACAAAAATTAAACATAAGCAATTTTTAAAGGAACAAACAAAAACTAACTGCTGCTTTGCTTTGCACAATGAACTCTATTAAAATGTTTTTTCAACTCACTTAAAGATGTCCACAGGTTCCTCCTAATAGTGTACATGAGATTTTGCCCCCTTCTGTAAAAAAACCCTGTAACTCCGAAAGAAACTTTCAAACAATTAGCTTCGCCTACATCTAGCTCTGTCACAGCTGTTTAATTTTTAAGCTGTTAATCACCAACATAAAGTTTAAGCTCATACAGTTACTTTTATTTTTTTCTGGATTTTTAAATGACTTACAAGTTGATATTGGGATTTTTAAGTTCTCAGTTTGTTCCCCTGACAAAATAAATTTGACCAAGAAGCTAAAATCTTAAACTGAAGGCAGATTAAGTCAAATACCTGCAGAGGGGCTTCAGGATGCTTCTCTCTCTGCACTGGAGCAGCGGGAACTTCCTGAGGGGGTTTTGATGTCTTCCTTTTGGCTTTTTCCATTTGAATATTGGTGAAATAGTTGACAGCAGCAAACTCAATAAGGGCCGAAAATACAAAAGCAAAGCAGACAGCTATGAACCAATCCATGGCGGTAGCATAGGACACTTTGGGCAAAGAATGTCGTGCACTGATGCTTAGTGTGGTCATGGTGAGGACAGTTGTTATTCCTTCAAAGCAAAAGAGCAGAGAGACAGAACACCTTACCATCATTTGTATTAAAAAGCACCGCCACCACCAACAAAAACCTAGAAAATCATGTGGGATAGGGTTAACAAACTCACACAATAACTCAAAGAAAACCATCTTTGATGGAGAATTGGAATCTTAGTGGTTCAATAAAATTAGCACAGGATTTGGAGTGAGAGAAAGATATGGTTCTAATCCTAGTTTTTATAATATTTGGCTTAATATGTCTTGCCTTGAGTTTGGAAAATTCTTTGAGCTTTATTTGATACCTACTGATTGGGTTTTCTATAAAGGTTAAAAGCATGTAACGCACCTAGCACACAGTGGGATGATACTGGAAACTGAGCCAACACACCCAACGGACTCAACTGACACACACCTATCAGGAAGAGTAATTCACTGAAGCACTGACTCTTATCCAGGAATGGTAAGTGAGCAACACTGGCCTCCAAAATTTAAGCATCAGAATTTCTGGAGTTAAGCATGGCTACTGCTATTGAGAACCACTGCCAGAAAAGGCATGAATTATACATAGGTCTTTCTTAACTTTAAATATTATCTATTGAATTAAAATACTAAATTAGCTAGTTGTGCAGAAGCCTCATTTTTATAAAACAATAAAGTTATATTACTGGGCGAATAGATTTCCAGAGCAATTTGGCATTATAAATATTGGATCTATACCACCCATCAGTTTACAGCTGGCTGGAAATATTTGCAAAAAGAACAGAAGTACTTCTCCTCCATCAATAGGCTTCTGAAGCACCACATCAAGGAACGTTTTCTCCTTAGCTTGGAAAAAATGTCAGTTCCCACTCTTAGCAGAAAAATTATCCTTGCCACTGGTACCATAGAGTAACACGTTATTTAGGAATGCTAATATTTGGACACTCGTCTATTTCTGCATCTATATATATCTGTCTAATCCATCTTATGCAGTGAAGTCTGGAAATTTTTGTGAGGATTTGCTACATCCATTTAAACTGAATCATATAACGACTAGGATAGCTCCTGAAGTTGACACACAACACATTCGGGGATGGTGATGATGATAATAATAGAACAATGATGTTGAAGGCATTTAAACTGCATATTGTAATCCATGCCAATCCCCAACTGAAAAGCAAATAATGCATGTTCAACCAAAGAAATAATGAGTCCAATGCGATATTAAAGGAATATAGTATTTTGATTTGGAGAAAATGATATTGTCTCCTCAATTCAGAATTTTGTTTTATTCTTCCCACTACTGTTCCTTAACTGATACATGTGTGTAATCCTTATTTCCACAGCTTTATTAACCACAGTCTTCTTGAGGGCGGACAAGTCTAAGATTGCTTCAAGTTTATAATATGTCACATGGTGCTAGGCACAAGATAAATGCATGGAAATAAAAACTCATTTTTCCAGTTCCTCACCAATCCATTTTCTCTGAAATCCAGTCTCTTCTAAATCTTCAATGCTTAGAACATGAAAAATTGGAGCAACTGTGCAGCACATGAGCTACACATCATTTATAAAGATCTGAGAAACCATACAGAGAAAGAAACTTGAGAATTTGGTTGTATTCCCTTTTAAAAATATTTTGTGACATTGTTAGCATTCTTATTAGTCTAAAATAGATTATAAAATGAGTTTATTCAAATATATAAATATCTACATATCTATGAAAATGCTATATTGTGAATTTATTGGATTTTATTTCAGAAAGAGACCTTGGAACATTCAGGCCTTCATTTTGAATCTCAGAAAAGTGGCACCATTCCCACGTTGGCTGTGAGATATATGAATAAACAATAAAATAACCGAAAATTTTTAGCTACGTTTGACGATAGATGAAAATGTTTTTCTTGTTCATAACAATTTAAATTTAATGGAGTATTAAGAATTCAAAAATGTTCTATAACTTTCTCAGATATATAAGCAATATTTTTCCTCTAATGTCGTAGAAACAATGCTAAAAGCAGTTAGAATAAAATATGAACAGTGCAATATAAATAATACTACTACTCAGTACTCAGAAAATTCTACAGAGACCATAGTGTGATAACCAAAAAGGATACTCAAATTCAAATATAAGCAACTTAAGATTCCCTATGTTACTTTGAACTTTTTTTTGTAATAGGACAATTTTTCTTGGTGATCAGAAGTAGTGTTCTTCATCTTCTCCTACTATCATGTGAATAAATGTCCTTACCAATGTCAAGCAAACAGAATACTGATGCAGTTATTGACCCATAAATTCAATAATTACTTTCCAATTGTTTAGGAGGATATATCACCAGGTTCATGAGTTAAGTGGTGATGTGGATTATACTGGTTTAGGTGGAACATTTGATTAAATGAAAACCAGTGGAATAGCAAACAGAAACCAATTCTTCAGAATAAGAATCCATGCTTCCTCTGCATCCAGGAAGACAATTCATCTGTCGTGTGTGGCTTAGCCGGCATCTACCCTGAACACATTTAAAAGCCATATTTTAAAAAATATATCCAATTATTGATGCCATTCCCTGCATTTAGCATGCTGAATATGCACCATATTGGCTGGCCCACAAGCTGAGTGAGGATGTCTAAGAGTAGGCAAAGACTGTACATAAGAGTGAATTTTTGGCTGGCCACTCCTAGAAAATGAAATAGCAATGATTAAGATATGCCAGCTGGCATTTACTTGTGTTTAATGTTTTACTATACTGGAATAATTAGAAAACTTAGAGGCATACAGCTTTGGAGATAGAAGGCCTTTGGAGAGATTTTTAGGACACTCTCCTCCTTTTATTGCACTGATTTTTTTTGCTTTGTTTTTACACAGTCTCTAATGATGTCTCTGACCCAACAAATTATCTTCTTATTAGTGAAAAGGGAAATAAGAGTTAGGAAAGAAAAAAATTTGCCCAGAATTAATATTTACCTAAATCTCATATGAAAATAGATTGCTAATTTCCTCCTAAATACTTAAAACTTAACTTTCCTAAGAAAGTACCTTCATAGGCCCTCAATGATAGTCTAATAATTATCAATCTGACACATCTTAGGTCTTTGAAGACTTAATTACAGACATAATCTGTCTGCTCAACTGAAAACAATATCTTGGCTCATGGGCACAAGAGATGGGTAAATTTCAAATGAAAAAAAAAAAAACACCCACAAAGTATCTTTAGCACATATCCATATAATCTCACTCAGCAGCTCTGGAATTCTCCACAAGCCCCCACATCCCCACACCTCCTGTGAAGACAGAATGACTGAGTTGTCAAAGTTAGACAGAAATTGTCTTGGGTCCACCAATTACGATTTGATTTTATACAAGTTTCTTAATATGTTTGAGTCATTTTCCTTATCTATAAAAATAATGACTACCTTGCTGAGTAATTATTAAGGTTAACAATATTTGGCAAATCTGTTTATCATTGGTACTAGTAATACTAATATCCTTACGTCCTGCTACTTCATAGGTAACTTTTTGAAGGTCCACAGCAATAAGTGATAGTCCCTGGGTTAGAAAGTAGGCTTTCTGCCTCCACATTCTGTATTTGTGACACTACCACCTCTTGATTACAGGCACCTATGATGGATCATTAATTGCTGTTCTGCACACTCTTTAGGATCATTTAAAAAAATATGTATACAAGAGTTTTTTTATTTGTAAAATATAATAGAAACTTCTGGGTTTTCTTTTAAATTTTTAGTGAGGGTAGCTCCTGAAATATTTATATTTTTTGTACAAGAAAAAAGTTAAGAGACTTTGGATGCTCAGCCTCAGTAGATACTTCTTGCCTGGTCAGAGTGCTTCGAAAGATGATGTGTAAAAACACAAAATTAGCTTGAGTGTTAAATGAGATAATGAACATCAAGAACTTAGCAGAGCATCCAATACACACTAGAAAGTTATGCTTTCTTTAAAACACTTAAAAGTCAAGGAAACTGAGTCAGAACAAGATCTATCTTCCTTAGATAAGAGAAGTATTGGAGAAATTAATTAATACGAACTAAGTGGTCCAGATACCCTACAGTGAGAACTGTACATAACTTTTTAAATCCTCACTAGTCTATGAGGGTGAGATGGATTGTCATAATTTTACGAATGGAGAAAATAAGTGGCAGATTTGGGTTTAAACCTAGACTTGCTGACACCCACAGCTTAGATTTGTTTTTTTCTCTCTTGTGTTTTCAAACTTATATTTAAGAGCTAAAATTTATTCAACACTTTGAGTTGTGCAGTTATTCTTTAATGGAACCCTTATAACTCTTTAAGGTACCATTATACCTCCTCACTGCCTTCCTAAGATCACACCCTCCTTCCACCATTGCTTCCCCATATGAGTTTCTCCAGTATACTTCCAATACTTTTTTTTCTATTTTTTTTAATGCATCCTCATACTCCAACACCTTCTTAGAGAAATCTAAGATTAAAGGGAGGATAGTTGTCTTTAGAGTATTTCAGATCCATTGAGGACACTAAGACACCCTAATCAACAGTTCTCCAAAAGGATGGGGAGGTAGGATGAAAAGTTCCCATTCTATTTAGTTCCTTCGCACCAGCATCTCTTCAGCTATTGTGTGATAATGGATATTATACCATGGCTGTGATCCTACTAGGTAGAAAATCAAAGAGGAATTGGCACTCTTGTGAGGAATACACCACCATTCCATAGCAATTCTGATCATTTTCCTTCTTATTCTACTACTGAATGCTTTTGTTACTCACAATGAACAGAGAAATAATAGAGAAAGACATTAACTAAAATAAATATAATTATAACAAAGTTTACTATTTAAAAGCATAACTGACATGTAGAACACATTAATTTATAAAAATTGTAAACTCATATGCTCTGAACTTCATATGGTTCAGAATACTATACAGTATATATGAAGCCACTATAAAAACAAAAAGAAAAAACAATGTTTAGAAAAAAGAAGTACGTAAATAGATGAGCTTATAAACTAAGCACATAATACCTTCCAATTCAATGCATTTAAACCATTTGCATTTTGTTCCTCTTCATTAAAAGCTAAATTATTATAAGGTTTTCATATTCATTCAGCCATGACTTTTATTTGTTTTATTTTAAGCTGCCAGGGCATTTCATTTTAACATGGAGATATAATTTTAATTCAATTACACAGCATTATACTAGGAGCCCAAGAATATCACTGAAAGTGAGATTATGTCCAGATTCACAGTTGGTCTATGCCTGTCTGGTTCTCAACAAGGGAAATCTGATGCATAGCCCCAGAGCAAAGGAAGGATGCCTGAATCTCCCCAAGCTTTATTACTTTGTACTGGCTAGATAAAAATGAAAGCCATGTGATTCCTTATTCAGGATAGCCTGATGTATTAGGGTTTAAGATTTTCTTAGAAATATCCCATGAATCATGAATAAAATGCAATGTGAACAAAAACACCCAAGAAATGAATTGCAATTACCAAATACAGTCCTAGCTGGAACTGATTCTTTATTTATCCAGAATGAAACTTGAGAAAGAATCACTGTCATGATGCATGGAATATAGGTCTGAATCATAAAATAACCCATCTTCCGTCTGAGGTGGAAGTAAACCGTCATAACAATATATTCACCTGCCAAGAAAACAGGAGGAAAATGTGTTATCGGTTCTGCAGACAATTAGTCAATGGCTTCATAAACATATTTCAGACTAACAAACAGGATTCTAAGGAAAGAAATTCTCTTTTGTGCATAGCTACACAAACATCAATAAGTATGTAGTTTCCTAACGAGGGAGAGAATGATATTGAACGTTATTATACAGAAAAACACTTTGTTCCGTGTAATGATTAAGCAATTTAACAAATTGCGCTAAAACTTTTAAAAATTTTCTGTAGTGCTTTCTATTTTGATAGTCTAATATTGCTAAGGCAATTAGCTTTCATTTTTAGCATTTTTTAGAAACAGCATTTAGACCTAACTTCTATGAAAAACCACTAGAAAAAAATAGAAATGCACACAGTTACACATACACAGACACTGACACATACACACACATTTATGAAAATATAAAGTTTAATTTTAGAAAGGAATAAATATACATATCGTATTTATATATAAATATGTATAAATTTCATTCATATATAGATTTCATACACAGTCACAAGCTTAGAGAGAGGCTACCATAGTTTTAGGAAAGAGGTGAATTTCTAAATGTTCTTTATATGAAGAAAAATATAGACGTGTATAACATACAGGCATATATAACACCCCTGAGTTCAAGCATGTTTTACTGGCATTTAGACGAAAACCTGAAAAACTAATAAGTATAATAAACCATAAGATTTCTGGTAGCTGTTGATAAGTGTTTTTACTGTTACATCTGAAAAGAATATGTGAAGAAAGTTATCTAGGAAGCAGTGGCCTTATTCACAAACCGTGAGGACAGCATTTGGAAACCTCACATGCTACGATGTGTTCTAAATCCCACTTGCAGACTGGAAAATAAATGCCCTTCCAAAAATAGATTTTCCTGGACAGATGAGAGGCAAAGTGCCCTGTTAGAAAGCTACTGTATTGTTTCATAATTGATGTGAAGAAGGTTTCCTCAAAATGATAACAGTCATGACAGGTGTCATAAAGATAAAAGTCATGGAAATTTAGGAGAGAAGAGCAGTGCCATTGATTTTATGACAAAGACAGTGTGTGACTTATACAAAGCAGTTTAAATAGAAGAGACAGTGGGCTAAATTCCTTTTTTAAAACAAAGGCTTATGTATTAATTTTATTTATCCATAATAAATTTCCATTTTATCTTATTTATGTTTAATTTTTAACCAATTTTTGAGGTATGATTGACATACAAAAAATTGTACATATTTAGTGTATACAACTTGATGAGTTTGGAGATAAGTATACACTCATTAATCTATCACCACAATCTATGCCACAAATATATACATCACCCCCAAAAGTTCCCTCCTTCTTATTTATTATCTTCTGTGATAAGAACATTTGAGATCTATTCTCTCAGCAAATTTCTAAGTAGACAATACAGTACTGTTCACTATATGCACTCCGCTATATGGTGGATATCTAGGATTTATTCACCTTATATAACAGAAATACTATGCCCTTTGACTAATACCTCCCTGTTTCCTCCTCCCGGAGGCCCCTGACTACCACCATTCCTCTCGCTGCCTCTGAGTTTGACTGTTTTAGATTCATCATCCCTTCACAACACTGCTTTATCCATTTTTTTCTTAAAACAAAAACAAAAACAAAAAACTTTGTTACCTCACATATTTGCTCCAGATCTTAAAACTACCCATTTTCTACTAATGCAATCTTAGCATTTTATCTCGCAGCCAACACCTTTTATTTATTTATTTATTTTGAGACGGAGTCTCGCGCTGTCGCCCAGGCTGGAGTGCAGTGGCGCAATCTCGGCTCACTGCAAGCTCCGCCTCCCGGGTTCACGCCATTCTCCTGCCTCAGCCTCTCCGAGTAGCTGGGACTACAGGCGCCCGCCACCACGCCTGGCTAATTTTTTGTATTTTTAGTAGAGACGGGGTTTCACCGTGGTCTCGATCTCCTGACCTCGTGATCCGCCCGCCTCGGCCTCCCAAAGTGCTGGGATTACAAGCGTGAGCCACCGCGCCCGGCCAACACCTTTTAAGAACACAAACTCAGAAGTCATAACACTTCGATTTGAATTTGGGTTTTGCCAGTTATTACCTGTATGACCTAGGCAAATACATTGTACTTAAACTTCTCATGTATAAAATAAATGTTACAGTAGTATCCACTTCATGGGATGGTTATGAGAAAAAATACATGGAAATAATTTAGAAGGGTGCCCGTCAGATGGTAATTGCTGAATAAAGTTTAACTATTGCTATGGTCTAAATGTTTGTGGTCCTCAAAGTTCAGATGTTGAAACATAATAGCCAATGTAATAATAGGAGGTTGGCTTTGGGGTGTTTAAACCATGATGGTGGAGCCTTTAGGAATAGAATTAGTGCCTTTATAAAAGAGGCCCCAGTGTGAGCACCCACTCCCTACACCTTTGGGGTCCCCATGTGAGGACTTATTCATAGAAGGTACTATTCTGTGAACAAAGAAATGGGTCCTCATTCAACACTGACTCTGACAGCACCTCATCTTAGACTTGTCAGACTCCTGAACTGTGAGAAGTAAATTTCTGTTGTTTATGAACCACCCTATTTGTGTTGTTTTGTTACAATGGCCCAAACTAAGATAACTATCATAAAAAATATTTTTTCTGGTGATATGTGTATGTAAGGAACAGTCTTAGAACAAGCAACAATCAGCTAATTTTTCCACTAAATATGATTAAAAACTAAATTCTATAATTCTATTCACGTTCCAAAAGAAAAGAGAGACCAAGAGTCATAAATAATAAACATCTCCCCACTCATGTGATAACTTTAATGTGTACCCATAATACACTTTGTAATTAAGTTTTAGATTTTTGTTTACTTTCAGAAAATGAGAGAAGGTGGCACCATAAAATTGGGCAAGATAAAAGAAAATTTTTGGAAAGCCCCACAAAAATCATCAAAAACCAAAACCAGAAACAAAGCGAAGACAAAAAACAAGATCAGACTTCCTACCACATAATTTTGTGAAAATAATTTTAACATATTTGATTACTGGCTTTCATTTCTGAATAAGAAAACCAACTCACTTTTAGCATCTTACTAAATCAGAATTTATTTTAAACTAAAGTAAGATTATAAATATAAATAAATTATGAGCTATAACTCATGCATCAACTCTATTTCTGGAAAATGTTTGTTGTTCTACTGAAAAAAATTAACTATTTCAATGAAAAAGTCAGGAGAAAACTCTATTGCTAACAGCAAGTAGCATATCGGCTTTAATCATTACACGTCTCACCCGTAATTGATTTGATGGTTTCACTTGATACGGTTTGCCCAATCAAATCATATTGAACTAAGCTGGAAGACTCTTTCGGAACTTCAACTGATTTCTCAGGACCTTTTGTCCAGGTATAGATCATCTCACTCTTTGGATAGGCATCTAAAAGAGAGCACAGAATGTGATTAGAGTCAATGCTCCTTTTTCATCCACATCAGTCGCCAACACTTAAAAACAGTGCTTGTTCAAGAAAGATGGAATAAATGAAAACAAAGTTCACTATAATTTAGTCACTATAATTTAGTTCACTACAATTTAGTCAAACATGTTTAAGATTTAGAAAACTAGAGATTAAGTAAATATCCTTGCAACTCAACAGTATTTATTTTTTATGCCAAATAATGGAGGAGAAGATATTAAAACTGAAGCATCTAAAATGCTACATATGCATGAATACACTTGAATGTTTGTCCATGCCAGTAGGATAAACAGTTCAAAAGCAGATATATTAAACTCCCAAAACCATACTTCTAACTCACTTCCAGGGCTTGACCAATACCATCCTAACACAGTTCTGCTATTTAGAAATGTACTATATGCTGCCTGTAATAATACAATAAGAAAACCAAACAAATCCTACTGTTAGGAGAGCTCCCCTGGGGTCACCTGTTCCAAACTCTGCCTCTGGGCAATATCCACTGTGTTTGGGGACCATTGTACAGTGACAACTGGCTATGTTGTTTGTAAAGCTGTCCAGGGAATATAATTACACAACCAATTCTACTGCCTTTAATTTCTTACAATCAGGACATTTGCCCCTTCCATCTTCAACAAATCTCTCCCAGTGGCAATTTAAGCCCCTTTTCTATTATTTGGCACTCTGTGCAAATGGAGAACAGCTGCTTGCTTACCATCTACCCATAACAGACAGCTTGGCTCACACACAGGTAAGTTCAAAAGAACCAAAATGAATTGTGTGCCAACCTCCCCCCAAACTACCCTAAAATGGCTATAGCATAGTAGGTCCTCAATGGAATCATTTAATTCTATGAAAGGAGTTGACACTTAACAGCACCTTATGAAACAAACCATGAGGCTTGTGTTGTCATTTTAGCATCATTCAGTTATATTATGTGTCACCATTTATTTCCAGAAATATATTCACACTTCAGTAAACTGTTACAGCCTCTGTATACTATGTTCTTGTCTATGATATTGCAAATTAAGTATCCTTCCTTTGGCTACCCTACCTTGCTAGAATAACCTTTTTCTTTCCTGGTTTTTCTAATTCCTCTGAATTGTAAGCATGGGGGTTTTAAATAGTGTTTTTTTTTTCCTCTTTCCAGAGTAATTAAAAATCCTTACCTGCTGAGTATGGTGTGCCTCTCTTTTTAATTCCCAATCCAAAAACATCAGCTTCCAATGTGCAATTTCTTTATTTTATACAAACCCTGATTGAACACGAACTATGTTCAAGTCCTTCTGAAGAGAGCTTTTTCTGAGAACTAGAGGTTGGGATGATGCGGGGAGTGAAAAGGACTTCCTCTACATGAGAACTAATTTGGGTAAAATTTGAATGATTACAGCACAAATCGATTTTAATTCTGGCCCCAATGAGACCACTCTGTCTATGTATTTTTCTGCCTTTATCTTCTCTCATTAAATTATTGGTAAGAGAACATATTACTCTCTCTGGCTTCAAGTTAGCCCACTGAATATTGTGATTACTAGGGGTTATAAAAAGAATAGTGACTGCCGATTCTCATTAAGTTAAGCAATGAGCGATGATAACAGCAGGCAACAGTTTCACAATCAGTGCGACTAAGAATCTGAAGCAATAGTAAAAGCCAGCATCTATTTTTGGTAGATTCTGATTGAATTGAAAATGTGAGGCAGACCTTAGAAAAGGCAATCACATTTTGCTGCCATCTCAGAGAAGCGAGCTTAAGGGAAGGAATCTCATATTATTTTCTATCCATTCATCTCATCCTGTTGCCTTCATTTCTACAAAATTTCCCAAACATATCCATTTCACACTTTCTCCTCTAGTACCATCCTAGTCTAAGCCACTGCCATCTTTGCTTGTACTAAAACAACAGCCTCCATTTCTTCTCTGCTGCTTCCACTCCAGCCTCTCTACCACCCATTCTCAAAAAAAAAAAAAAAAAAAAAAAAAAATCGTAAGCGGAACTGTAAAATGTCCAAGAAAGTTACACTGTTTTGTCAAACCTTCCACAGGCTTCCCATAGCTTTTAGATAGAATCCAAACTCCTTAATGTAGCGTATAAGGCATTATATTATCTCAGACCACACCCCTACCATGCTTTTGCCATGCTTCAGTCACTGTTATGCTAACAGTGCTGCTTCTGTCATTTTAACCTATACTGTGTCAGGAAGCTCTGAACCTTTTATGGACTTCTTCCAAGTTTGCTATGAAGGACTCTGCTTACAATAGAATATCTATCTATCTATCTATGTATCTATCTATCTATCTATCTATCTAACTATCTGAAGTGATACATGTTATAATTATATCAATTATATATATAATTATCTATATAATCTGTACTTTCTGTATAACACTACCAACATGTAGAGTTCAGAGGTCCCTAAATTTCACCACTGATCACCAGCCAATTGTGACTCAGAGTACTTAGATTATCTGTATAAATAGGTTTTTGTTTGTTGTGGGGAAAGGAGGTTGTTTGTATTTCTTTATTATAAAATATTAGTTAATGAAATCTCCAGAAATAAAACCGGACAGTTTTTGTTATGGGCCATGACTTAAATGTTAGATTATGAAAAATAAAATACATATGTAAATATTAGCTTGCATGAGGTAATCATAAATTCTAGCAAAATTTTTATTGTGACTTACAACTCCCGAATTTCAAAGGGCATGCATGACCATCCATGGGAAAATCCACCAATCTCATGGGACACTCCGCACTTATGGTGAGCCTATGATGAAAAATGCAATTAAATAAAATCATCCCTTTTAAAAAGTAATTATGACTTCAGATTCTAAAATAGGAAGGAAGAGAGGGAAGGAGGAAGGAAGAAGGGAGGGAAGAAAAGAAAGGAAGGGAGGGAAGAAAAGAAAGGAAGGGAGGGAGGAAGGGAGGGAGGAAGGGAGGGAGGAAGGAAGGAAAGAAAAGAATAAAAAAGGAAGGGAAGAAGTAAAAAAAAGATTACCTCATTGTGTATAAAATAGTACCATTTCTCATAATTCTAAAAAGCTTATTTGGAGCTGTCATATTATGTGAGACAGATTTCTTTCCATTCCTGAAGAAAGTATCAGGGGTCCACACTTTCGTTACCATCATATTGTTCAATCTCAAAATTTCAATGGGGCCGTCATATTTTAGTCTTTTGTCAATCCATGTCTGTCTGAAGAACACATCCATTGTGTATTCCTAGGACAATTAGTTTGGAACATATTTAAGTTGCAAATGACTACACATAAGTATGCGAAAATAATGCATTAAATTCTGTCCTCCTTCATGCTCATAAAAAAAAGACCATTCCAAATAAAATTAATAGGAGCAGGAATGATCTTGAATCAATGGAACAAAAAGATTCTCAGCAATTAGAGTACCTTTTATCCATCTTGATGCCTTCATCTTCTAATTCATAAGATAAATAAATTACCACACGTACTAATAATTTAATAATAAATTTGCTATAATTTAAGAAAACTGCCAGTACCAGGTAGTTACAATTGTGTTTTACTTTAGACCAGATAGCAAAAATCAGTTAATGTGTAAAAAATACCATGCACAATTAATCATGTAATTGTAGGCATTTTAAAGACAAAGTAATATGTGTAAGATATATTTTATTTTCACAAAGTTTATTAAAATGAGTCAAATAACTCAAGGGTTTCAAATTACTAGGAGCTTTAGATCAATGAATAAACTAAAGTAAGTTTTTTGTCATGCAAACTAAATATATTTAATATAAGATAGCACAACTGTATGGATGAATTCTTCCTGACCAGCGCTTGGTATTCTAAGCTCTTAAACATGAGTGAGAAGGAGGCAAAAGGGCTGGGATGGGCAGAAAGCAATTAGATCAACATGAAATACTAAATACAATGAAAACTACAAAATAGTGTATACAACTAGTTCATACTGAAAGTAATTATCACCTCTAATTTTCTCTTCCTCAATAGTTTCCTAAAGAAAAAACAGTTGGGCGCCGTGGCTCATGCCTCTAATCCCAGCACTTTGGGAGACTAAGGTGAGAGGATCACCTGAGGTCAGGAGTTCAAGACCAGCCTGACCAACATGGAGACACCCTATCTCTACTAAAAACACAAAATTAGCCAGGCGTGGTGGTGCACGCCTGCATTCCCAGCTACTTGGGAGGTTGAGGCAAGAGAATCACTTGAAGCTGGGAGGTGGAGGTTGCAGTGAGCAAGGATTCCGCCATTGTACTCCAGCCTGGGCAACAAGAGCGAAACTTCATCTCAAAAAAAAAAAAAAGAAAGAAAGAAAAGAAAAGTAAAAACAAAAGCAAAAAAGCTACACCCTAGGTTGTGCTATAGGAACCAGTAATAGGAAAGTTCTTCTCTTTGTTTAGAATGACCCTAAATCAACAAGTACTCAAATGTTACAACTGAAATGCAAATTGAAGGAGATTCAATGTCTTACTCTTTATACATTCTTAAGTTTAATTAGGGATCCTTTGGGTTTCTGGCTTTGTGTGATTGACAACGAAATAAATATTAATTGCCTTTTTTTCTACATGTTTTCTTCAAGTCTCAAAAGGTACATTAAACTTTGAAAATACCTACCATTTCAACATCAGAAACAGGTCCAAAGCTGGTGACATATATGTCAGTTTTCACTTCTGTAACAGGACCTAACGGGTATGAAGTAAATAAGTGTGAAAAAATAATTACCAATTTTACAGGCTGGGAAGGTTAGATAATTACAGAGTAAATACACATATGATATATCATGTTTTTACAAGTATCTTAAATTTTCAGTGAGATAATGAATCTCTACAAAACAAATGTATACCAAAGCGCAACAAAACCAGAAAGCAGTGTTTACTTACAGGCAAAAAGAAACCCCAATTACTTACCAGGAACCTTGTTTCTTCAAAGATACATCACCCCTGGGCACTGTTACAACAGGCAATGCAGAGACACAAAAGCTTTTAACCTTTGTGATATTTTATAGTCCATCATCTGATTGGCCTCTATAAAGAAGTGAGCTGTTAAAAAGGGGAAATGTGGCCACAGGAGCAAAGAAGAGAAAAACCATAACAGCTGTAAGGAATGTATCCTTGGAGAGCTGAGGATACTCGTAAATAATTTTAAAAATGATTCATGTCACCTTTATCAACAAGCACACCATCCACTGCTGATTGGGATCAAAGACAAACTTTCTTACAAGTAACAGATACTTACAATCTGCCACCTACTAGCTGTGCAATCTTGTGCAAGTTATTTAACTCCTCAATAGTAGCCACCACAACCATCAGGCAAGATTTTGATAGCGATCAAATGAAATTGCTGAAATAAGATGCTCAGCAAAACGACTCTCTCATGAAAGTACTCATTCCATGTGAGGTTCCCTTTGCTTCTGACAGTGGCCACTACTGAGACTCTTTCTTGTATCTAAATAAGACTAGTTCGTAAAGAAGCACATTGGTGTTTTGGCAGAAGAGAAATGTGGGAGCATAATGACAATATGGCTGACACAGATTTTAGACAAGGGAACACAATCTGGGTTTAACACAATCTGAGTTTAGCATGAAGCTTAAAATCAGAAAGTTTGGAGTTCAAATTTGGTTCTAACATCTTATAGTAATATCATCTTCAAGTCGCATATCCTCATAGGTAAAGATATTAATGAGTATTAATTGAGATAATACTTGCAAATCATTTGTCCCAGTCTCTAGAACATAATGTGCTCAATAATGACAGTAGTCATTATTATGCATAATATAGCATTCTAATACAAACAAAAATATAAAAATTGTTGCCCCTTGAACATAACTTCCTTAAACAATGGTTTATAGTACTGTATAGCCAGAGGCTAGATATTCCATAACTGGGAAGAATGACATCTGCTATAAAGATGAAATAATCTCTCACTTGGATTCTTGCTTGGGAAATGGGATTTATGCCAAAAAACAAAAAAAGGCAGAGAGAAATTGGTATCACTTAATGCCCTAGTTCTAAAGTTATCTTCATAAAAATGAATCTGAATATTTCTTCTTCTAAAGAATGAAGATTGATCCACACAAAGAAAGATAGCTCGAGGGAGAATGAGAAAATTCTTTATTGAATAAGTATCCTAAGAAAAATAGAGCCTTAGGCAGCATGGTAAGAGAAAAAGTCTGGATCAGGCTTATCTATCATGAGATTTAATGTTTTCAAGACTATATCTACGGAAAGCAGAAAAGTTAATTAAATTTTTATTTGAATGAAAAATTGGAGACAACAACAGCAAAACATGATAGTAATAAGCTCATTAATGTCAAATTGTTCCAGGAATAGCTAGGTAATCCAGGAAGCAGGTAATGTGTGCTGAACCCTAGAAGATAGCAATTTCACTCAAATAGGTTCAACAGTGAAACAGATCACTGTGTTAGTTTCTTAAGGACAATTGCTGGAGTATTAAAAAGCAGAAACACTATATCATTGCAAGTCAGGGCAAGTGGTGATAAGTTACTCGAATAATTAAGGTTGGTTATGTCCTGACAACTAGACTATTTGACAAGATTCTTGAGAAATCAAAAGTTACTTTGATGATCAGTTTAGGGAAGTGGTTCTGATATATCTGTTAAAACACAGATTGTTGAACTCCACACCTGATATGCTGATTTAGTACTAGGCATAAGGTGCGGCCTCACAATTTGCATTTCTAACAAGTTCCTAGCTGAGGCTGTTCACTTTACTCTATTTTACAGTGTTCATCTGTTTTCTAGGATAGTATTTACAACACCATGTGCTATAAAATGTTAATATCACAGGTATTTCAGGGGAGTGAGGAGTCTAGGAGAGAAAAGAATTAGGCCAATGATATTTTTCTTTATACATTTATTTTAAAGTGTGTGGGTGTATGCTAATTCTTATAGTTCTATAGTTACAATGATTCCATGACAATAACGAACATTTTCCAATTCTTGCGTGACATGCTATTTTCTCAATGATTCTTGAATGTTTTATGTTCAAAATTATAACCTAAGTATTTGTGACATTCATTCTTCAGTATTTGCCTTGTATGGCCCTATGGATCTTTGAGACTGAGTGAGATCCTCAAAACATTTGATTGGTAAAGGGATTTCCTTCAGACATTCATTCAATTAGTGTTTATTGAATGAGTGCCTGTTGTGTGTTGGGTTCCCTGCTAGGCTCTGATGCTACATTGGTAAACAAGACTCAGGAATTCCCTGCCTCAAAGAGCTAAGGTGCCATTGGGGCAGTCAGAGTATGAATACGGTAGTAAAAAGATAAACTAAATGACAGAATGCTATCATTTCTAAGAGGAAAAATACAGGATGGTAAGAGAGTGAGAGACTGGGAGGGTCATTCCTGATTGCAGTCACAGCTGCTTCTTCAAAGCAGTGACTTTTAAACCAAACTTGGAGAATGAGCATGAGCCATTGAAAGAGCTCGGGAAATTGGATTCCAGGCAGAAAGAACTGCAAGAGGACAAGATCAAAGACCAGAGAAGGGCTGAGTATATTCAAGGACTAGAAAGGAGGCCAGTGGGGCTGAAGCAAAGCAAGGGAGGGACAGAATGATGGGAAATAAAAGCCACAACGATAGAATAAAAACCAGAGTACAGTGGATAGAACACCTACCCCTGAACTCATATTCTAAAAAGTGACATATTTTAAGCAACATACTTATAATATATGCTATGGTGACTGTAGTTAAAACTACAAGGAAATTAAGTTGTAAATATATCAGTAAAAGATGGGGAGCTACATAGAGTGTTGTTATGAGCTAAATTGTATTCCCTCCAAATTCCTATGATGAAGTCCTAATTCTTGGTACCTCAGAATGTGACCGTATTTGGAGACAGAATTTTTAAAGAGATACTTAAGTTAAAATGAGGTCACTAGGGTGGCCCCTAATCCAATATCACTGTGACCATATCAGAAGTGTAGATTAGGACACAGACACACATACACACATAGCAGAGACAATGTGAACATGGAGAGAAGATGGCCATCTATAAGCCAAGGAGAGAGGACTTAGAAGAAACCAATTTTGCCTACACTTTGGTATCTCCAGAACTGTGAAAAATTAATTTCCTATTGTTTAAGCCACCCAGTCTGTGGTACTTTGTTATGGCAGCCTTAGAGAACCCAAAATTTAATCATTTTTCCTATGTTCGTTTCTGGAGCTTTCTTCTTCTGATATTCAGTTTTTCTCTGTCTTTACTTATAGGTTGTGGTAAGAAGTTTGATTCGTATCCCATAGTCATTGGGAGGCCACTGAGGGTTTGAAGTAAGGGAGTTTATATGATTAGATTCTATTTTTTACAAAATTATTCTGACAATGGTATTGACAATACATTACAGAGAAGCAAAAGTAGAAGAAGTGCTCTTCTAAGAGGCTGCCATATTGGTCAAGTTGAGAGTTGGTGATAACAGCTTGGACTAGGGATGTGGCAGTGGGGATGAAGACTGGACAGATCGAGGGGCTGGTATGCTCACAGAGTGTGGGTATTTTCCAAAGAACGATAAGCAAAGATACAATAATTACTATTTATTGAAGATGAATTATGTGCCAGGTAGGCTATTAGGTTCTTCCCATATACTATTTCATGTAATCTTCACGACACCCTCCAAAGGCACTATCCTCATGAGAATGTTATGGATCTGGAAACTGAGTTCACAGAGATTAAATAATGTATGCAAGAGCCAGAATTCTAACCCCCTTGTATTGATCTCCAAAGCATGTGCTAGCTTTACTATACTACATCACCAATAATAAATCATTAATTACCTAAGCAAATGTGGAATTTCGTATCTAGAATATAACATGCTATACCTACATTTCCTGCTTTGTTCATTAGTTTGTGAAGTATTTTCTCACAGTGCTTTTCACGCCTTAACTATTTTTCTTATTACAGCACACTGCTTGGGTCTTTCTATCTGTAACAGCAAAGGCAAAATCTTAATCCTTTCTGAAGTCCCAAACTAGCACAATGCCTTGCACATATTAGGTGTTGAATAACTGTGTTTCATCATGTTCCTAATATCATTCCAGTAGTTATTTAAAAACCCATCAAAAGGAAAAATTAACAGAATTACTTTCCACAGCAGTTAAACTAAAAATATTTCAGATTTTAAGAAACTGTGTCTTATTTGTATTTGTATCCTCTGGCAGGACCAATCACAGGTTTTAAATGTAATAGGCTTCTGATAAATCAGTTGTCAGTGAATAATGGTCACTATGTAATTAAGAATAATTCATAGAGACACTTCCTCTAATACGACAGTTTAGGATTTTCAAATCAACCTTACTCAGAGTATAATTACATGGAAACCAGAGAATTTTGAGCTTAGAAGGATTTCTTCCCATAATTTGATATGCATTTGTGCAGCATTAAAGACATCTTTTATTTTAAAATTCTACTTTGTTGGTAGTAGGAATATATTTTTTAATCCTAATGGTTGACAGTCTGTAAGGTAAACAAGATGATTCAACAGTTTTTGGGAAAGAAAGAGCCAAGACCAGCAAGATCAAATTCAGGGAAATAGTCCCATCTAATTAATGAGTCTAACTTGCTGGGGAAGGGGGAGGGCAATTAACAATGAATCAGGTAATTTCCCAGTTTACTTAACTTTAGCAGTACAGGTATGGTTAAAGGGTGGAATCATTTTTGAAATTTCATCTCCAATAATGATGTCTAATTTGCTGCTACATCATGAGAAAACCTAGGGTGTTTTGCTGCTCTTGAAACTAGTCCATCCTCATTTTCCATATTGCCTCCCGAGCCGTGCACTTGAGGAAACATTTCTAATTTTCCAGCCACCTACATCACGCATCCACCATCATCTTACAAAATACTAGTGACATATCTCCAAAAATGAAGACACTTGAAGCGATACAACAAGGAATCCTAAGTGAAATACATTCAGAAATCTCTTTGCTTGTCATTTACAAAATATACAAATACAAGCCTTCCTGAATACTAAACACAGACAAGAGATATCCATTGATATCACTGAGAAAGCAGAAAACACTATAAAGTTCTAGAAGTTTCTTTCACTTAGAAGACATTAAAGATTAGTGCCTCCCATGTCATATAATCCATCAATCCTTGCCTACTTTGTAAATAATTACAGCCATCAAAGAAATAAGAAAAGTATGAACAACAACAAAAATAAAATATGGGCAAACAATAAAAACAAGTAATTCACAGAAAAAATTATCGTAGCCAATAAAGATTGGAAAAGATATTCAACCACGTTAAAACATAGTGAGAATCAGAAAAATTCAAATCATTTCATAATAAAATGCCATTTTAAGAAATACCATTTCAAGATATATATATCTTGTGTTAAAGAGGGTATCTGGATCCTGAATGTCATGTTCATTGTAAACTGTAAATGGGAGTTGATTTTGTAAACTCATCATGAAAAATAGTTTGGCATTATCTTGTCAACTCCCACTTACACTAAGATCCAGAAAATCCATTTCTTGATATATATGCAAAAGAAACTCTTGCACATTTACAGCAGGAAATTTGGGCCAGGATATTCACAGCACCACAGTCTTGGAAACAAGCAAAAAGCCTACTGCCAACAGAGCAGATGAATAAGCTGGTTTCTATGCAATGGGAATATCACACAGCAGTCAAAATGAATGATCTATTGCAATATGCAACAATAAGAATGATTTTTAGCAATATATAATTAAGTTAAAAGCATCAAAAGATTATATATAGCAAGTTCAAAACAATTAAATATTTAAAATAAGCTTTTAAAATAAAGATAGTCAACCTAAAATGACATTCAAAGGAAAACTAAGAAACAATTTTAAAAGGACTTAAAATCAGGGTTCTTTTGGATGGGGAAGACAGGAAGATAGGATGGAGGAGATCACATAGCAGAATAAGAGTTGTTCAAGTCCTCCACTTTGTGCTAGTTGGTGGTTTAACTGGTATGTTTATTATATTTTAATAAATGATTGAATAGATGAAAAGATGTATAAAAAGAAGGCTACATATGGGCCAATAATGAAAATGCGTCATATACCAGGAATTATTAATTCAGGTTTCAATTCTGTGTAACTGTGGCTTATAGAATAAATATATAAGAAAGGCTTAGAGTATAAGGCAGTGATGTTTAATGATACATACCAATGCAATCAGATGTATTTTCTCACCTAAAAGAAATCTAACAACTCAGTGAAGTATTACCCAAATATCCACCAATTTTCTAATATCCTATAATCTAGATTTTACAATGTCTATTTCAGGAAACACCAAATGCAATGGATACATCCTAACCCTAATGAAAATGTAAATATATTATAGCACCAGTATATTGTATATCTTTTTTTTAAAACCAAGAACATAAGATAGTAAAGTTGCGCTCTGAATTCAAACTTCTCTTGTTTTCTCAAAGACGTATTTCTTTCAGCTATGCCTTCCCTCCAATCTAATGTTAAATATCCTCTACTAGATTATTCCAGTACAAGAAAAAAAAAAAAAAGAAAAACATGTTATGTTCTAATCTTGAAAAAAGAAAGGCAAACTTTTCTCTTTCTCTTCTCTATTATATTTGAACTTCTGAAAAAAAAAAAACAACTATCAACAGTACCTCTGATTCTTCTTATTCACGCCATCATCTATCTCAATAATTTGTTTTTCATGCCTAGGGTCCACTTCCTTTTGTCAGTACCATGAGTTTTTCCTTATATACAGCATTGTTCTCACCAACTTTAAAAGTATTTTTTTCTCCCATTTTTCTACCTCCTTCCTTCCACCATCCCAATTTCTCTGCTTCCATGTACAAATGCCCAGAAAAAATCTTATTCCACTCTCTCTTGAATGCACTCAATCAGACTTTCACACCCATCATACCACCAAAACTCCTCCACCAAAACAGTCAAAACAGTGGTCAATTTTAAGTTCTTATCTTTCTTCATCTGTCAGGAGCATTTGACTAAATCAATCCCTCCTCCTTTCTTTATTTTTTCTTTCTTTATTTTTCCCCTTACATTTTACTTTAGTTTTATACACACTCCCCTGGTTTTCCTGCTACTTCACAAGCCACTCCTTTTAAGTCTTCTTGGGACAAAGATTCCTCCTCTCCTCTCTGGAGCCACCTCCTAACATTGGAGACATCAAAACTCAATATTTGTACCTCTTCCCTATCAAACTTAATCCCCTGTGATCTTTTTAGATTTCTAGCTTTAAATATCATGTATATTGACATACTCATGATCCCTGAATTTCAGGTTCATCTCTACCTGATATGTAATAGACATCTCAAAGGTACCATACCTGCATACAAATTGCTCATCTATGCCCCTGTTCTACTTCTGGCACAGTCCTGACAACTCCATTTTTCTAGGTGTTCAAATCAAAAACTTTGGAATCAGCTTTGACACCTCCCTTTCTCTCACATCCCACGTTCTAGCTGTCGTCAGTTGACTTTAATTTCAAAATATCCAGAAGCCAACCATTTCTTATAAATTTACAAACTTCTCTGCTACCAGCTTGGTCAAAGTATCCATGATTTCTTGCCTGGTTTATTATGGAAAACCTTGCTGCATCTGCCCTTGCCTCTGACTGCCTGTTCTGTACACAAAGAGAGCCTTTTAAAATTAGTTCAGGCCTTGTCCCTGCTGTTCCAGTCACTTTTGATCTGACTCAGAGTAAAAGCACAGTCCTAATCAGCCTGCAAAGCTGTACACAACCTTGTCCTCTTATCACACTGATCCCCTTTTATGCCTCAGCCCTGCTAAACTTCACTACAGGGACCCTGACTTTCCCGCTTAACATGTTTGCACTTAGAATTCCTTCTCATTCATTAGAAGACTCCATCCCAAACGTGGTTTATGCTTTTACTTAATTACGACCAGTATTCAAATCGCACCTTCTTAGTGAAGTCTCCACTAATTATTCTACTTAAAATTACAACCCTCTTCCCTGCTTTACATTACTCTATAGCTGTTAACCAACATCTGGCACACACACTATATTTTACTTATTTCTGTTACTTATTTTCTATCTCTTCCACAGTGTGAACTTATGAGGGCAGGAAATCGTGCAGTCCTCCCCAACTTTAAATAACACCAACCTTGCCCAATTTCTCAAAATAGAAATTGAAAAGTCATTTTTTACTTCTCTCTCTTTTTTTAACATCCATATCAAGTCAATCGCCAGTTCTGTGTTGAATTAAACCTCCAAAAAACTCACTTTAATCAACTTACGTATATCCATCTTTACTACATCTGCCACCTTATTCCAAGCAACCATCAACTTAAGAGAACTCAAGCCAAAGTAACAAAAGCTTCATTGGTCTCCCGGCTTCCAAGTTGCCCTACTTCCTTTTCTAAGTCTTCCTTTATGCAGACAAGATGGAGCATTTTTCACTCTAAGTCAAACCATGTCATTCCCTCCATTTAGAAAACTCCAATTGCTTCCAGGTTCACTAAGAGAATAATTTACGCTCTTTTACAGGGTCCCCAGAGACCCTATGAAACCTCGCCTCTATTTACTATCCTAACCAAATCCCATGAGATTCTTCTTCTTGTATTCTGGCTACAGGCACACTGGACTCCTCTCACGGTCTACATCACACTAACCTATTATCTACCTTCAGACCTTTGCACTTAATTGCTTTGTTCCCTCCGAGAATTACTTTTCTCTTACTGTTTTCATGCCTGACACCTTTAGGTCTTAGCTTAAAAGACTTCCAGGAACACCAAATCTGAAATAGATCCCTCACCCATTTTTTTCCCTTTTAGCATGATATTAGATGATCCCATAGCATATTCATTTAATTATTTTATTATTTCTTTATTATATTCATCTCTCTATAATGCTTAGCTGTAAAGTCTGTGAGGGCTCATATCAGATCAGAATGATATCTTCACAACCTTACATTGTTCCTGACATATAGTGGTCTCTCAATACAGATTGGTTTCACAAATGAATGAATGAAAGAATGGGATAAATTGGAAGAGAATGAAGCTTTATGTTGCCGAGAAGTGCTCTTTTTGTCTACGTATTTTTAAAAGTATTTCTCTATTGACATTTAATTAATAAGGCTAGCACATGACACATTAACTTTTAAATGGAGATACACATATCACTTGAAAACATTGCAAACACAATTTGATTTTTGTGGGGAAAATATTCCAACTTAACCCAAATGCATACAATTTTCTGTTTTCTTCACTATTTGAAAAGTTGTTAAAGCTTTAGAATAAAAGTCCTTTTCTCACTTCTTTAGAGGAAATGTAGTTTTGCTTATTTTAAGGTCCTACTTAACTTAGTAGCAAGAAGGTATGTTGAGGAAATTTGACTCTTGATAAACAGGGCAATGCAAGAACGCCTCGGAAGTGGATATAGCAATAGACCAGCTGCCTGACTAAGGTTTTAAAGATGAGAGTGTGTGTTGTTACTTTACCAGGGAGTAGCTATAGAATTGATGGGCAATTCATTGGAAATTTTCTCAGCCTCTTTTCTAACAGAGGGATGATGTCTGCCTTATCTCTTTGTGTTGTCGTAATAATCTTAGTAAATAATGTGAAGTCCACTAATGTGAAGTCCTACTATGTTAGTGAATAACCTTACAAAATCGACTCAGATGCTTCATTCCCATTTCAGAGAGGTTGTGGAAGATGATTCAAAGGCAATGATCTGTATTTGGAACATTTATTATTCTAGATCATGTGCCTCAAAAGATTGAGATGCGTGAAAGGCTGTGCAACCCTTCAATAAATGGAAAATGAGTGACGGCAGATTTCCTAAACCATTTCCTGGTAGGTAGTAAATACCTTAGCTATGCATTTTTGAGAAAGCAAATAACAGTGTTGAAAGTGAAGGAGAGTTAGGGGATTATTTTCTGGCTCCTTTGTGGAAGGTTTCACTTGTGTGCTATGTCTAGACAGGTGCAAGCTACTTCAGTATGATAGCAACTGATTTATTAGAGGTGGAAAGGACTACACCCTCTCAGAAGTCCGAAACCAGCTTCTGTCACCATGACTCCTTCCCTCTCTTCTCGCCTTTTCCCCTTTTCTTCTCCAACGAGAGAATGTAGGAGACAAGGGAGAGGAGATCCTGGAGGGATGTAAAAAAAGGAAACCATTTCAGTTCCTTTTATTTCCCTATCGCAAGCTGTGCTGCTGAGTTAAAAATATGTAATTTAGTTTCCAAATCTATTTCAACCCCTGCCTGGCCTACTAAGCAATCACAAACCATCCAATTTCAATTCAAATCTTTGCTTTTAGCTTTGTTTGAAATGGAACACAGCAAAGTTGTATAAACAGATATAAAGTAAATGTCCCACAAAGAGCAGAAGCAGGATTATAGGAACCAGGAAGTAAATCCATATTTATAGCCTACTAGTCAACATCTGGATTGTTTTCATTTTATTTTTAAAATACCAAACTTTCCACAGAGTATCCAATGTTATCGAAGGGATCTGACTTGTGGTATCCAAGAGTCTGTGCTAATGATGAAGTTTCTCATTGTTTTCAGTGGTACACATTTACAACTTCGTATAAACAGAAAACACATTTTCTGCAGGTGAGAATCACTATTTCTCTGTCACATATGGAATACTACACATTTACAGAGAATGACCCACTTCTAAAAAGTGAATCACATTTACCACAAACATTTATCAGCAAAGCCAAGAAACAAACAAACAAACAAACAAAACCCACGTTATGCTATTTAGTAAATATTTAAATGGTTAATCAATTGGTAATGCTGGAAGTAATGTGAATTCGACCCCTTCCCATAAAACTATAAAAATGTTTTCAGATGGGTAATGCAGATCATTTGGCAGTGACAAATTAGATGACTAATAATGTCCTTGAGACGTTTAGTAGAATTACGATTAACCAAAACCCAGTAATGGCTCACATATATTGTTTTCACTTATGTTATTGTCAATATAATGCAATGGGAGAGAGTAGATGGTAAAAAGGATCCATCTACAATGGATCCCTTCTTCCTTTGAATTACAGCTTGCATTATAATCAGCTGGGCAGGTATTATTTTAACTTTCAACATTTACAATCAAACAATATAGTTTCAATTCTAACTTTTCACTTTGATGTATGTTCTGGTATATCAATTTTCTGATGAATATTTAAACTACATAGGACTGGATACTTTTCTTGTTTTTTTTCTTCACTCGAAATGTCAAGTTTAAAACATTTATGGGCAGATAAACCCTCTTTTATTGATATAATACTGCCTTAAATGGTATCACATCATCTGAACGATTCTCCACAACACTATTTTTGATTTAAAATGGTAATTTCCCAGTCACTTATGGAAGATCATGCATTGACAAATCATTCACCCCTCTTCAGATTTGCGTGAAGGCAAATGCAGTGCAGGCAACCTATCCCTGGAGAGGCAACATGAAAAGAAGCAGGAGAAACTTTCATCCTTCTCATCTATCCTTATCAGTCAATATACAAATGCTGGCCCGGCGCGGCTCACACCTATAATCCCAGCACTTTGGGAGGCCAAGGAAGGTGGATCACTTGAGGTCAGGAGTTCGAGAGCAGCCTGGCCAACATGGTAAAACCCCATCTCTACCAAAAAATATATTTTAAAAAAATTAGCCAGGTGTGGTGGCTTGCACCTGTAATCCCAGCTACTCGGGGGGCTGAGGCAGGAGAATCACTTGAACCCAGGAGCCAGAGGTTGCAGTGAGCCAAAATCACGCCATTGCACTCCAGCCTGAGTGACAGAGCGAGACTCCATCTCAAAGCAAAAAAAGAAATATACAAATGCTGAATCAATACCCTCAGTGGCTTCCCATAACCTTCTCATAAAATCCAAGAAAATAATGGTTTGGAATTCAGAAGACCTGATCTCATCCTATCATTGATGTACTATGTGCCGTTATATACATCACTTTCCCTTTCTAAACCTCAGTGTCCCCATCTGTTAAATGAGACCAGATGCCAAAGAAACACCCAACTCTACTTTATCTGCCCATAAAGGTTTAAAACTTGACATTTCAAGTGAAGGCTAGAAAGAGTTTCTAGCCCCAGGCCATACTCCTACTTCCCATCACAGGCAGTCCTGCTCCCCATTCTTACTTTCTCCATTCTCCCAACATCTCATCTCCTACACACCCTCAATAGGAGGTATAAAGTTGCTCCATGCTTCTAATATTAGATGATACTCATTACACAGCATCTGATACCATCCCCATCTGCATGGCTTTGTCTTTTAAATACACAGCCTGCTCTGGGTTTACATCGTTCCCCTCCTACTCACTAACTTGGAACTTGGACTAGTTACTTAACTTTCTAAGCCTCAATTTCCTTATCTGTAAAGTGGGGATGGTAATGGTTTTCAAAGCGTTGTTGTGAGGGTTAAACAGAATGGTGATGCCTACAAAATGCCTGGTATGTGTGAACATTTAATTAAATAAATACAATATTACTGGCTGTTATTATTGTTACCACTTGAATGTAAGCTCCTTTAAGACAGAATCTCTGTCTTGTTCAACTCAGTTGCTGAAGGGTAATTAGTGCAGTGTACTGTAAAGAACAGGGACTTTGAGATCAAAGGACCTGGGCCAAACCTATGAATGGGGCCCTAGCAAGTCATTTGTCCTCATTGAACTGGACTGAGAAGCTGTTTGAGGTTAAGAATTGTATCTTGATATTTCTGTGGACCTAGTACCTAGCGCAAAGCTTACCACATAGATTTCCTTTATATATGCCAAGGAAATATGAATATGAAAAAGAGCAACAGTGCTGTTAATGGATGTACCTCTATTAAGTCCTTTATACCTATTTTGTTGAAGAAATCCAGCTGAAACATCTCTAACTTTAAAGTCTTAGGAGGAAAGCAAATGACACATCACCAAAAAAGAAAGGGAAAAACAAAAGCATCCTGCGGTAGAAGAGAAAAGGAAAGGACTGGGTTCCCTAGCAAGGCAGGCAGCTTCATGCCCCAGATTTGTGTCCTAGGTAGAACATTGGCCAAGGTTTTGGCATAGGCATGGACACGTGGGAGGACGAGGGACTTCGGTTCAGCTGCCTCCAGTGCAACCTGCTCTGAGCGAAGTGGCCAGGTTCAGGGAAACTATTCTCAGCGAAGAGCGGCCAGGCAGCTGAGCCCAGAGTTCCCATTTTTGACTCTTCCTCTCCAACCTCCCCCACCCAGCAGTCAGGTCCCGGGAGGTAATTAGTGTGGGGGAGAGGCAAAGCTTCTGAGGGGGCAGGGAAATGGGAAAGTACGGGTGGAGGCGGTCTTCTTGTCATAGGTCTCACCAAGAGAGGAGAAATAGAAAGAGAGAGAGATTTATTTTTGCACGTGAGGCATACCTAATGATATTCCCACAGACAGACAGACAGGAAGACCAAGAGAGGGACAGACAGGACACACTTGCGCGTTTGAAATCGTTCATACCCCCAAATCCAGGACGCAGCCTGTTGTCATAACCATCGAGCAAACTGTCCAGGATGCGGGTGAAATTTTCTGTGCACAATTTCTCCTCCTTTTGGTTCTGTCCTGGGGATTCGTTTAAACTGCAAGCGAAAAAAAAAAAAAAAAAGGAAACGGGGGCGGAGGAGATTATTTTAAGAATCCATCAGAGAACAGGTGCAAACAGGTTTGTTTTCTAGGGAAAGAGTCCCTTGCCCCAAGCTAAAGGAGAGGAGGTTGGGGGTTGGGATGCAGAAGACAGAAATGGTCAGGAAAAGCGCGCCCCGCCACAAGACCCCGGTGCCCACACGCCTCTTGCATCCTGCGCCCTTCTTGCTCTCCGCATCTATGCGGTCACAGAAAAGCCTGGCTTCGGCCCCTGCTTTTACAGCTGAGATGAGAAGATCTAGTCCACCCAGGGAGGAACGAGTGGCCAGAGGGGTCCGGGAGCTAGCCATTTCTCCACTTTCCCTTGCCCACCTCCTCGCACCCCAGAGAACTCACCAAACCGCCAGGCACAGGAAGCGCAGGAGGGCGAAACTGACCCCGGCGGACAGAGCGATCGCGGGTACCTTCTTGGCAGAAACCATCTTTGCAACATGCCATACTTCAAGCCTGTTCACGTTTCCAGGCTCTTCAGATGCCCTGAGCAGGGTGCGAGGAGAGGGCAGAGAGGCTCCCGCGGCGTGCGCACACTCGCGCTCACACTCGCCCGCGCTCAGCCAGCCCGAGCCGCGGTGGGCGTGTGTGTGCACGGGGCCAGGGGAGGCGGAACCTGCCTTCCTCGCCCCCTCCTTTCTCGCTCAGCGCTCAATGTGTATGTAGAGCTATGTATACCGCTCCACACCCTTTCGTGCCCGCGCGCTGAAGGTTCTGGGGTTCGCATCCGCGCGCTTGCGCTGCAAGACTCGGCAAGTTTGTTCCGACTGTAACTCCGGGGATGAGGACCGGGGTCTCTCGCCCCTCCTCCGGCTACGCAGCCCCCGACCCCAAGTGGGCTCCCCGCCCACAGCAGTGTTCGTCCTCCTCCCTCCTGGCCCCCTCCCTTCCGCTGGGATTTGGATCTAACCACTGAAGCTCCTCTGTCATCAGGTTGTGCGAGGACCTGTTTGTACCCAGAGTCAAGGTTGGAGGTGGAGAAAGGGCGGGTGACGGGGACTGCTGGGCTGGGGGTGGTAGCGGTGGTGAGGAGAGGGGATCAAGTCTGGGCTCAAACGACCTTTGAGACCCTCCCCTTCAGGTGTTATGGGGGACGGTAGGGAGAGCAATGAAAGCAGAAAGATTCTTCCTGGTAACAGGGGTTACACCTCAACCGGCGGACTCTCGCCAAACTATTGGGAAGTGGACTCGAGCCGCACTCTAGTCCCAGTATTTGCTAAGCTATTGCTTTAAAGACACCCCATTTCTTTACCCGCCTCCACCAGACACGCGCACACCCTCCGCTTTGCTGCTCCATCCTTTTCTGGAGAGGAAGGGAGAGGTGGAGACAAGCGACCTCTGGTCAAAATCACTTTCACTTCTTGCGACACTCTTCTTTTTCAGAATGGAGTTGACTTACTTCCAGAGGTTGACCGCTTTAGGTAGGGGGAAAGGATGGCTGGAGAGAGAGGAGGGGGAAAGAGAAAATGTGTGTGTGTGTGTGTGTGAGAGAGAGAGAGAGAGAGAAGGTGGGGTATGGAGTGAAAGGATACATAAATTAAAATGGAGGGGGACAAATCTCAGTTCCCTTGTGACATGAAAGGGAACATTATGCTCTATATCTTTAGTGTTTTACTGAGCAAAGATAAGCATTTCCAGTAGATCTTTGGAAACATTAATTATTGGCTTCAAGGGGGAAAAGCGTCTTTCAAATTAGTAATAATGCATGTGGAAATTTTCATATGATGGATCAAGGAGCTAAGTAATTCCCATACTCTGGAACCAAACACCACTTAGGTTCTAGTCGGAACTCTGATGATTTGCTCAAATTGAGATGACTAGTGGACGGGTATGAAGAGGGAACACCTTATATTAGAGGTTTTTTTGTGTGTGTGTTTTGAACGTCTGGATTCAAGTTTTCTTTCTAAGGGAAAGCCCAAAGTGCCCATCGTGCGCAGTAGCTGGAGCTCCGTGCTCTGTATTCTGTACTGCTTTCTTCATGGAATTTGTTAACTTCATCCTAATCCCAGCTCTATCATTCTTTTCTCATAGACTGTGGTCTCTCTGAGGGCCTGGGCTAGGTAATTTTTGCTCATCTGTGTTTATTTTATCTGTTGTTACAGCGCATGGCACATAGAATGTCAATAAATATTTGTTGAATGAACAATTAAACAAAGCAATGAATTGCTTGTTCCCAGATCCATCTTATAAATTTGGATGACTTTCAAGTTCTCTCTTTTGGGAAAAATAATGGAAGTACTAGTGTATCCTCCAAATATGCTGTGAAAGCATTAGTCACCACAGATTCTCCACATATTATAGTATTTCTCTAATCTTAATACTTTCGTACCTTTTTAAAAAGAAAATTTAGCTCTGTTGCCCAGGCTGGAGAGCAGTGGTACCATCATAGCTGACTGCAGCCTCTACCTTTTGGGCTGAAGCAATCCTTCTACCTCAGCCTTCCAAGTAGTTGGAACTACAGGTATGTGTCACCATGCTCCATTAATATATTTTTATATTTTTTCTAGAGATGTGGGGGCTCTGAGATGTCACCAGGCTACCCTCAAACTCCTGGCCTCAAGTGATCCTCCTGCCTCTGTCTCCCAAAGTGCTGGTATGACAGATGTAAGCCACTGCCTTACGTTTGTGAGCCTTTTCCTATACTTTCTAAAACCTAAATTGATATTTTCGAAACCACTTTCCCTTGCAATTTTCATTTTAAAAATACACATATCAAAAAATTAACAACCCAAAATAATGGCTTTGGGGAAAAAGTTACTTATCGTATCTTTAAAATTCAAACTTAAAATCTGTGAAACTATTATATTCAAATTAAAAGAACATTCTTTCAGAGTAGCTACTTCCAGTTATATTTTTGTTAATTGGGTTATAGCACTTAAGTTCAGCTGAAGATAATACTAAAGACATACCTCTTTTCATTTTATTTCACAGTCTTTTATTTATGCCACTTTTGTATTACTTCAAGAAGGTATATGTTGAATTTCACTGTCTGAAATCTTTAAAAAAAATTGCCTGTTAACATGAGGGTTTTTTTTTTTAGAAATCTAACATTCTGAAAAGTTATAATTTACTTTAGCTTATGAATATAAATATGCTATTGTTTCCCATGTAAACTCCTATTTGTGATAGCCCAGGTTTGTCAGTGAATTATTATTATTGTGTGTAGCTGTGCAGAAATAGGAAGGTGTTAAAATCATACCTATACCTTCTTTTTTCTTTAAGTTGATATAAGCCTATTATTACTAGGTTTAGTAGAATTTGAATTGGGCCCAAGTACACTACCCCCAAATATCATTATATTAAGCCAGTCACATTTTATAAATTTAACAAATGAGTTTACTTTGGATATAATAAGATGCAAATAATACAGACAGCCCAACTGCTAAAGTCTTAGGTTGGACACTTTAAAGCCCACAGTGCCTATGAAATGCCCTGAAAATGAACACAAAATCTTGTGTTTATGTAAGTATGTGCATTTTCCTGTGAGACTGTTTATCTCTCATCAAGTTCTTATATGCCATGGACAACTGTAGTATGGACCAACATTTTAATATAAATGATAACTCAAATATTAGAACATTCAACCAAACAAGTGAATGAATATTTGTAGTTAATGTGTGATAAAAATCTCTATCCCACTTTATAAGCTTCCCCACTGCCAATTTCTATAGACTGTCACGTAGATTGTAAGTCTCTTGTGGGTACTCGGTCCCATTTATTGTCAATTTATCATATGTCCAAAGAGCTTGGTATGCAAAATATTTGAGTGGTAATAAAGTAAATAATCCGAAAGGGTCCAACCTGTTCCTCTTTTTTTTTCATTAATTCTTTCTGGTAAATATTGAACCAATTGTAACCATTTGAGGAGGGTACTGATGTGAATTCCTGCTTTAAATTCTGAAGGCTTGTAGATATAGGCCCAGTTTGAAATGTTCCTCTTCCAAGAATTTAGAAGCTATTGACAATTTTATGTTAATGTATTTCTCTGTCCGTTGTATTTTGCATAGGTGAGAAGAATTGATTTAATACTCTCTTAGTTAATGCCTTTTCTCATTTGTATTAAAACAGTGTTTCCACTAAAATATTACCTGTATACTAGCCTATTATCATTGTCTAGTTATAGATTTTTTATCTTCATTCATTTCTTATTGTATGTATTTGAGGTATACAAGATGTTTTGATATAAATGTATAGCAAAATGACTTTTACAGTCAAATTAACATATTCACCACCTTACATAGTTACCTTTTTGTGTGTGAGGATCGAGTACCTAAAATCTACTCTCTTAGCAAATTACTGTTCAATGTACAATGAAATATTATTAACTATTGCCTCATGTTGTACATTAGATCTTATTATACATATTATTATATATTACATAATATATAATAATGATAACTTTCTTATACATAACTATAACTTCGTACACTTCAAGCTGTATCTCCTAAATTCCCCTGCCACCATCCCTCCTTTGGTAACTACCATTCTACTCTCAGTTTCTATGCATTTGACTATTTATACATTCCACAAATAAGTGAGATCATTTCATATTTATTTTTCTGTGCTATCTATGTCTGGTCTATTTCACTTACTATATGTCCTCCACGTTCATCCATGTTGTTGCAAATGGCAGTATCCCTTCTTTTATAAAGCTGTATATATAGATGTGTGTGTATATATATGTACGCACACACATATATATGCACACATACACATATACACATATACATATAACAGTTTCTTTATTCATTCATCCACTGATGGACACACATAGGTTGTATCCATATCTTGCCTATTATGAATGATGCTGCAATAAACATTAGAGCTCAGATATCTCTAAAAGATGCTGATTTTATTTCCTTAGGGTGTATGTTCAGAAGAGGGATTGCTAGGTCATATGATAGTGCTATGTTTAGTTTTTTGAGGAACCTCTATATCGTTTCCACAATAGCTGTACCAGTTTACATTCCCACCAACAGTGTACAAGGGTTTCCTAATCTGGGGGAATTTAACATATTGTATTTGAGTAAACATTTCATAATACCAGTTAATACTGCTGTCAAAATAAGAGTTTTTTGCCATATAGTTAATGCAGATTTAGTTATTTCAGTGCAATTATTTGAAAAAAAAAACAAAATTGTGACAATACTATTATCTGAATAAACTTTACACATGAAATTTGGAAAGTCACCTATTATACTATGTATTTTAGATTATTAATTATTTTTTATAATTTTCTGAGATCAAGTTGGACATTAAGACAATATATCAATATTTAATAGTCTCCAAGATCTCACGTTAATTTGAATTACATTCAGAAATATTAGTTATTCAATATTAGCTTTTGTTTTATTTGAAAGTCTGAAGTTTTAAAATAAGTGGTGGCCAGCCAGGCACGGTAGCTCATGCCTGTAATCCCAGCACTTTGGGAGGCCGAGGTGGGTGGATCACGAAGGTCAGGAGATCGAGACCATCCTGGCTAACATGGCAAAACCCCGTCTCTACTAAAAATACAAAAAAATTAGCCAGGCTTGGTGGCAGGCGCCTGTAGTCCCAACTACTCGGGAGGCTGAGGCAGGAGGATGGCGTGAACTGGGGAGGCAGAACTTGCAGTGAGCTGAGATTGTGCCACTGCACTGCAGCCTGGGCCACTGGGCAAGACTCTGTCATAAAAAAAAAAAAAAAAAAAAAAAAAGTGGAAAGAATACAATTTAAGAGGATACAATCCAAGTAATACATTTAATAACTACTTTTAGGCTCAATTGAAAATGCCTAATAATGTGTGAAGCATTATTTTATTCATCAGACCTTGAATTCTGAAATAAGCTCTCAGAATAAGTTTAGAAGTGCTACTCCAAAGAGCCGTGATTGTGTGTGTGAGATGGCGTGTGTGATTGTGTGTAATTAGTACAGAGTACTAATTATTACAAGAAACCTTCCTTTAATTATGTCTGTGTATATGTATGGTATGTGCTAATTTTTAGTTTCTGAAAAAGATGATACTATTGTTAAGAAATAGATTTATTTTCAGCACCTAATAGTAATAGTTTGCAAGGATAATTTATGCATTACCAATAGTGCCCCAAATTAACTCATATAGTTTATTTAGAGGGGATACACAAAAATGTAAATACTGGAGGTATGATTCATTAGATGGCCATTTAAACATTGTTAAATTTGTTGCCAAGTGCCTATTTTATGATGAATACAATGTCATGTCTTGTTTCAAGACTGATAAGGGGCTAATAGAACCACTTTGGAAAGCAGTTTGCCAATATATTTAAGTTTAACATATTCATACCATATGACCAAACCATCCAATTTAAATTTTATAGCTCCAAGAAACTCTCAAACATGTTCATGAGGAGACATCTAAAATATGTTATGTTGTTTGTAATAGCGGAAACTTAGAAACAAATTAGATGTCATTTAACAGGAAAGTGGATACATTATATAGTGGTGTAAAGAGAGAACTATACAACAATTAAAATAAGGAAATAAGATATATGTTTCAAGATAAATATATCAGGAGTAAATGTATACAAAATAAGCAAGAAGCAAAATAAAGAAATCATTCTCCAAAGAGCTGAAGAGACCAATGACTGACAGTAATTGTTTAGTTTGTAAGATAACGAATAAAAAAAGAAACAGTGCTAAACTCCCTCTGCTTATAAGATAACGAAACTAGCTAAAATGGGTTAATGCCAATATGGCTGTTAAAATAGATTTTGCAGAGAACAGACATGCTGACATCACAGCATGAATTTTCACTGCATGTTTCATACTAACTCCTCCCACATTTGCACATGGGACCCATGAGGAGGCATGAAGAGATAACTGCACATGCCCAAGGACTTTCCATGCCTCCTCTTTCCTTCCACCAATCTCCTGCTAACTCCAGAATCCACCCCCTAAACTTTTTCTAATAAAATTACTACCTTAAAGCCAGTACAGGGAGACAGATTTGAGCTGGACTCATGTCACCTTGTTAGTCAAATTGCAATAAAAAGCTTTTCTTTTCTCAAAAACTCAGTGACATAGTATTGGCTTCTAGTGCATCAGGGAGCAAACCTCTTTCTCTCAATAACGATAATACCTTCAGCCAAATACTCATATAAAATTTAAAACATAAAAAATTATGCATGTTGTAGGTATTACAATACCATATTAATATTACCAATATTAATATGGTATGTAGCCATATGAACAAATTTGCATGAAAAACTAAATAACAAATTCAAGATAATGGGTATCTGTGGCAGAAAGAAGAATGAAATAAGGGAGAGAAACATTGACTATTTCAACTGTTTATGTACAGCTTTATCTCATTAAAAATATCTCAAGCAAATATGGCAAAATGTTAAGATTTGCTAAATCTGGTGGTCAGGACTTAGGTGTTCACTATGTTACTTTTTTTATATTCATCTTCTCTTGTGGAGCAAAGCACTATAAAACTTTCTAGCTTAAAACAATTTATGGTACTCTCTCACAGTGCACATAGTTTGACTATGCTCATGTGGTGGTTTTCCCCGGAAGTCCTTCATCCCACTGCAGTTAGATAGTGCCTGGGGCTGGCATAATTTGAAGGTTTGACTGAGCTAGGCATTGAAGATAGCTTATTGCTTCACATGACTGGTGCTTCAGATAGAGAGGGGGAATTTGCTGGAGATCTCTCTCCTCCCATCTCCCCCGTCTTACTTACTTAGCCAGCTTGAATTTCCATATAACATGATGATCTTGGGGTAATAAGACTTTTTATATGCCGGCTGGTTTTCCCAAAGTAAACATTTCAAGTTAGGCTGAAGCTGAAGGCTTCTTATGACCAAACCTTGAAAGTCACAGGGCATTATTCTATAGGTCAGAGTGGATAACAGGGTCAAACCAGATTCATGCAGAGGGGATAACAAAGATGTAAATACTGAGAGATATGATTCATTTGATGGCCATCTTTGAAGACTAGCTATTACATATATTTTTCATATGCCTGAAATATTTCATAGAACAAATTGAATAGCATTTTATAAGAATGGTGTGATGGTTAACTTTGTGTTAATTTGCCCGGATCACAGTACCCAGATGTTTGGTAAGATATTATTTTAATTTAATTTAATTTTTTGATTTTTATTTTTTGAGATGGAGTCTTGCTCTGTCGCCCAGGCTGGAGTACAGTGGTACTATCTTGGCTCACTGCAAGCTCCACCTCCCAGGTTTGCACCATTTTCCTGCCTCAGCCTCCTGAGTAGCTGGGACTACAGGCGCCCGCCACCATGCCCAGCTAATTTTTTGTATTTTTAGTAGAGATGTGGTTTCACTGTGTTAGCCAGGATGGTCTCAATCTCCTGACTTGTGATTCTCCCCCCTTGGCTTCCCAAAGTGCTGAGATTACAGCATGAGCCACCATGCCCAGCCAGATATTATTTTCAATATTTCTGTGAATGTATTTCTTAGATGAAATAAAGATTTTAATCAGTAGACTTTGAGTAAAACAGATTACCCTCCATAATTTGGGTGAGCCTCATCCAATCTGTTGAAGGCCTTAATAGACAGACTGACCTCCCAGAAAAGGGAATTCTGCCAGCAGGTGGACTTCAGACTTGATCTGCAATATTAGGTATTCCCTGGGTCTCCAGTCTGCCAGACTTCCCTGCAGATTTTGGGTTTACCAACTCCTGTAATTTTGTGAGTCAATTCCTTAAAATTTCTACAGATAGAATAATCTATACTCTATTGGTTCAATTTCTCTAGAAAATCCTAACTAATACAGTTGTATGGGGATATAAGATGAAATGTTTTGGGTTCTAGTAAAATTTTGTGTGTCAATTCAATGTTAAAATTTTTCTCACCTTTCAAATGCCATTAAATTGTTCCAAAAAGTGATATGAAATTGTTACAGAACTCTGAAGCTTATCTTACAACAACTTACTGTTTTTATTACTCTTAGGATGGGCAGTTTTTTACGACAGTTAGTAACTCATGATATGTGAACCATTATAAATGTTAAACCTTCATGAACTATTACTTAGATTCTAAATTAATCATTATATTTGAATTTTGTTCTTTTGATTTTTCGGTCAAACAATGCATTCTCACTATAGAGATTTTGGAGACAACAAAATACTATAAAGAAAACATTATATACCATACAATCATTGAAGTAAAACATATTTTAAAACTCATTTTAAAAAATTAGGCCTAAGCCTTTGCAAAAATATCAACATTTACTTTACAAGCTTTGGGAAAAAAAGTAGTGAGTGAGCATATTTGGCAAGTTGATAAGCCCAAGAAACAAAGATGCAGAATGTGCTGTGTATTTTATGCAATTTTATTATATATATTTGCATTGGATATTTTTATCATTTTTTTTTACTGGTGATATGAAGCAATTCCTCTTTTAAATATATTTATAACCAGAAGAAAACGTAAATTAAACCTAAAGAATGCATGTATTTCACTAATCATTCTAGACACAAATATTTTAGTCTTTCAAATGTTTAAATAAGAACCACATTTAAAGTAAAGCACAATGGCAGAAATGTATGTGTTTTTTTTTTTTTTTTCTGTATCTTTAAGTCGCCAGTAGAGAACCTATAACACAAATCAGACATGAGCAAACTAAATGATTAAAGTATCATAGATATATACCAGCCTGTCATCAAACCAACACAGTGTTTGGAATTAAACTTTCACTTTCCAAACAAATCTGTGAATCCTGAACATGATACAGTGGTGAAATATTTGGTCCTCAAAAGACTACGAAGCCAGACTGCTCTTCATTACCATCTGGTGGCTACTGCATGGAGTGGCATTAAACATAATTTTAAGAGAGAGTTAAAGGAAGTGAATGTCATAAGAATAGAAGGAGGACCTCAATAGTATTGATTAATATTGAAAATGCATGAGGATAAATATCAGAGAAGGATTTGGGACTTTACCATAGAAAAGTATACCACAAAAAGTTATTTATTGGAAACAGTTTACAGTGAGCGAAAGTTGAATGTTTGATTTATGGATAGCATAAAACTTCCAAATCACTCCTATTTGCTTTATAATAAAAAAAAACTTTGTTCTTTTAGTGATAAATTCTATGTAGCAAATTGTCTGAATCTACTAAAGCTTTCAGTCCTCCATGTATCTTCACGTGTCACTTGCCTCAGAAGTACTCTTTTCTATTTTATCTACCTGGAAAACACTTACATATCTTTAAAATTTAGATTAAGTGCACCTCACTTGTGAAATCTACTTCCTCCCAGGTAAGGGTTTTATTATCTGTCTCTACAGACTGTTGTACTTCTGTGGACCATTTGCCCAATGGCTTCTTTTCATGACTGACTTTCTCAAGGACGGGGATGACGTTTTATTTATTCTTGTAAGACCCAAGTTCTAAGCATTTAATATGCTTATGTAAGGAATGAATCCAGGAGGAAGTTCATTGTTATTTAGGAAATAAATAACAATATTTTAAGCCAAAAGAAACCTCTCACATTTCAGACTTGACAGACACTGAGACAAGGGACAAATTTAGGTTTTGGAGAAAGTAAATGTCCATATTGACATTCAAGTTTCCCACTTCCATCACAGAATTACAAAGCCAAAACAGAACCAGAGAAATCATCTAGTTCTGCTACATTCTTTTAAGTATGGGAATGAGGCTCAGAGAAACGACATGATTTTCCTAAGTTTCTATAATTGCTAACTACCAGAATCAGGACTGGAATCCCAGTCTTCTGACTCTTCCTCCAGTGAGGCATGTATTCTGCTGATTTAATCTCTGACTTCCCTTAAGAGGAACCTTAGGTCTAGGAAATTGGGCTTTGAACCTAAAATGCAATGCCCTTTCAGTAATTCAATCCTATTCTTGATCCATGTCAGCTCACACATATTTACAGGCAAGTTAGGAAATCATTAATTATGTTTTGCGGGATTACAATAATATATTTAAAACGTTCTTTTGTTGTTTTGTTTGTTTTTTGTTTTTGTTTTAGATGGAGTATTGCTCTGTCACCAGGCTGGAGTGCAGTGGTGCGATCTCAGCTCATGCAACCTCCACCTCTTGGGTTCAAGCGATTCCCCCTGCCTCAGCCTCCCGAGTAGATGGGACTACAGGCGCGTGCCACTAAGCCTGTCTAATTTTTTAGATTTTAGTAGAGACGGGGTTTCACCATGTTGGCCAGGTTGGTCTCGATCTCCTGACCTTGTGATCTGCCTGCCTCGGCCTCTCAAAGTGCTGGGATTACACGTGTGAGCCACCGTGCCTGACCTACAATAATATATTTAAAACTTTCTTAAAGTTCTTTAATTTTTCCCAGTGGTTACAATTCTAGACACTGATTCTAAGAAAATGACAAGACACTTATGTCAAGATTATAAGCATGATGAGCAATAGAGCATCATTATTAATACCTTTTATTTTTAGTTTTTATGGGTACATGGTAGGTGTATTTGTTTATGGGGTACATGAGATATTTTAATACAGGCATGCAATGCATAATATTAATACTTTAGAAAAAAAAAAGAATAGATTCCCTGGTATAATTTCCGATGTCTTTGGCTATTAAGGGATATACTTTGGGGCTGAATGGGAAGAGTTTGAGATGCTCAAAACACACCTTGCTTTTTGACTGCATATTCCACCTACGGGTGAGGCCAAACACTTGATTTAAAACACAAACAAACAGACAAACAAACAAACAAAAAACAGATGATACAGTCTCTTCGAGTCTGTTAAGATAGGTAGTTTATAATCCAGAATCGGTTTTATTCTGTCAATGTGTATTTGATGCCATATCATCTAGTTTTTCCACATTTAAAAATTATACTTCTAGGAAAAACAATATGTTTGCTATTTGAAGTTTAATACTTATAGTTTCAATAGTTTTGTGTTTCCTCGAAGGTCAATGGCATGCAGTGATTTGTGATTGTTGCTAAGGCATATATAGAAACAGTGAATTCTGAGAGGCTAAGGAGCAGGCAGATGCAATCACCTAGATGGAGAGAGAGCCAAAGCCAAGAGTGGGCCTAGGGGGAGGCCAGACACACCTGGCTTTATGACTCCTAGGGTTAATGTCCCAGATGCAGAAACTTTCCTGAAGTGATTTTTAAAAATGGTTCTCGGTATGGCCAGGCACAGTGGCTCACGCCCGTAATCCCAGCACTTTGGGAGGCCAAGGCGGGTGGATCACGAGGTCAGGAGATCGAAACCATCCTGGCTAACACGGTGAAACCCCGTCTGTACTAAAAATACAAAAAATTAGCCGGGCGTGGTGGTGGGCGCCTGTAGTCCCAGCTACTCGGAGAGGCTGAGGCAGGAGAATGGTGTGAACCCGGGAGGCGGAGCTTGCAGTGAGCCCAGATTGCGCCACCGCACTCCAGCCTGGGTGAAAGAGCGAGACTCTGTCTCAAAACAAACAAACAAACAAAAACAAACAAACAAACAAAAAACTGTTCTTGGTGAGGAAGTGACCATCCAGTGAGATTTTAAATGTCACTGTATGCTGAAAATGTAGCAAACTTGTGGTTTGAGCACAGTATCTGATAAGGATCCCTTTGATGCTAAAAGAGAAAGTAGTAAAGCAGTGCAAACATTTCAGTCATAAAGTAAAAACTATCCGCAGTCTCTCTTAACTTATAGTCGGCTTTTTAAAAGCCTCCTGAAGATCCAAGGACTAAAAATGTCCTTTTTGTCAATCACAGAGAACTTTAGGTCTCCCTCTGCAAGTTCTCCAAAATTAGGAACAAGTGCTTCGGCAACGGCTACCAAATTTCTTTACCTAACTCTTAAAGAGTCAACTTGTAACATATGGGGCTTAGCAAAATTGCGCCTTCATTTAATTTGTCCTCTACTCTGGCTTATTTGCAGCCAAACTTTCAGCATTTTAACCTTTGTCTTATGAATACACATGTCTTCTTTCTTCCCTTCTTTCATTTCTTCTTGTGCTTATTTTTTTATTTACTTAAAAACTTGGAAGTACCTGATGTGAGGATGCTCTTGTTATTCTGTTTTTTCACATCTTCTAATAAAGAAGCAATAATTTCTTTTGTTTTATCTTGCTTGATAAAAATCAGATACTATTTTTCTGACTCATTTTGACATTCTTTGACAATGGAATCCCTTCCATTAGATCATTTACGACAGAATTATGACAAAAAGGTGTTTTTCTCTGTCCCTGATATATTGAATTATGACTACAGATTTTGATTTTAGATCGGGTTCGTCTTTCAAAAATTTCATAAGGCTACCAATCTTTCACAGACAGACCCTTCATTATGTTATGCTGAAAGAGTCGGGCTCTTGGGAAAGATATTTATTGTAATAAAATAATACTATACATATATAATACATATAATACAGAGTGCATATTCCCACAGAGTTTGCAGTACCAAAAAATTAAAAATGTTTTTAAAATTTTCCTATAATGATCATAAGATGGAACTATTTTCTTTTATAGGTCAGGCACATCTATTGCATCTATAATGTGTCTTATATCATGAATACAAAATTATTCCAAAATCAAATTGCTTCACTTGCATTTTATTATAGTGACTTGAATTATGATAAGATGTGTAGCTATAAAAATACTGTTTTTCAAGTGGAGAATTATAGAGTCCAAGAATCAAAATCGTTATATCTAGGTTTAGCATAAGGTTCTGTAACTAACATGTTATTTTCAACATATTTGGCTTTTCTTGTAACACAAAGTTTTGCTATGTGTGAACTCTAACAGGAACAAGTGAGATTAAGTGAGACAAATAGACAAATATTTCAACAATTGCATTATATATAAAAGTAAATGCTGCAGTTAAAGACAAAGATTGCCACACTGAATAACAAAACCAATCTTAAGTGTACTTAAAAGAGATAAACTTTAGGCTGGGGATGGTGCCTCAAGCCTGGGATTCCAGCACTTTGGGAGGCGGAGGCAAGTGGATCGCTTGAGCTCAGGAGTTTGAGACCAGCCTGGGCAACATGGCAAAGCCCACAAAAAATTAGCCAGGCATGGTAGCATGTGCTTGTTGTCCCACCTACTTAGGAGGCTGAGGTCGGATGATTGCTTGAGCCTAAGAGGCCGAGGCTGCAGGGAGCCGTGATCGTGCCACTGCACTCCAGTCTGAGTGATAGAGCGAGACCCTGTTTGGATTTAAAAAAAAGAAAAAGAAAAGAAAATATATAAACTTTAAATGTAAATACAGAAAATTTTAAGGTGAAGTACACATCATCTGTCATTATATTAATATCCAGCAAAGGATGCTTTATCTGTAAAATGTATTATTAAAGAGAGATACTTCAAAGTGGTAAAGGGGTAAACCCGTCAGAAAGATCTAATAATTCTCAATTTATCTGAACCTCAATTAATAGCTTAAAAAACTAAAGAACACATTGACAAAACTAAGATCTCTAATTATAGTGGGATGTTTTAACATACGCTTCTCGGTAACTAAAGGAACAAGCAGATGACAAACGTAGTAAAGGCATAGATGATTTTAATAGCACTGTTAACAAACTGGACTTCACCGACATAGGGAGAATGCTGCACCTATATATATTCTTTTCAAACGACAGGTAACATTATCTCAAGTTGACCACATGCTGGGTTTTAAAGCATGCCAAATAAAGAATGAAGAATGTCAAGGAATAGAAATTGTACCAAGAATGTTCTCTGACCATTGTGAAATTAATCTTGAAGTCAATAGCAATAGATAACCAGAGAATCTTTCTAAAGAATGAAGAAAAGCTGGGGCAAGAGGTCGGATAGGGGGGACAGATAACAAGGAGATGTAAGCCTTACTAAGACATTTGTATTCTAACATCATTGAGTACCATTAAAGGATGTATACCTTGACTATATATATATATAGTCAAGTTTGTATTTTTAAATAGTCATTCTGGTTGCAGCTGAGATGCCAGGGAGGAATGATTGTGAGATTAGGTAAATAATGTTTGGGAGTGAAGAGAAGTATAGAGACAGGCAGGCCAATTTACCCTTACACTATTATAGATGAGTGTGGTTGCTTGAACTGGAATAGTGGCAGTGGAGATAGAAATAAGAGGAAAGATTAGAGAAATATTTAGGTGGCGAGATGGGCATTGTTGGTATTTGTTAACAAGAAATGACTCCCAGATTTTTGTCTTGGTTACATGCTTGAGTGTTGTCATTCATTAAATACAGAATACAGGAAGTTGGAGGGCAGAAAACTAGAGATGATCATTGTGGGACAACCAAAGGTGCCCTATAGTCACTTAGAACAGTGCTCTGTACCTAAAATATATATTTGAAATGATAAATGGTAAATAAGACATGGGCTAGATGAGATTCTACAAAGAAATAATAGAAGAGAGTAGAAAGTTTGTGTTAGAATATAAGGAATGCCAACTGTAAAACTTCTAATATTGACTATCATTTGAGGAAAAAATAAAATATGTTACCTTTTTTTTTTTTTTCTTGAGATGGAGTCTCACTCTATTGCCCCGGCTGGAGTGCAGTGGCATGATCTTGGCTCACTGCAACCTCTGCTTTTCAGGTTCACGTGATTCTCCTGCTTCAGCCTCCCAAGGAGCTGGAATTACAGGCTTCCACCACCACACCCAGCTAATTTTTTTTTTTTTTGTATTTTTAGTAGAGATGAGGTGTCACCATGTTGTCCAGGCTGGTCTTGAACTCCTGACCTCAAGTGATTCACCCGCCTTGGCCTCCGAAAGTGCTGGGATTACAGGTGTGAACCACTGCACCCAGCTAATATTTTAACCGGACTTTTAAAAATACCAACATTATTAACTGTAGTTCACCCTGTCATGCTATCAGATACTACATCTTTTTTTTTTTTTTTTTTTTGAGATGAGTCTCGCTGTGTCGCCCAGGCTGGAGTGCAGTGGCTGGATCTCGGCTCACCATCTCCCGGGTTCACGCCATTCTCCTGCGTCAGCCTCCCGAGTAGTTGGGACTACAGGTGCCCGCCACCACGCCTGGCTAATTTTCTGTATTTTTAGTAGAGATGGGGTTTCACCGTGTTAGCCAGGATAGTCTCCATCTCCTGACCTCATGATCCACCCGCCTCGGCCTCCCAAAGTGCTGGGATTACAGGCGTGAGCCACCGCGCCTGGCCAGATACTACATTTTGTTCACTCAATATTTTTGTATATAAATATGAAATAAAATATAAATATATTCAAAATATTTATTAATTAAATTTTATATAAATTATGTATATATAAAAGTTAAATATATGTTTTTGTGTCAAAACATCACATTTACCACACAAAATATATACCATTATGTACCCATAATAATTAAAAATTTAAAAATACTACCATTATAATGTATTTGCCTTACAGGCTTATCTATATAATTGTAAAGAATAACACCTAAAATTAATGCATTAACACAGGTAATCAACACTATCTACCAAGTTTAATGTGCTTACATTAAGAACAGCATCAATTTTAGTTTTTTTAAGAAGAAAAAAATAGAACTTGAGAGCCAGCAAGTCCAGTTATAGAAACCATGTTTATGACCATTGACAAGAGGCCTCTGGGTGGCCAGATGATGTCAAAATCATATGATAGCATAAAATCCATACAATTGTGGATTATCTCCAAAGACGCTCAGGAATTTGATTGTAGGAGTGGAGAAGTTAATTGGTTGAGGTGATTTAAGTTGGGGGGTTTTAGGGCCTGTCCACTGGATAAGGAGAAGTGTGTCAAAAACATTATGTATTGAGCACAGAGTGATTGAGGTAGTACTCAACAGGTGGTCTCCATCCTGGAACAGAAATAAATAAAACCAAGAATGTGACGATGATGGTCACCATTTGATAAGCAATGGAAAGTTTAATCCTTGCTTAAGAGATGAGAACCTGAGGGGTTAAGTAACAAAATAAAAATCACATCTAGTCAGTTAATGGTAGTTAGCAAGGTCTCCTGCCTCCTACTCTAATAGTCTGTGAATGATTGCATAACAATGATTGTGTTGCATACTAATGAAGGAAATATGGTAAGCAGTGCACAGCTTACTTTATTTTGTCAATGCAAATAAATATGATCAACTCAAATGTTGCCACATTTCCCAGTAACTTTTTTTATTGTGAAATTATCATGCCATCACCATATATCCTTATTATGTAGCAAAGTTCCTGAATCTTCCTCCCCAAAGCTGGAATGTTGTTGGCTCTGACCTAGTGTCATCCTGACTCCTGAACTTCTCAGCTGCTTCACTTTTGGAACATTGCTTCCCAACTCTGGATTTTAGTGTCATTTGCAAACTGAGGATGATGATAGTGCCTATTTCATAGGATTTTTAACAAAGATGAAATGTGTTAATACATGTTAAAACTATTTGAAGAGTTGCTGGAACATAGTTAGCACTAACAAAGTGTTAGTTCTATTAATAACTCACACATTGGATTTTTGAACCTGACACTTTTTTTTTTTAAACTCATTGCCACTGACAGAGAGTCCTTCTGCAGCTAGAGGTAAAAATCTTAAAAGTGTTAAAACGTTAGAGAGTTAACACATTGGTGTGAATAAGTTTTAGTCAAAGTGAAAGTGAAAGCATTAGACTAGTTGCAGTTTCAATGGTAGATGAAGTTCAAAGGTCAAAGTACCTAAAAATTGAGAGGAAATGCAGCTGTGTGGGAAACATTAGCAGAAGAAGGTGGGAAGGCCCAGGAACAAACTTCAAAGACTTTCCTGTTTTGCCCAAGGCCTCACCTTATCATTGTTGCTGCAAAAATAAGGCCACAGGTATGAGCTGGACCTAGACCTGTGATCCCACTCAGGACTGAGGGAGCTGCAGTAGGTATTAAACCCAGTTGTGAACTGTCTGGGCGGCAACTACTGAGAAAAATGGACAGCAAAAAGGATGTGAGCTGAACCAAGGACTTCTACCTTGGGTACTGCTTGCCTGGGGCCAAAAACTAGGTGCAAGAATGGATAAGGGTAAGGTCCCAAGTGGGGCCAAATGGTTTTGTTTGACCATTTGGGAAACAGAAACATATCAGACTCAGACTCAGAGGCCAAGCTGCTCCCAAAGAGATCATTTGTGGGCATGCACATCTGTTCTGGTATGTTCCAGTCGTGGAACATACAATGAGATCTTATAATCTCTCATTTGCAGTGTTACCTCTATAATGTATTATGTATCCTTATATTATTGGAACTGGTTGTGAATGTCCTATTCTGCACTTTTACAATTTCCATAGTTTCATGATAGATTTTAATAGCTACTAAGGTAAAATCTTCCACTTTGCTTTCTACAAACACTTGCAGCTAGCTATTCTTTGCCCTGGGTTTGTCAATATAAATTTTCAAAATGTCATCGTTATAAAAAACCTGTCAATATCTAAATCTAACACTATTGTCATGTTTGTATTATAGGATAAGCACTATTGACATCTTCTTTTATGTTTTATAAAGCAAATTTTTTTTTTCCTGTCCTACACTTTTACAATACTTCTGATCACCAAAATGTGTAGTGTTTCCCCCTCTCTCCCCACCAGCCTCCCATACCTAGCAATTCTCCACTTCTGGGTAGGACACCAACTGGGTATCCTACAATTTAATTTAACTCTGACACTATTTACCTCGAAATAGCATCAGATCTCACAGGTTAAGGACTTAGATTCTCCTCCTTTTTTAATGTCCAAACTGAAAATAAATATGATATATTAATTCAGAAGTTAAATATATGATTCTGAAGCAAGAGAAGAGTTAAAACCACAGGTTTAAATTTGAGAAAAATTGCCATATAATTGGTAATTAAATCTAGGATATAGATAAGATACTCTATGAAAAAGGTATAGAATAAGGCTATAGAAAGACATAAGATGAAGTTTGGGAAACTATAGTATTTAGTAGCTTTATTTATTTATTTATTTATTTATTTGTTTATTGAGACGGAGTCTCGCCCTGCCTCCCAGACTGGAGTGCAATGGCACAATCTTGGCTCACCACAACCTCTGCCTCCCAGGTTCAAGTGATTCTCCTACCTCAGCCTCTCAAGTAGCTGGTATTACATGCACACGCCACCACACCAGGCTAATATTTTGTATTTTTAGTAGAGACAGGGTTTCACCATGTTGGCCAGGCTGGTCTTGAACTCCTGACCTCATGATCCGCCCACCTCGGCCTCCCAAAGTGCTGGGATTACAGGCGTGAGCCGCTGTATCTGGCCTAGTAGCCATATTTATTATGATGGATCTATAAATGAGACAGAAAAGAAAAGGCAGAGATTTAAGAGGACGTATAATAATATAGAATAACAAATAGTATGTTTCAAAGAGGGTTAGGTTGATCAAATTAATAGTGTTGAATATGACTGAGAATTTAAGGATAAAGAGAAATAGAAAATATTCATTATATTTGAGGGAGTAACTATTATATATGTCAACAATGTAATATCCTTAATTGATTAGCCTAAATAACAATGGATTAGTCCAAACAAGACTCCTTTTCTTTTTTTTCAACAGTGACTCTTCCACATTGGAAAGCAAAATTATGAGACTCTGGGATGTTGTGGCCTCTGGCTTTTAACTACACTAAAGTGAGATCTCAGCATAAAGGCTTCCTTTACTGAGATGCAAAAACGACACCAAATGGTTTCAAAGCAATAATTGGAAAGTATTGCCAATAATTGTTTACCTTAATTTGTAAAGATTATCAATATGTTATATAAACAATGGGCAAGCATGAGCTAATTTTACGTTTACTATCTGCGATCAACAATATAATACATTGAAGCTTTACTATTTATCCATATAGTCCCTGCAAATATTTATTTATTCATTTTGTTCTTAATTTATTCAAACATATTTTTGAGATCCTACAACATACCAGGATTTTTGCTATATTCTGTCATTGACAGTCTTCCTAGAGGTCATAATCTAGTAGAAAAAATATATTCAGCTAACAATAGAACTATGGTAAAAGTGTACAAATAGAGGTTTTGGCCAAATGCCACAGCAGCTGGAGTATTAGTGAGGACTACACCTTGAAAGTTCACAAGGATGAGATGGGCAGAAAAGCACTGCAGATAGAGGATGCAGCAGGTGAAAGCCTTGCTTCTGGCTTACACAGAAAATAGGAGTATATCAGTGCTAGTTAAACACTGGGTACATAGTAATAAGGGAGGGGTTCAATGAAGAAAAAACAATAGAAATAATGTAGGTTAGAGAGAGGGAGATGGTTCCCTTCTTACCCGGGTATAGCATGTTGCTTTAAACAAAACGTGAACCAGGCTGCAAAAGCCAAAAATTCTTTAGAAAATGCTGCTTTCAGGCTTTGCCCTATAAAAAGTCATATTCTCAACTACTGAATAAAAAAGCAAATTCTATTATCTTTTTCTTTCCTGTCATTAAGATTTTTCCATCTCTTTTAATAATGTGTAACAAAAATTTTTGAAAATCCCTGTTTGACTTGATCACTAAAGTGATATAGTGACACTTTAGTCAATCATAGAATTGCTTAATAATTTTATGGATAAAAGGAAAATGAAATCCGGAAATGTGCTTTACCGTCCTCTAGGTGACAAAATTTATATCTGTGCAGATTATTTATTTATTTATTTATTTATTTATTTTTCTATCTGAGACAGAGTCTCACTCTGTCACCCAGGCTGGAGTCCAGTGGCACAATCTTGGCTCACCGCAACTTCCATCTCCTGGGTTCAAGCGATTCTCTTGCCTCAGCCCCCTGAGCATCTGGGATTACAGGCACCGACCACCATGCCCAGGCTAATTTTTGTATTTTTACTAGAGACAGGGTTTCACCTTATTGGCCAGGCTGGTCTCCAACGCCTGACCTCAGGTGATCCACTGACCTCGGCCTCCCAAAGTGCTGGGATTACAGGACTGAGCCACTGTGCCTGGCCTGTGCAGACGATTTAATGAACAAAATGATGTCTTTCTGTTTAAATGAGGGTAGAATCAGTTTTTGAACTAGGCGCTAAAATATCCAACCTGTTATAATTAGAAACTTTAACTTTTAATAAATAACAAACTTTTAAAAGCAGAAATTGAGAATACAAAAATTAATACTCTTCTTATATTGTAGGAAGTGATAATAAGGTATTTAGAAAGAGACGCTGTAGAGTTAAATGACCTGACAAGTAATTCCAGATCTGCAATTTACTACATGTGCAGCCTTCTCCATGTTTTATAGTTTATGTGTTTATGAAAGTGTTGAGTCAGATTTTTTAATTCCCTGCTTGTGTTAACATTCAAGTCTAAAGGATTGCTTGAGATCATGATTTTGATATGACACAACTGTCAGGGAACAGTATTATGACTCTGGCAGCTATGTGAAATTACACTAACTTAAATTGTAGCTGATGGTTGCATTACTCACATTATTTGCTCAAACTCCTTGGACAACTGAAAATAAACATTTTCTTAACTGAGCAGTATATATCATTTAACTTAAAGGAAACACTGGGAAATATGAGATAGACTTCTTTGAGAATTGTACTGTGACAACCACTGTAAGAAGCCACCAAAGGGCTAAATCCAAATAAAGAAATAAGAAACACATTGGAAACAAACAAAAGCCTATAAAACAGGAAAGAGTAGCTGTAACCAGGAAAGTTACAAAATCCAATGATTCATTTTTTCACACTCACACACACACACACACAAGCATGATGGCTTCTAGTTTTACCACTGAATCTCTGGAATATTGTCAAGATACATAAATTTTTGATGACCTAACACCCTCACTGTGACTATTTTATGAACAGCATCTGACTCATCTCTCAATCAAAATTTTGCACACTGCTTTGAAGCTGTGGAGATATTCATCCACAGATTGTTAAGGAGAAGTTCAGAATATGGCTAGAAAACTGGTTATTCTCTTTTAGAACTCAAATCATTAAATTGTTGTTAAATTCAGATTTTCAGATTTGAATTATTGACTTTTCTCTTTCAAAATAAAATCTATTACCTTTTCTATTGTTATTCATGTTTTCATTTAGTTTTTCCTGCTTTAAAATGAGTTTTCTTTTCTTCTTCTTTCTTCTTCTTCATCGTTGTCGTCCTCCTCCTCTTCTTCCTCCTCCTCCTTCTTCTTCTCCCTCTTCCTCCTCCTCTTCTCCTTCTCCTTCTCCTTCTTCTTCTTCTTATTCCTCCCCTTTCTCTTCTTCTTCTAGTCCTCCTCCTCTTCTTTCTTCTTCCTTTTTCCTCCTCCTCCTCCTCCTTCTTCTTCTCTTCTTCTTCTTTCTTTTTTTTTTTGTTTTGGAGAGACAGGCTCTCCATATGTTGCCCAGGTTGGTCTTGAACTCCTGGCCTCTGTCTGGCCTCAAGTCATCCTCCCACCTCAGCCTCCCAAAGTTCTGAGATTACAGACAGGAGCCACCATGCCCGGCCTTCTTTTCTTCTTTAACAAATAATCACCTTACATCTAGTCAATGTTAAATTGCTAATGTCTCTGGTTCTTAGTAGTAAGACTAATGCTACAAAAACAATATGATAATGTCAGAAATCTACTATTTTAAAATATATGGTTGACCTTTTTACAATATAGAAGTTAGGGGCCCTGACCCCCCAGGCAGTTGAAAATCCGTGTGTGATTTTTGACTACTCAAGAACGTTACTGATGCCTACAGTTGGCCAGAAACCTTACTGATAACACAAGCAGTTGATTGACACATAGTTTATGTATGACGTGCATTGGGTACTGCATTCTTACACTAAAATAAGCTAGAGAAAGAAAATGTGATTAAGAAAATCATAAGGAAGACAACATACGTTTATTATTCACTAAGTGGAAGTGGATCGTCATAAAGATCTTCATCTTCATTGTCTTTACATATGAGTAGGCTGAGGTGGAGGAAGAAGAGGGTTTGATTTTGTTGTCTCAGGAATGGCAGAGGTGGAAGAAAATCCGCGTATAAGTGGACCTGTGCAATACACATCCATGTTTTTCAAGAGTCTTGTATTTTTTCTTCATCATTTTGCTCTTATCTTTACTGACAATTTGTAAACTGTATATACATCACTAACTTTTAAGAAATGTATTTTCTCTGAAAATATATTAAACTCTTCATTTAAGACTTTTAATGAGATCAAATGAAAATAATTTGACACTCCAGACCTCAAAACTCAAGACCTCAAAATCCACTAAACAACAGCACTGAAAAATATGCATTTCTCATCTGACTAATGGTAACTTCCTTGTGGCCTCATATTGGTTGATCTATCAACATTAATTTTTCCTAGATGCTTGACCCTTTTCCTAGATGCTTGACCCTTTTCCTAGATGCTTGACCCTTTTCCTAGATGCTTGACCCTTTTCCTAGATGCTTGACCCTTTTCCTAGATGCTTGGCTCTTCACTTGGCTCTCAGCACACCTCATTCTTCTGGTTTTCTTTCTACCTGTTCCTTCTTTGTCACTCTTTCTAGTTTCTTTTTGTCTATCCTAACCTCAAAAGTTTGAAAGGCCCAACATACCTGGAATTTCCTTCCTTTTCCACCTATGCTCGCAATATTATTGAAATTATGCAGTGTGTTTCATTAAGCACTATATTAGTTTGCTAGGACTGCCATAACAAAATACCAATTGTGGCTTGAACAATGGAAATTTAATTTTCTCATCGTTCTGGAGGCTGAAAGTCCAAGATCAAAGTGTCAGCAGGTTTACTTTCTCTCTCTTTCTCTCTCTCTCCTTCCTCCCTCCCTCTTTCCCTCCTCTTTCTTTCTTTCTCTCTTTCTTTCTTTCTTTTTCTTTCTTTCTTCTTTTTCATTCTTTCTTTCTTTTTCTTTCTCTCTTTCTTTCTTTCTTCCCTTCTTCTTTCCTTCTTTCTTTCTTTCACGGGCTCTCACTTTGTTGCCCAGGCTGTAGTTCAGATCTCAGCTCACTGTAACCTCTGCCTCCCAGGCTCAAGGAATCCTCCCACCTCAAACCTCTCTAGTAGATAGGAAAACAGGCACATGCCACCACACCTGGCTAATTTATATATATATATATTTTGTAGAGACAGGGTTTCACCATGTTGCCTAGGCTGGTCTCGATCTTGGACTCAAGCAATCCACCCACCTCAGCCTCCCAAAGTGCTGGTATTACAGGCATGAGCCACTGCGCCCAGCCAATTTGGTTCCTCTTGAGGTCTCTGTCCTTGGTTTGCAGATGGCTGCCTTCTCCTTGTGTCCTCACATGGCCTTTCCACTGTGCGTGAACAGGTATGGTGTCTCCTCTTTTTATAAAGACACCAATCATGTTTTATTAGGACCCCAACTTTTCTGACCTCATTTAACACTGATTATTTCTTTGAAGAGTACTTCTTCAAATATAGTCACATTCAAGGATAGGCCTTCAACTTGTGAATTTGGGGGGAACAATTCAATTCATACGAATAGTATCTATATGCTGCTAGCTTTCAAATGTATACTTCCAACCAAGGCCTCTTCCTTGATATGGAGTTACCCCACTGCCTACTCAGAATTCCCACTTGGATTTCTAATAAACATGTTAAACTCAACATGTTTGAAATTGATTTACAATGTAAGCCTTCCCCAAACTGTTTATCAACATCCTCACCATCTCAGAGAATGGCAACACTTCCATTTACTCAGCTCGAAGTTATTGGAGTCATCTTTTTCTCACCTCTTTTCCTCACATCTATATCCTCTCTCTCAAGAAGTCCTGTTAACTATAGCTTCACAATATATCTGGAATATGACCACTTTTCATCACCTCTACTACTACTGTAATTTTCCCTCTTGGATTACCGACTTAACTTTTTCCACCCTTGCCCTCTAATAGTCTATATTCTAGAGTAGCTAGAGTGCTTCTGTTAAAAGGCAAATCAGATCATGTTATTTTATATCAAATCCTTCCACTGGTTTTCCATCTTAGAGTGAATGCTTCAAGTCTCTGACTCACCTCCTGTTACTTTTTCTGCCTCTCACTCTGCTCTAGTCACACTGGCCTCCTTAAACAGACCAGACACATTCCTACTTCAGTATCTTTGCACTTGCTGTTTTCTGTTGGTAGTGCTCTTTGTCAACATATTTACAAGGCTCAATCCATTGCTAACTGCGGTTCTTTACTCAAATGTCACCTTTTTATACAGGTCTTCCTTAACCACTCTTTCTACTTTTCAACAAAAAAACCCTCCACAGATTCCTATCTGCCATGATCTGATTTAATTTTTCTCTCCTATCACCATCTAAACGTATCATATACGTAACATATCTGTCTTGCTTATGGCCCATCCTCTTTACTAAATATTGCTAAATTTATTTATTTATTCATCTATTCAACAAGCATTTATTGCATATCACTTTTGTGCCAGACAGAATACCAGATAAGTGAGAAACATTAGTAAGTTTTAAAAAAGGTTATTTTCCTCATAGCACTTTGATTTAGTGGTTTTATTATAAGAATGTATGTGCTAATGATAAACAGCTGTGATACTCTGCCATGTGTGGACACAGGAAATGCTAAACTACTAGGAATAGAGGAATCATGATGAAGCTGGAAACAAAAAGAAGGTAATCAAGGCAACCCACAGAAATGGCTGTGCTTTCGGATCCTCTGCAGGTATGTTTATCTTCAAAAATGTGTGGTCTTCTCTTGACTATTCCAACTTTTTTTTACTCATCTACTATCTCAGTTCTTTCTTTTTCTGGGAGAATTATCTGTTCATCAATATTTAAATATTTCATTCTCTATCTTGTGCCTTTTCTTAATCAGAAAGAGTATAGCAAAACAGTTGATAATATTGAGTTGTGATTTTGACTTTGTGGGCTTGAACTCTGGTCTTGTTATGTCTAAGCTATGTGACCCACAACAAGTTACTTTTCCCATCTGCTCCTCCTTTTAAGAAATCAAAAAAAATAATATTACCAGAGCTTAGATATGTTAGGTATGAATGACTTACTATACAAAAAAGACATAAAATGGGGCCTGGAACAGAGTAAGCACTCAACAAATTAGAGGTTTTATTTTTAATTCCTATTTCCTAGTAAAGAATTATGGCTTATTTAAAATATCTTCTTCCTGCTTCATCAAAATTGATAAACCTCATAGCTCCTCCTCTAACTAATAATTAGTTTTTGCACCTCTTGTCTACAGCTTCAGAATAATTTTTTTTTTTTTTTTTTCTTGAGACGGAGTCTCGCTCTGTCGCCCAGGCTGGAGTGCAGTGGCACAATCTCGGCTCACTGCAAGCTCCACCTCCCGGGTTCACGCTATTCTCCTCCCTCAGCCTCTCCCAGTAGCTGGGACTACAGGCGCCCGCCACCATGCCTGGCTAATTTTTTTGTATTTTTTAGTAGAGACGAGGTTTCACCATGGTCTCGATCTCCTGACCTCGTGATCCGCCCGCCTCGGCCTCCCAAAGTGCTGGGATTACAAGCGTGAGCCACCACGCCCGGCCCCAGAATAATTTTTTTTTAACAATTGCTTTAAATTTCACAGCACTCTACTTAAAAATTGGAGAATATTTTATTTTACTGGTTTATTTGCTTCTCACTTTATTTTTTGTGTTAATTACTTCTTTCCTGTATTAATGCTTTGTTTTCCTGTAGTAATCCTTATGTATTTCTTGCTAAAAGGATCTAATGGGGCAAAATGTTCTTAGTCCTTTTATGTCTAAAAATGATTTTATAGTGCCAACACAACTGAATGTTAGTTTTTTAGAGTATAAAATTAGCACTTCAAAGTCATTTTTCCTCAGAATTTTAAAAACATGCTTCATTGTTTCTGGTACTAATTTTACTGGCCAAAAGAATGACAAATTACTCTTTTTTCTATGTAGATAATATCATTTATTTTTCTCAAGAGTGTTTTAGATGTTTTTCTTTATCCATAATGTTCCAAAATTTCATCAGAATATGACTAATTAATGCTGTTTAACATTCAATCACATCAGAGAAATGCAAATCAAAATGACAATGAGACGTCATCCCACCCCAGTTAATATAGCTTAGATCCAAATGACAGGCAATAACAAACGCTGATAAGGATGTGGAGAAAAGAGAACACTTGTACACTGTTGGTGAGAGTGTAAATTAGTACAATTACTGTGGAGAACAGTTTGGAGGTTCCTCAAAAAACCAAAAATTGAGCTACCATATGATCCCACAATCCCACTGGTAAGTATTTATCCAAAAGAAAGAAAATCAGTATATTAAAGAGAGATCTCCACTGCTGTGTTTGCTGCAGCACTGTTTACAATAGCTAAGGTTTGGAAGCAACCTAAGAGTCCACAACAGATGAATGGATAAAGAAAATGTGGCACATATACACAATGGAGTACTATTCAGCCATAAAAAACAATGAGAGCCAATCATTTGCAGTGACATGGATGGAACTGGAGATCATTATGTTAAGTGAAATAATCCAGGGACAGAAAGACAAACATCACATGTTCTCACTTATTTGTGGGATCTGAAAATCAAGACAATTGAACTCATGGACATAGAGAGTAGAAGGATGGTTACCAGAGACTGGGAAGAGTAGTGGGGGACCTGAGGGGAAGCTGGGATTCGTTAACGGATACAAAAACAGTTAGAAGGAATGAATAAGTCTTACTATTTAATAGCAGAATAAGGAGACTGTAGGCAATAATAACTTAAATGTACATTTTAAAATAAAGAGTGTTATTGGGCTGTTTGTAACTCAAAGGATTAATGCTTGAGGGGATGAATATCCCATTCTGCATCGTTTTTATTTTCTTTATAAAGTTTTGTCTTTCTATTTTTGTTTTTTGGTTATGTGTGTTTTTATTAAAATTGCCACTTTCAAGTCTTATTAAAGTTTGGTCATTTCATAATTATTGAAAAAAGAACTGGAGTATGCAGTTTGTTTATAGGTATATCTTTTGGTTTAAAAATAATATACATTCATGTAGAATTTGGAAAGAAATATATAAAAGTATAAATGAAGAAAAAATAACTGTAGCATTAGCATTCAGAAATAATAGATGAAAATGGTTAGTTTCTTTCTATTCCTTTCACATAACTATAAATGTGGGATTTCACATGTGTAAATAATCACAATAAATGTGATGATTTCACATTGCATGACTACATCAAACATCTTGTGTACCCCACAGGTATATACACTTGCTGTGTACCAACACAAATTAAAAACAGAAAAATGAAAAAAATCGAGCAAGGGTGTAAACTAATAACTGTTGTTATTTTGGGAACATGACTTTTAAAAATTATTTCCTCCCCTTCTTTTTCTCTGTTCTTTTCTTATGCAACTCTTGTTAGATTTTTTGGATCTCTCTTCAATGTGTCTTTACCTTTTGCAATGCCATCTAGATTGTTATTTGTTTCTATTATCTAGCTAACTAATAAAATCTTCTACTGTGCCATTCAACCCATTTATGGAATTTCATTTGAAAATTTACAATTACATTTCAATTTCATAAATCTTAGTTTTTGTTGTTGTTGATTTTTGTTTTCTCCTAATAGTTTGTTCTTCTTGTTGTGTACTCTTGGATGCTTTCATACTTGCTTTAAAGTAGTTTTAGTTTCCATGGGATTTAATTTTCTGCTTCTGGAATTTACTTCCTATCCTTCATAATATTGATTTTTCTTAAAGGTTTGCTGACTTTTTATTATATGTCCATATTTTTATGTGAGGGTTCATATTGAAAAGTATTTTATTTCTTAAGCACAAATTAAAACCATTCCATGACTATGGCTAATACATTTCTAATGACAGGAAGGGGAAGAAATCTGCAATCCCCCAAATCCTCCATCTGATATTTATTCCGCTTTAGTATATAGTAGCAGTGACATGTGACTGAAGAAAATATTTGTTGTTTAAAATGCTGGATGATTTAAGTTTTATCTCTCACAGAGAGGATAGTTTTATTTTTAAAATTTTTTTATTTCCATAGGTTTTTGGGGAAGAGGTGGCATTTGGTTATATGGACAAGTTCCTTAATGATGATTTGTGAGATTTTGGTGCACCCATCACCCGAGCAGTATACACTGCACCCAATTTGTAGTCTTTCATCCCTTACCGCCTTCTGACCCTTTCCTCCTGAATCCCCAAAGTCCGCTGTGTCATTCTTATGCCTTTGCATCCTCATAGCTTAGCTCCCACTTATGAGTGAAAGCATATAATGTTTGGTTTTCCATTCCTGAGTTACTTTATTTAGAATAATAATCTCCAATTCCAGCCACGTTGCTGTGAATGCCATTAATGCATTCCTTTTTATGGCTGAGTAGTATTCCATCATATATATATAGCATCTATATCACATATATATCATATATGTGATATATATATATATGTATATCTCATAATATTTTATCCACTCATTGATTGATGGGCATTTGGGTTGGCTCCACATTTTTGCAATTGCAAATTGTGCTTCTATAAACATGCGTGTGCAAGTATCTTTTTCATATAATGACTTATTTTCCTATGAGTAGATACCCAGTAGTGGGATTGCTGGATCAAATGGTAGTTCTACTTTTAGTTCTTTTAGGAATCGCCACACTGTTTTCCATAGTGATTGTACTAGTTTACATTCCCACCAGCAGTGTAGAAGTGTTCCCTTTTCTGCATCCACGCGAATATCTATTATTTTTTGATTATGGCCATTGTTGCAGGAGTAAGGCGGTATTGTATTGTGGTTTTGATTTGCATTTCAGGGAGAGGATAGTTTTACGAACTTGATTTTTTTTCCACGGAAAGTAATTAGATTATTTCTTAATTAATTGCACTGCCACTATGTCATATTCTCAGTCTAGGTTTTTCTAAATTTTTCTTTAAATCTATCTTAAAATAATTTTAATGACAACAAAATAAAAATGATAGATTAGCAATGTTCTTATCTCAATTCATTAATGAAGAGTATGTATTTAACATGAGGCGGAGTAAAAGAAGTTTTATTTCCCAAACAAATCTCCAAATTTCTTTTGCTAATCTTGTCTTGCTTAGCTGTAAATTGGAAACATACCTCTCACCGTCTTACTCCATTCCTATCCTCTTCTCATTATCCCCTCTCCTCTCACCACTGCACACATCGTTTTTGTTCAATTCTGCCTTTACTACTTCCACTTTTTGGAATGCCATCAACTTTAAAACTCAAAGCCTTTACTTGCGCTTTCCACCTGTTCTAACTCCTCCCAAATTCTCAACTTAGTCAATTTCAAGATCCAGCAGAAAGTTTCAACTCTATCGAGGTGTCTTCCCTGATATTTCAAGGCAAGAAAAAATGTTTTTGCTGGGCGCAAGGGCAGCTACTCTGAAGGCCGAGGTGGGAGGATTTCTTGAATTCAGGAAGTTCGAGATCAGTCTAGGCAACACAGTGAGACCTTAGTGTAAAAATAAATAAATAAATAAAAAGTCCTGTTCTCATTTCTAGCATTTTTTATTATATATTGGTGATTTGGGTGCCGTTGCCCCAATAGTTTGTATCGCTTATTGTTGCATAATTCTAAAAATATTTTTAAATACACTCACGAATAAATGAATTAGCCCAAAGGTGATATGTTTAGCTAGAAAGTGTTCACCGGCTAATCACCGGGTTGTTTCTCTTGTTCTCCAGTTAATATCAGGCACTAAATATTTATTTTATAAAAGAAGATAAAAATTATAGTTTCTACTAAACAACAGTAAACAGTAAAATCTATTTTACCATAAAATATGTAAAAACACATTAACACAGATATAAATGGCAACACTTTTTAGATGATGCTCTACAAGCAATATATTACTGGTGGCAGGCTTAATAGTCATCATTCTCTGTGACTTTTCCTGACCCGCAGCGTTACAGAGACCAACTAGAGGACACAACCCTGCAAATCAGGATTTGCAGAGTACCCTTCATAAGATTCTACTTGGATAGCGTGATCTTCTGTATTCAAATACAAATTCTTTACGTAATTTGGGCTTTTTCTAAAATATAAATCACTCATAACATACGTTACACCCTAAATGCATTTAATTATACAGGAGAAGTTGCAAAAAGCATTTAATTATCTCAGTAGAGGTTAAAATATATTTTATGCTGGCAACATTTTTCATAATTAATAGCATACTAGAAAAGAATGTAAACTGTCATTAGACTATTTGAATTTGAATTTTGTCTCTCACTTTTTGTTTGACCTTGGATAAGTTACTTTCTGTGTTTAAGTGTCTTCACCTTTAAAACAGAACTAATTATATATCCCTACCTCTTAAGATATTATGAGCACTAGATATGTCAAGTGTTTAAAATAGTGCTGATAAATAATAAGCCTATTAAAATGTTAACTATTCTTATTAATGCAATGGTAACATTTTAATAAAAACAATGGCTTAGAACATCTCTTTATTAGTAAGATAGAGCATACATTTTAAAACAAAATATCATATTTATTTGGATAGAATTGTACTTGAAAGGAGCGATGAATATGCTTATTATCACCACAATTTATCAAACAGTAAAAATAACATAAATAATAATTTGAGAAGACATTCCAATAAGTATAAATCTAGAAAAAATTGCAATATGAATTTTTAAGTATAATATGAAAATTGTTACATAACGGGAAGTAAAAATAAAAAGAGGTAAAAATATACTTGGCTTATTACATGATACAAGTTTTATCCTCAAAGGTCCATGCTATAATATATAAATAAGAAGAGCTGAAAAATGCAAAGTGAAAAATGCATTTTCATATAGCTAAAATATATTAAATAACTGGCTATTAATATAACCTGAAACACAAGACTTTCTTTTTTAAAGAAAATAATAATCCCTAGAGGATAAATTGAAATGCAAAAAGTGAAGCAGTACCATTCTTTTTTTTTTTTTTTTTTTTTTTTTTGCAGCTAATAAATGTCTTTTAATATCTCTTGCTATGGAAATTTTCAGTGGCTTACTGTTTTTTTTTTTCATAATTTCTTTTTTTAATTATACTTTAGGGTTTTAGGGTACATGTGCACAATGTGCAGGTTTGTTACATATGTATCCATGTGCCATGTTGATTTCCTGCACCCATTAACTCATCATTTAGCATTAGGTGTATCTCCTAATGCTGTCCCTCCGCCCTCCCCCCACCCCACAACAGTCCCTGGAGTGTGATGTTCCCCTTCCTGTGTCCATGAGTTCTCATTGTTCAATTCCCACCTATGAGTGAGAACATGCGGTGTTTGGTTTTTTGTCCTTGCGATAGTTTACTGAGAATGATGTTTTCCAGTTTCATCCATGTCCCTACAAAGGACACGAACTCATCATTTTTTATGGCTGCATAGTATTCCATGGTGTATATGTGCCACATTTTCTTAATCCAGTCTATCGTTGTTGGACATCTGGGTTGGTTCCAACTCTTTGCTATTGTGAATAGTTCTGCAGTAAACATACGTGTGCCATTCTTACCAACACAGGTTAAAATTACTTCTTAAGTTAATTAGAATATTTAATGCAATATAAAAGTAACAGATTTTTAGATCTGATTAAATCAACACTATATTTAATCTAGAAAATAAAGTATGTAAACATAGCAAAGGATATGTAAATATCTTGAAAGGCAATAATGGTGTTGCTGCCTTATCAAAATTCATACTTTACTAACAATGAGTGATTATAATAAAATTACATCATATTAGGTTAAATCAGAAAAACTGATCAATTGAACAGAAGGCAAATGCCACCAAAACATGCATCTAATAACATTATATTACTATTAGTATTACAAATCATCCCTAAAATAAACTGTGGCAATTTATACTCTCCCCAAAGTATATGAAATTGTATTTTTCCACAGCTTCCATGAAACTTAAGGTTAAACCATTTTAAACTAGCAAACCAACAAGTGAAAATGGTACTTCATATCTATTTTAAAAATTGTATTCATTTGATTACTATTGAGCTTGAAACTTTACAATATATTTATTGGTCACTTAATTATTTTTTAAAATATTTTCTATTTTTTTAAAAATTTTGCAGGTACATAGTAGGTGCGTATGTTTATGGGGTACATGAGATGTTTTGATATAGATACATAATGTGAAATAAGCACATCATAAGGAATGAGGTATCCATCCCCTTAAGCATTTATCCTTGAAATTACAAACAATCCAAATACACTCTTTATGTTATTTTAAAATGTACAATTAAGTTACTGACTACAGTCACCCTACTCTGCTATCAAATATTAGGGATTCTTTAGTGAAATGCTTGTTACAATTGTTTGCTCATTATTTATTAGACATTTATTTCTCTCATTGATTGGCATAAACATTTTAAAATATAAATTGCAAATGTATCTCCTAGTTGGTCACTTCATTATCAGTTTTGATCAGCTTTTTGTAAAATATTTCAAATATCTAGAAATATATGGAAAGTAGAATAATGAACACCCACATATCATGTTATGGCTAATTGGAATGAAATTTTTTTGATAAAATATTGTAGATTCATTTGAACCCTAAAATGTGGTATCCTTCCTGTTTTTGTTCTCTATTCTGTGTATGCGTATATATATACATACACACAAACACACATACACTGACACGTACATATACACCATATATGATGTATATGTACATATTATATCTTCTGGGTTTTACACTTAAATGTTTTAAAATTTATGTTATCATGGCTCATTGTATCATTCTGCACCTTGCTCTTGTTTCATTTTTGCTTGGTGTTTTACTTTTGGGATTTATCTGTGTAGAAGCATATAGAGGTTCAACTGTTTTGACTGTTGTATTACATCGTGTGATTATATTCCTATTTATTTCCAATTAATAAAAATTGTTGCCAGTTTTGCACTACTAAAAACAATACTGCCATAAACATTCTTAGACTGCATGAGTTTATCACTAGAGTATATTCTGAGTGGTAGAAATTCTGGGCCAAAGGGCATGGGCATCTTTGACTTTACTAGTATGTCCAAAGAGCAGTACAAAGTGTTTAGATCAATTTATATGTCTACTGAAAACATATGGAGTTTTAAAAGCCAATTTTTAATATTCTTAAATTTCGCATATCTGATGAGTTTAAAATAGTGTACCATTCCTTTAATTTGCAATTCCTTATTTAGAGTGGCTTTTGATCTTTTTTTATTTACTTCTAGAAGTTTCTTTTTCTGGTAATTTCTTTATACAAACCCTCTGATGGTTAAATTTGCTGAAAACATGTTCTTTCTATGTATAACTTGACTTTTCAGAAGAATCTTTGGATTTAAAGAAGGTTACATTTTAACATAGTTACCGCAATAATCTTTTTTATCGTTTATAACTTTGTTCATCTTTAGATCTTTCCTTTTATCACAGTCATAAAGATATTCTCCTATATAAAGTTTTGAAAGTTTTGTTTTTTGTATTAAAGTTACATATCTACCTGTAATATATTTTCGTGTATGTAATGATGTAAAGATCTACTTTTTCCCCTTATGGATAATAAATTATCTTGCAGCATTTATTGAATAGCTCATCTTTTCCTACTTCTCTTAAAATAGAGGAGTATTTCTGTGCTCTCTGTTTGCTTGTACTGTTTTGCTTTTTATCCCTACATGAATCCCATGCCAAAGACAAACTGATTCAGTTTCTATATAGCACAATAATGTCTTGATATCTCAAAGGCAAATGCACCCATATTCCTTCTCTTTTTTTCTTCTTCTTCTTCCAAGTTTTCTTGGCTGTTATTTACCCTCTCATTCGTCTATTTGAATTTTGGAATTAGTTTATTCATTTCCATTTAGAATGTACGAATTTTGATTCAAATTGGTTATATTTCTTACATTGGATAGAATTGACATCCTTACAATGTTGAGTCTTCCCAGTTACCCATATGGTACATTTTCCATTTATCTAGGTCATATTTTGTGTATTTAAATAATGTTATGTACTTTCACTCTAAATTTCTTGTGCATATTTTTCCCCCAGTTATTCCTAGGTACATTAGAATTTTTTGTTGTTATTGTAATGGAATAATTTTTTTCTATTACTTTTTTTTGTTTGGTAACTCCTGTGTAGGGAAATGCTAAGAATATGCCTAAGTTTCTTGACCTTGAGACACTTCCATCCTAGTTAGAAGCTAATTTTTAGGCTGTCCTCTATTTCCCTCATAAAAGTAAGCAGCAGACAATAATAGGAGTAGGGATTACAATTCGCTTTACTTAGACTTGTGTGTGTCCCTCTCCCATTAGATGTGAAACTCTCTAGGTCAGGAACCCTTTTTCAATCAGCTATAAGTCTCAGAATGCCCACAACAAAATTTAATATATACTATTTAACAAAAGAACAAACACCTAGCCCAGGGCCTTCTGCCTAACATGTGCTCAATGACATTTGTAGAATCGAAGTCACTGAATTTAATTTAATTCAAACAATACGTGCTCCTGCAGAATCTCAACCTACTGGCGAACAGAGGTGAAACTGTCTGGATGTTTCAGAGTTCTGCTAGGGGTCACAAATGCCACCTTAAATGTTGTCAATTTAAGAAAGAGATTTTTCTTATTAGAACCTGGAGGAAAAGTGGGGCTTGCAGTGGATGGCTCTAGAAAAAAAGATTGCCTGCCCAGAACTGCTGCTGGATCCTTTGTTTCCCTCATTTCCCAACCTGGATGAGAAACGACAAGGGGAGGGAAGAAAAGTGGGGTGGAAGAAAAGTTAGCTTGCCCCTCTTACTCTGCCTCCTACAGAAGTCTACACCAAGCCAGATGTCCTAGGATGCCTCCCAAGGGCACCTAATTTTTGGAGTTCTCAAATACGGCCTGAGTTTCCTCTGTACCTTTAGTAACTCTCCGGTTCCCTCTCTCTCCACTCTTCCCTGCTCCCAGTCACCCCCACCCACAAACCCCGCTGATCACATCCGCCCGGTACCCGCCGCAAGCAACCAGAGAACAACAGACCCGCCTCCAGAGTCCCCGTTCTAGGACCTCCCTGACTGTCAGCGAAAGATGCCAATCACAGGCAGCCTTAGCCAGATCACTGAGCACCCAGTAAAAAAAAAACAAAATCAGGTTGAGGGCAGAAAGGAAATCAACATAGCAACCTCCAATGCCTGAAGGAAACTCCGTTTACACATGCTCGTAGGATCCCCTGCGTGGAAACAGCAGCTTGTCTCTGACTACCCGGAGGACACGGAGCACCCCAAATAGGAACTTTAGAGGGATTGAAATCTGTTGCCTGTTCCACTAGGAATATTGTTTGCAAGGCACAAGGTGTCTTTTGGTAGTGAGCGCGCTCTGCGCATGCGCAGGTCCATTCGGGAATTACTGCCCAGCAGCCGACTAAGTTGCATTCCTTGAATCTTCGCAGAAAAGACAATTCTTTTAATCAGAGTTAGTAATGTGGACAGTACAAAATCGAGAGAGTCTGGGGCTTCTCTCTTTCCCTGTGATGATTACCATGGTCTGTTGTGCACACAGGTGAGCTGCTGTTGTTGAATCTCTCTTGTTTTTTCTTGGTATGTTTCTTTTTACGTGTCTACTGGATCATGCATCTTGTTGTTTGGGGGTAGGTGTGCCTGTATCTTTCTATATGTGCTCACAGTTTGTGCTCATTTTGAATACGGTCCCTACTTCTTCCCCTCAGCACCAGTGAACCCAGCAACATGTCATACGTGAAAGAGACAGTGGACAGATTGCTCAAAGGATATGACATTCGCTTGCGGCCGGACTTCGGAGGTAACGCTTCATCTTTTTTCAACCTGTAACCCATCCCTAGTTCTCCTTTTCTGTCAAAGATAAATGTCAAAAAAAAAAAAAAAAAAAAAAGACATGTCATTTTCGTAAGCGTGCACTGTGCCCTGGACATACACACACACACACACACACACACACACACACACACACACACACACACACACACCAGGTCCCCAGTCTCAGGTGGATGAATCCTCAGGCGGAGGCGACCTTTTCCCGGGCCGACACACCCTCTGCATAGTCACTGCATCACGCGTGTGCCCACACCTGTTTTCCCAGGCTGTCCCCTGAAAGGGGTGGTGGGGGGGAGCAGGGAGGGAGCCCGTTCAGAATGGAGTAAGGGCTGGGAAACCCCCAGACCCTCCCCAGCCTGCTGTCACTGAGAGAATCTGTTCCTAACGTGGCCCACCTCCCCGGCAGGGCCCCCCGTCGACGTTGGGATGCGGATCGATGTCGCCAGCATAGACATGGTCTCCGAAGTGAATATGGTGAGTGGCCTCCCGACGGGCCCGGCGGTCCGGCTTACGCAGATGGGAAATGGACCAGTCCCTTTGCCCTCTGCGTTTCATTGGCGGTCACCTCGCCCCTGGCCCCTGGGGTCCCACTCCGCACGCGCTCCCTGCTCCGGCACACACACCCGGTCGCCCCTGGTTTGTAATTTCGACACACACGGGCTACTGCGGTGTTCCAGGGGAAACGTGCTCGGCACTATTTTGGGAAGGACGAGTGACTGTTGCGCCGTGGATCGGCTGGGGAGGAGTCTGAGCGTTACTTTAGCTGGGTTTCCCTGCGTGTTCAGATGAGGAGGGCACCATCTGCCGGCAGCCGGGCGGCCTGCACTAGGGTCCCCGGACCGGTGGTCGGCAGCCATCACCTCCCCAGGCGCGGTCCTGGCAATGCCCGTGGCCCTCGCAGTCAGCGAGCCCGGATGCACCAAGGCCCTGCCACCAAGAGCACAGTCGGGGTTTCAAAGTATCCTCTCTCTTCAGGTTCAGGCACACCGGGTGGCAGGAGCAACACGCTAAGACAACAGTCCATGCTTGCTAGTAGGAAAAGTGCCCGAGTCTGGGTAGGCTTGTATTGTTCCCTTGCGGGAGGTTATGAATTTGTCTTACTGCATCTTGCAAATTTAAGTTGAAACAAAATAAATCAAGTCATATTGCTCCACCTTACTCTAGAAACCTAAGCATGCCTAAAAAACCTGATAATTTAAAGGACGTTGGAAGGGAGAGGGGGCAACAGTAACATAGCACAGTCCTTTCATTTCAAAGGGGTCAACATTCTTTTATATATTTTTTCTCTCTCTTTTTGGAAGCTATTGCAAGATGAACTGAAATAGCTGCCACTTTCTCTGTTGGCTGGTTCCGTCCACTGTGTGTAGGAGTTTTCTACTTAGAGTTTCTAACTGTTGCTTCTTGTAAGACGGGGAAAAGCCTGTTGCTTTTCTAGAATCAACCACCCAGGGAACAGCTAGATCTACGTGAGCAAAATGCCATTTTTATTCCACTTGTGAAAAAATATTATGGCGGCAAAAATTTATAAATCTTGAATAATTTAAAGAGTAAAACCATTTGAGATTGTATCATTCTATGGCTATAGAGGCTATTGAATTGTCTTTCATTTCATTCCTACTGTGTCGTTTTATTTTAATATGCTATGGTTTAAGAATTTTTTTCTTTTCCTTTTTAGGCTATGTTAGGGAAGAAATAAATATGTCTACAGCTTATTGAATAGGAATAGAATAAAAGGCGTGACTATTTAATTTCTGTATTTTGTAGTTGTAGTGGCTCCTGCTTCAAATAACTTATTTAAAATACTATTTTTAACTGTCTCTGATTGTCGTGCTGGAAAAAGAAACTCAATTTTAAAAACGTAATACGCAATGAATATTTTCTCATTTGGCAAACTGACTTATTATATTCTGTTTACATACATGTTAACACCACAAAGTAACCCAAAACATATTATTTAGAAACACTGTGAGGAATGTAATAATATGTGAACATACATAAATTGTGCCTAATCTACACAAATGCAACTGGACAAATTAGACAATGAATTAGTTTAACAAGTTGTATCATGTAGATTAATAATGATAATATTTTTCCTTTTCAATCATTTACTTTGGTATCTTGTAAGCATCCACACATAATTGATAAAATAGAAGATTTAAAAAGCTCAAAAAGCAAATGCAGCCTTTGTTCTACTTTGCCGTGTAGAATGCCACGCTTTTCAGAATTTTAAAAAATATAAAATTCTGTTGGCTATATTGACATACCCCTTTTCAGCTTTTTTTAAAACTCAATTAAATAGGGAAGTTGCTGCAATCAACAACCACCATAACAAAAAGTTCTGTATAATCAGTTGTTCAACTGAATTCATACATAAGCTCAGAACAAGGATTGACTTTAATTGAAATACCACTGGACATTTCTTCCTAATGATTAAATAATACTGTCTGTTTACTCATGGCAACACGTGTATATGCTCTTGATTTTTCAAAAATATTCCAGCTGATAAGCCTTTGAAAATACATATTCTACTATAATCCCCATTACCTTTCCACAACAATGTTAGAGACATGATTACAAAATAGAAACCACTCAAAGTTGAAAAATGATAAACCTTGATTTACTTGTTCTTTTTTGTTTCTTCTTTTAATGAGCACTATCAACAGAACCCAAAGTTTATTTTATCTTCTCTCATCTATGACAAAACATTGAAATAGATTGGAAATAACTCCAAGAAAAATGGAAATAAAGAGTAATGTTTTTAAAATTGAGGGTTCTGTATAAACACAACTCAGATGGTTAGCCTGCACCCCCAAAAGAGAATTGTTTATTATATGTTGTGATTTTTAGATAATATAAATAGGGTTGGAAGTCCATGGAAAATAAAACTTATTGCTTATTGCTTTTGGTATTAAGCATGTTTCAGTACCCTGATAGGCAGGAACTTTTGAGTAATTTAATAGAAAATTTTCATCAACATTAAATGACATGAATATAACAAAGAGAATGGACAATAATATAAAAATAGTTTTTAAGAAAATGCAAGTTGAATTAATTTCTAAAACATTGCTTATATTTATGTTTTTATTCATTACCATTATTACCCATTCCATGGCTGGGAAAATGACATAATTGTGCATTAAATTAGTGGATTTGAGAACTAGGTTCCGTTCATTTTTGTTCTTTTCCATTGCTTCCCCAAGTAAAATATAATCCCTGATTGGTTTATACATTGTCTGCTTTACAGACTAATATTGTATCAAGAGTATTTTCTGATTTCTTAATTTGTGAAAAATTAAGTGTTTTCTTAATTTTTCACAAATTAAGAAACAAAAGCAATCTTTACATAGTAAAGAATCTCTACAATCAAGAATCATTGGTTCTAAGCAGTGAATGCAAAAATTGTGAAGAATAATTCTGATGCAGATAAACATATCTACTTGAGAAGAAGACTTTTCAGGCAATAATATTATTGATTAAATTAGAAAGGATTGTTCTTTTGGCATCATGGGATATGTTGTTTGTGTGATAGCAACTACATACTGTTACCATTTTCTAAACTGTCATCTTAAAAAACTACCATGATTTCCATTTATATATTATAACCTTCAAACCTTGTCTTTTAACTGTTTCTGCCAAGCCACAGGCACACACACACACACACATACACACACACGCACACACACAAAGAGGACTAAAGATGAACAGGAGGCAGTTGGAGTAAATGGAGACAAGAGCTCCCAGAAATTGTCCTTAACATAACCACTAACATCTGCTACTATAAAGCCAGTAAGACACAGACAGTAGTAGGCAAGTTTTCTCTTCGAACAGTAGTTTGGGGAAACATGATGTTAACTACCTTCTAACAAGTAGTTGGACTCTTGTATTTCAAATTCCAGTGACTAGCTGTTCCTTCTTATTCAAGAGGTGGATCCTGATTACCAAGTAGGAGTTCCAACCAGGCAGCTCTCTGTACCTAATCTGAAGACATGATGGTCCAAATGGCCACCCCTAGAAGACCTTACATCGAATGAGTCCTGACTCAAGGCAGGACTCAATCCAAGCCGTTCCCAATGTGAGATAGCTATCATGGATTCATTGTCTTTCCTTCCTTCACGCATGAATGAGTATAACGGTGAATGCTCTTACAGACATTACAGTGAACAACGATGACAAAAACGAAAATGAGCCAATTTTATAGATAATGCTTAAGGAAAGACAAATTTAATTTACCAAATATCCACTTAAAATTCACTGCTTCTGTTGTTGTGGTGGTTATTTAATATTAGACTCTGGAAGTTTCTGGTACATACTTTAATTATGTCTCATTACTATCACTGTGGTGACTCAAAACAGTAACTGCTTGTCAGATTCCCAGTCCCCACATGAGTTTCTCTAGGTCAGTGCTTCTCAATCTTTAACATATAGGTGAATCACTCTGGGATCTTATTAAAATACAAATTCCAAATCAGAGGTGTGGGATGGGGCCTGACATTCTGCATTTTTCCTGGGCAATGCTGATTGCTGGTATATAGATTGCACTTTGAATATCAAGGTAGTACATTATCCTAAGTTCTAGCTTAATTAAGAAATTGGCTGGGTGCAGTGGCCCCAACCAGTAATCCCAGCATTTTGGGAGGCCAAGGCGAGTGGATCACTTGAGGTCAGGAGTTTAAGACTAGCCTAGCCAACATGGTGAAACCCCATGTCTACCAAAAGTATACAAATTAGCTGGGTGTGATGGCGCATGCCTATGGTCCCAGCTACTCTGCAAACTGAGGCATGAGAATCGCTTGAACCCGGGAGGCTGGAGGTTGCAGTGAGCCAAGATCGTGCCACTGCACTCCAGCCTATGCGATAGAGCAAAACAGTCTTAAAAAACAAAAAAAAGAAAAGTAAAGAAAAAAGAAATGAACTTTTTTTTTCCATTCAAATTTCTTTAGGAATGTTATTATTTAAGTTGCAGGTAGCTGTTCTCTAAAGAGAAAGTTAATTCCATAATTGATGATGATGATGATAAGCAACAGGATAAAGGCAGGAGCCTGGAGATGGGGCTCGACCTAAACTAATAAATAGTCTTCTTATCTGTATTAATACTCGTGAATCAACCAATCTCAAATGATGGCAATGAAAACATTTCCAAGTACAGTAACTCCACAATGCTATCCTGTTGCTTTACAGGGACACCTATGCCTTTTTTCTTCAGGATAAAGAACATTGCAAACTGTTTTTGCACCATGAGGAGCTAGCAATAACTTTGTAAAATAGCCAAAACATACTTTTGATGCTGTCAGTAAATTCTCTGAGGTTATAATATAATTTCCTTTGCAAACACAACAAATAAGTGAGTACCACTTAAAAGCAGAAACAGGTATTAGCTAGCATGTAAATACATTTTATTCTTATATGAGTAATCACACAAGTTTTTCTTTTAGGTTCTGGGTTACAATTTTATAACATCTGGAGAGGCTGAGGAAGGAAGATCTTCCCTTTGCCTGTCTGTTTGGAGATAACATATATATATATATATTTGTGGTTTTTTTGTTTTTTGTGGTTTTTTTTTTTTTTTTTTTTACTCTAAGCCACATTAAAGCAAGCCTGTCTAGATTGTTTTAAAGTTTGAGTTTACATTTGAAAGCCCAGGATTTTAGGATTTCAAAATCAGACTGGGTATTATAGTGTGAAATACAATGAAAATAAATAGTAACTTACTGAACATTTTCCATATGTGAGCTATGGTTATCAGTGCTTTACATTAATAGTGGTTTAATCCTTTACTTAATGCTATGCAATTCTTACCCCTCCCCGCCATTACAGATTGAAAAACTGAGGCTGAGAGAGCGGGAAACGTTGTTAGGTTAAATACCTTACTCAGAAGTTACACGGCTAGTGAATGGCAGAGCCAAAATTTGAAACCAGGCAGCCTGTCTCCAGGGTCTGGCTCCTAACTACCAGACTAGTAAAAAATAGCCTAGGACTTTGAGTGAGTAATTTGGCTTCTCTAGGTTTCTCCTTTGTAAAATGAAGCTAAATTACATAATTGCTAAACCCTTTCAAATATCCTATAATAAAAACTTAGATATTTAAAGATTTTAGACTCTGTCAAAATAAAAAATCTTTGTCTCCATCTTACTCCCTTGCTAGATTGTCTTAAATACCATATTCTCCTGGTAGGTGAGTCAATCCCAAGAATTTATTGAGTTCCCACTGAGTCAAAATGATGTAGCCTCCTGGGAACATTGAAGTACAGATTGTGTGCAATCTAGGGCCTCTTGAATCATTATTTTAATTAGTCATGGCATCCTCATCCAGCTTTTTCTTCCTTAAACACATTCACAAAGACAGCGACAAGAAGCAATGATCTTCAAAATGAAACTGGCCTAATGCCTGGTTTATATTGTATTGAACATTAGAGCCAAGACTAAACTGGATTTATTTCTATGTGGAGCTGTCCATTGTATTTAAACTGGGAACACTGCTCCACCACAACTGAAGTAATAATTTTATTCAACACTTGTTGTGAAACAGAAGGAAAGTATTATTTTTAAAGATCTGAGTATCCCAAAGGGTTTACCTAACCTGCCTAAAATCCTCGCATGAGGTGACTGAGAAATGAGGGGGTAAAACCAGGGTGTTTGTCTTAGCTGAATATCACTTAATATCCATTCTTTAAGTTTCTGATGATTTCTGTCTTGGCAGGCCCCCAAATACTTCATAGCACCTTCAAAACACTCATACACAAATGAAATCTTGCATTATCCAGGAAAGTAAAACATTTCAAAAGAGAAATGAATGGTTTAAATGTTTCCAGTTGGCTTAGGTTTCAGTGAGGGGTCTCAAATGACATAATCATACTTGAAAATCATAGGAGGAAGAATTGGTAGATGTTTATAGTTGACTAAATGTTAGTACATAGTTCATCCATAAACCATATGAGCACTGAAATTCTTTTTCCCAAAATACTTCTGTTTTCAGTAGATCAAGCACTTCATGAAGTTCCTTGACTTCTATCTATTGAAAGGGAAGGACGTCAATAGTAGCATTTAACAATCTATTATTCACTACTTGAGAGATATGCTTAAGAAAATGTTTACGATTAATTCATATCAGTGGTGAAATCTTAGAAAAAAAGGCTGGCCACAAGAAAAAAAGTGAAAGATGCATTTTTTATCTTTAGTGAGCCCGGTTACCCCTTTTAGAGTCCTCAGAGTCTTCATTGCTACTCTTCTGCTAAGTGAACCAATGTATCTTTCCCTGACTCTCACATCCTCAATAAAATCTGTTGTTGCATTGTGAATTTGAGAATAAAGGATAATTTTCCAATAGCATTGATCCAACTACTCAAGCAGAAAAGAAAATACAAAAAAAAAAAAAACAGACAAGTAGATATGGTCTCTGTTCTTGTAGAGGTTATAGTCTTTTTCAAAAAACAGACAATTTAAAGTTTCTAATCTTGAAGTGAAGATTTTTCTTTTTAGAGGAATGTCTTTTTTGAAAAGTATATTTTTGAAAGAAGAACTGTGGATTTGAAACATTCATAGTTATCTTGGTCTATGTGGTAGGTGCTGTGACAGAGACATGTATGTATAGGATCCTATGGGAGCAACAGTTGGTGGTTTCTAAGTCATGATGAAGGGTTAATGCCTGAAATGAATCTCAGAAAAGAATAGTAGTTAGCAATTGTGTAGAAGTTCTTCTCATTTGCAGCCTATACACATTTCCACACAAAAGAAAGGGCATATGCATTGGGAGGTGTGCCTGAGAACAGCATGAAGTGTTCTGGGAACTACAGATAATACCTATTGTGAGAACTTAAAAGGCACAGGGAGGATTGTCAAGAGATCAGACTGCATGCTAAAAACAAGTTGTAGGACAATGTCATTGAATGCTCTCGTTGTGTAAAAAGGAGCCTTTCTATAAACATGTATTTGTTTGTATATGCACTGACCATTTCTGAAAGGATACACATAAGAAAATGAGTAATAGTTATTCCTCTTGGAAGTGGAACAAGGACCAGAAGTGCACTGCAGAGGGATATTTACTGTCTTTTATATATCCCTTTGAACTCTTGGCTTAAAAAAATCTTATATGTACATGTCCTCCACTTTCATTTTAAAAAGAGAATTTGCAGTACACACTCACATGCAAACAGATAAAGAAATGATACTGGAATATCTATGCTGAGGAAATGGACCCTAATCCTGAAATGCAGAACATCTGACAAAGGGTTTAACGGGAACTGTGTTTTATATTTTAGGTTCTTGCAGCTATGTGGAGAATGAAGTAGAGAAGGCTAAAACTGAGGACAGTGTTTGGAAGCTAAGAGTGTTTCAAGGTCCAGATGAGAGGTGATAGATGCCTAAAATAGTACTTTCCATAGGAATAGACAGAAAAATGATATTCAGAAGCAAGTCAGAGGAATTTAGTGACTCTTTGGATGACAGGGGTTAGAGAAGAAATGAGCCCTGGATCCCCATCTACGGTTCCATATTAAGTGATTGACATCGGGGCTGCATGTGCCTAGGGAGGGAACCCAGGGCCAGGAGCACCACACCATCTCTTTCACTGCTGAAGTGGACACATTTAAAAAAAAAAAAAAGAGTATATTATATGTTATAAGGCACTTGGGGAAGAATTGAGTTAGAATACTGAATATTAACATCAATGAACTATTTCTTCCAAGTCTGTTCACAAATAAGGTGAGCTCTACAGAGATAGATCCTGAAGCCCATAAATGTAGTGAGTGAAATGCGTTGGTGAGAGATAGGGAGAAAGGGTGCTGGGCAAAGACAGAATGGAATAGAGTCAACTTTAATTATCCCTAGTAATATGGCTTTTTATCTAGGAGGACCTAGATTCTGACAGTATTTAGAGCATACTTTTCAATCCTTCCAGAGGCGTGATCTTTGTGTTCTGTTTTAGATGCCTTTATAAAACCTTATAGGTAGGGGAAATAGATGTGTGGGAAACTTACTTACACAGCATCTGGTCTCTTCTCCACTGTATCGCTAAAGTGATTCAGAGTCCTTCTGGAACATTGTGTTTCCATGTGAGATTGCATGAAAGCAGTGTGAGTTCTTGTAGAAAGTGTATTTGGTGATGAAATGAGACCGGATAAAACAGGCAGGGCAAATGAGGCTGACAGCATGCCTTGAGAAATGACGCTTACCTGCCAGGAAATTAAAAAGTGACTCTCAGGACCTTTGTGCAAGAATGAAAACATTTGAATGGACTGTTGGGTATGATTCTAAACAAGAATTCAACAGAGCCCTGTCCCCTACAAGTTGGTCTCCTGCAAAGAGGAAATCTATTTAAGCAGTCTTATTCATAGATTATACTATTTCATTTAGAGAAAGACAAAGAAACAGCCAGAGAAATAGATTCAAATAGAAGAGGGCCCTTAGGTAGCTGTTAGCAATCAGCTATTCTTTCCCTACCTCTACTGAAAAAGAGTATGGATGAAAGGTCTTCAGATATATCAGGAAAAATTAGAGGTTAGATGCCTTGACTCTTGTTGCTAAATGGATTAATCAGGGAAGTTGCTAAGAGTGAATCCCATTTGAATGATAGGGTTTATTTGGTATCTTTCCTGAAAGCAGAGAAACAGATATGTCGAAAGCTCAGGATCTCTGCCTACTCTAGCCCTCCGTGACTCACGGAGATATTTTTTCTTAAGATTTATTATTTTCAAGGGAATGATACACAATTCTCTAGTCAAGGGAAATAGCTTTGTTGTCTCCATGGAGACAGTTCAATGACATTCATTTGGAATCCCACCCGTGTCTAGAACGTTTTCTCATGTCAGTGGCCATTATTTCTACCTCCTGCCACCTGCAAACCCTCTCCTACCCAAATGCATCTAGGCCTACTTCAAATCATATTTTTTCTATGGAGTATTTTCTGCAGTCTTACCAGAGAGAATTATACTGGAGAAAGAATATCTGGGGCATATTAGGAAATCAAGACTAATAAAAGACAAAAGACCCAATATAATTTAGGAATTATACATATAAAGGTCTTCCTAACCTTGCCTTTATCCCCCAACTATGTAAGCTTTAGGAAGCTTAGAATTATATTCTTTATATTCTCTATTATCACTCCCAGCATATTTTAGGGACTGAATAATAGCATTCACTAGAAATTTTTGAGTCATAAAAATTGTTAGTAAATATAGCATTTACATTTTTAAATTCAGAAATTAATAGTTTCTTTATCAAGTCTACCTTATACTTTGTAATTTTTTTATGTTGACCATGAATCATGAGCTGTTTCCATAGAAACAGCTTCATCACATGGCATAGCCGGTTTCACAGACACAGAATCACTTCATGACAAAAAACAGTGCATGTATGTGTATATGTACTATATATATATATATATATATATATATATATATATATATAATACGTGTGTGAGTATGTGCACAGTATATATATACACATATATATGTGTGTGTATATATATATATAAATGTATGGTCTGCTTTAAAAAATAATCACTACTTTTTGTTTTCCAAATATCAACTTACTGGCACATGGACTGTCAATATTTCTAGATACAGGTAATAAATTGTTAAAGAATAATTTGATAGAGTATTACAAAGTGAATGACATTTAAAAAGAAGAAAAACCACAGATAAAAGGTAGCATATGAAAAGGGGCTTTTTAGCAAATCTGTAAGGATTTTTAAATAAGAATAGTTATATTTTAAAATGTAACCAAAGACAAACATAAAAGTAAAAAGTTAAAATTATGTCTAATCCACAAATATATATGCATGTAATATATATCTATCCACATCCATTATCTGTCTAGTCATTTTGTATGTATACAAAATTATATATATACCTCATGTATACATAATTGTATCCTTGCTGCTACATGATATGTTTTAAAATGTCATCTTTTGTCTGAAATCTCCACATTCACACAGTAATTTGTTATAACCACTAAATGTGGTAAATCAACGACCACAATAAATGGTGGTGAAAGTTTCTTACCACTGACATCACCACCTCTCTGTCTCTTCCCTGCCCTCCTCCCCTGCCCCCATTTAGCATGTCCTAAAGAAATAATTGGGGAAATAAAAGTCCCAAGCCAACTATTGAGTTGAGGCCAATGAGAAGAGAGAAAGAAGATTCACTACAGAGGTTAATATCGGCCAACTGAAAACTTCTGTCTTCATGTGGGGAGAACTGATCTTTAGAAGTGTTGAAGTTGGGAATGAGAGGAAGATTGGATAAAAAATTTGAAGAGTAGGATATATTCACAAAACTGGAAAAATGGATTCAGTCCTTGGTGGGTTATTTGTGTCTACCTCTTATACCTACGTAAACATCACTTTGGGAAATACCCCACAAGCTATGTTGCATAAAGTTTGGAAGGAATTTCATAACGTGGTTCTCTGAAATTGCGGAAAGGAATGACTTTCAGGATTTTACAGGATGGCATCTGTTCTATTGTGTTCAAAATCACTGTTACCAGACATAAATTTAACTTGATGAATTATGTGTTTGCATAGTCACTGTTCTGCTGTTCCACATTTTAAAGGATTTATACAGCACCTTTAGTTCTGCAAAATGGACACAGATATGAGCCAAAACTCAAATAAAGCAATTGCCTTTATTCTTTTTCAATAAACTTAACCTGTTCAATTTCACTGAGTGGAGCTTAGTTGGTGAAACAAAATATGGGACCCTATCTGTACAATAACTAGTGAGCACCTGCAGAAGGGGATTTCAGAATAACTGGAAAGCTATCTCCTTGAAATGTCATTATTAGAGCTTGATGTATTCAGCTTTGATTCCTGCAGAAATGTAGCTAATCTTGAGAGAGGAAAACATAATGCTAGTCTTCAGTTACTCTTTTTATATCAGAGTGTGAATGAATGGTTGCATGAGAGAACAGGTTTGCTTATGGACAGAGATTAGAAAACAGAATAAGGAGAAAGAAGAAGCTGGAGTTATTTCATACATTTTCCCAGAATCAGCAATTTCCTGAATTCGGGAGCTGATGTGAACTAGGTAGAAAAAGTGGCCAAGGTGTGTTTTGCCTACACTGATCTTCTGCATTTGAAAAGCATTTTGCTTGATCTGACAGTGATGCCTAATAATTTGTAGCTCAAGATGTGAAATCAACAACTCTAACTCCATTCTCTGCTTGTGTAACATCTGTGTTAACCGAGGCAAGATGACAATAATATTTTGTAGTTTTAATAATTAATCTCACAGTTAAAATCAGTGTCCACTGGGCAGTATACACCAACAATCTTTTAAGTCCAGACACTCTTCATCTGGAGTGCATAGTTTTGGTTTTACCCTTGAAGTACTTTTCCCTTGAACATGTTTCTGTTAGGCTGTATTTGAACAATTTTAAATCACTTTAAGATGTCAGGATGATGTTGTATCCTAATTTATACTCTCAAGTATAAATCTTGTGATTTACTTAATCTCTTTGATTCTCAGTTTCATGTAAAATGATAACAAGAATTTCTGCTTTACCTGTTTCAGAGAGCTATGAGTGTCAAAAGAGATATATACAATTATATGCTCTGGTGTAAGTTATGTATAAAATGTACAATAGTATAATTGTTAAGTGCTGGTATTTTTTATTTTATATTTATCTCCCAGGCTTATAATGAATTTCTCCATCTTTCATGCCAAGACACCAGGGGTAACAATTCACATTATGCATATTCAGATATAATAAATATAATATTTTTGTTTGCTATTGGGGTTTTCATCATGCAGTTGAAATTCATATTACTTTTAATTGTGAAATTTCTTCGTGAGAACTGACAATAAAAATCAAAATAATTTCCCCCTCTTCCCTCCTGATAATTTTATCTTCTTACTCTGAGAAGTAGCAGAACCACGTTACCACTCAAACAAAATTTCAATCTGTATATGGTCCTTCCATATCTCTCTAAATGTCATATTTTGTGATACTCCCTTTATATGAGGAGGAAATAAAATGTGTCGCTTTACAAGGGCTTAGCCTAAGGGTTAGGGCTCTGAGATTGACTTCTCACTTTTTAAGTTACAGCTCCTCCACTTACAAGATCTGTTATGTTGGCATTAATTAACTCTAGGGTGACTATGCAAGTCATTGACCAAACATACACCTTTGAGAGTGAAAACGGGCACTATTAATAATTACCCATGGTCAACAAATGTAAAACAGCACTGCCATAGGAAACCCAGGATTTATGATTACACTATGCCACTCAAAGCCTGGATTTCTCTTTAAAATGGAAATAGGTGATATTTTCTTCTTAGGTCATTGAAGACTAAATGAGATAATGTATACAAATACTTTAGCATAGTTCCCTGACCCTGAGTAGGTGCTTGGGGAAAAAACTGGTCATTTTAAAGCATAGTATTCTCCTGTATCATCATCATCATCATCATCATCAGTCCATTTCGGTCGATATAACAGAGTATCACAGACTGGAAAGCTTATAAACAAGAGATATTTATCCCTCAGTTCTGGAGGATGGGAAATCCAAGATCAAGGCACTGACAGATTCTGCGTCCGTTGAGGGGCTACTGCTTGGTTCAAAGACAGCCTTCACATGGTGTCCTTACATGGTGGAAAGTGGTGAGGGAGTTTACTGGAGCCTCTTTTCTAAGGGCTCATTTATGAGGGTTTTGCCCCTGCAACCTAATAACCTCCCAAAGACCTCACCTCCAAATGTTATTACACCGGAGCTTAAGTTTTGGCATGTGACTTTTGTGGGGAGCACACATTCAGTCTATAGCAATCATTATCATCATCATCATCATCCTATTTATTCAACATTTACACTGTAACCAGGCACTGTTGTGAGAGCTTAATATGGTTTGGCTCTGTGTCCCTACTCAAATCTCATCTTGAATTTTAGTTCCCATAATCCCTATGTGTTGTGGGAGGGACCCAGTGGGAAGTGATTGAGTCATAGGGGCAGTTTCCTCCATGCTGTTTGCATGATAGTGAGTTCTCTTGAGATCTGATGGTTTTATAAGCATCTGGCATTTCTCCTGCTTGCACTTCTCTCTCCGGCCACTCTGTGAAGAGGTGCCCTCTGCCATGATTGCACGTTTCCTGAGGCATTCCCAGCCATGTGGAACTGTGAGTCAATTAAATTGCTTTCCTTATAAATTACCCAATGTCAGATATTTCTTCATAGCAGGGTGAGGACGGACTAATACAGTGCTTCATATGTAAATATCAACAATAAAATTATAGTAGATGAGATAACTTAAGAAGAGTTTTTACACTACAGTTTGTAGATAATCAAACAAACAAAAATATTATTTATCTGTTCAATTCTGCTTATCAAGCACTTCATAAAAGCAAAGGTACTTGGTAGGAACTGTGAAAGGTTATTAAAAATTGTAGGATTTACTTTATTTTTTAAGGAACATCCAAAAATCTCACTGAGAAGGTAAGTTACTAAAAGATAACTGTCTGCATGAAGTCATAATTGGCCACTAATGGCACCAAAAAAGGTCCTGAATATGAGATCACGTTGGCCCTGAAGATGAGATCTCATGACATAGCAGAGAAAGTGCAATCAAGCTGAGATATGCAGGAGAAGAATAATCTAGGTAGGAAGGTAATTGATATTCCAAGCAGGGAAAATAGTATTAAGAAATCTGTAACAATAGCAAAGACATGGAATCAACCTAAATGCCCATCAGTGATGGACTGGATAAAGAAAATGTGGTACATGTACACCATGGAATACTATGCAGCCTTAAAAAAGAATGAGATCATGTCCTTTCAAGGACATGGATTGAGCTAGAGGCCATTATCCTTAACAAACTAACACAGGAACAGAAAACCAAATACGGCATGTTTTCATTCATAAGTGCCAGCTAAATGATGAAAATACATGGACACATAGAGAGGAACAACATGCACTGGAGCCTATCAGAAGTTGGAGGGTGGGAGGAGGGAGAGGATCAGGAAAAATAACTAATGGGTACTAGGCTTAATACCTGCGTGATGAAAATAATCTGTACAACAAACCCCCTGGACACAAGTTTAGCTGTGTAAGAAACTTTCACATGTACCCCTCTGAACTTAAAATAAAAGTTAAAAAAAATTAAATAAAACAGTCTTTCAAAAATAACAAATAAATAAATAATCTGTAGCAGTAAGATTACCAAGCATATTCAAAATGTCAGGGAGATTCACATGACTCTTTAGGCTGGAAAAATAGTCCTGGAATCTTGATAATGACAATACAAATTAAACACATCTACAAAGCAGGTACTATTCTAACCACTTTATGAATGTTAACCTACTTAATCTATAAAGTAACCATATGAAGTACATATCATTATTATCCCTATTTTACAGATATGTAAACTGAGATATAAAAAAATTAAGTAACTTTCCCAAAGTTATATAACAAGTAAGTGATAGAGCTGTGATTTGAACCCAGATAATTAGCTTCAGAGTCTATGTGTGGTACTTAGGTCACTACATCAGTTAGATCATAAAACATCATTATTTCTAGCAACATTTAAACATAGAAAAGTTTCAGAGATTTAGGGAATATGGTTAATACTAGAAATTGGGTCCTAGGAGGAAATGCATTAGCAATTAATATTATTTATTCCTGAGTTAAACTTTATAAAAGTAAGGAGTAGTTTGATTAATGTCTTCAGATTTATGAAATGTTTGATCCGTTTTGCTGATTGAATTCATATTGGATCTACTGTATGCAAGGTACAAAGTGTTATTAATCAGAAACAGGAAGAGATAATGGATTTGTCTTCCCTCTGAGACAATCTTAACTTGAGAAGGAAATGAAGTTTAAATTGGACATAAGGAAGAGCATCTTGACTGTAACTAGTGAGAAGATGCTGAAAGGAACTACTAACAGTAGTTGGGAAGTGTATATCCTTAGAAAGCTTCAGAACAAGAAAAGATAATTATATCTGTCCTACTTGGCTTAGATGGCTGTTCTGTCCAAAGGCAAGAGGGTGAGACCAGAAAGTAAGTTTCTCTTAACATCTTTCCTGATGGAAAATTTTGAAGTTCAAAAATTTTTACTTTATAAATTACAAATGATCCATCATATCTTCAAAACTCCCCATATTGTAATCACCTTTTTAGTATATATACTTGAGGATTGATTTATTCAGTCATAACCACACATTCAGAGACAATGACAGGGCCCTGGGCTAAGCCATTATGAATTAAGTCTCTATTCTTGGAACGACTAACTTGTGACCTTACAGTGCACAATACTCACACTTATATCTCAGAAAAAGCTGCCATGTCACTGAGCTTCAGAGTAATTAATGAAGAGGAGACACAGCAAATGTTAAATTCCCAAATGCCAGGAGTCTTTTGCAATGAAGACTTCTTGAAGACAGTGACCACACCTCATACCGTGCTTGATAAGAGCCTTACACATAGAGCAGGATGAATAAAATTGTGTTCAATTTAAGCATGATGCATTCAATTCAAGTCTATCTGTACTTTTGTATTTAGACCAGGAAAAAAGATAACCCATAAGGCTAAGAATAGAAATAGTGGTTAAAATGTAATGAATGCATGCCATGTATCAGGTACCAGGATAAATACTTTATATCAGCTTTTACAAGGGTCACCTGAGATAGGAATATTTAATATCCTTATTTCACAGATAAAGAACTGAGTCCAGAAAGGTTTATTTATAACAGAGCTGGGTTTAAAGCTCAGGGCTGTCTGACTACAGAGTCAGACTCCTAACCCCTTTTCTCATTTTATCCAACAATAATTTCTTTCCCTTTAGAGTTTCCTCTAGTCTGAATTCTGCCATTAAAAACAGATCTTTTATTATTTCTCTAAATGAATGGATAGGCAGAATCCTACCCAAACAATTGAGTTCTGAATTTCAGGCCTCAAAACAAGCCATAAGGAAGGAAAGTGGTTGCTGTTCTTGCTCTAGTTCTTACCTAGGGTTACTGTCATAGACAGAGCCTTTCCTCTTAATCTTTTCATGATAAGAAGTAGAAAAAAAAACTGTTGCCAGAGGAGAGAGTTTTTCGGTGCAAATCCAAGTTTTTGTTGCTCCCTCCATTGGCATCCATGTCGTTGTTTATAAAGGAGGCAACACAATAGTTTTCCAGTCAGGTTTGCTAGCAAGGGTGATTTGTTTGTTTGAGTTCAAGATGAAGACCTGAATAATCCAAAATCATTTGTTACTTTTTAATTCACAAGATTCCTGCCGGTGGAAAGACAGAACTGCTCTCCATTCCAGGATTCTCTAATGGGGCCGCACGTCAACAACAGAAGGGGAGAAGCATGCCAACTGTTTCTTGAGGGGAGAATACAGAGGCTAATGAGACAACCAAATTTTGGGTAGAGAAAGACAGAAAGACCCAGGTATATTTAGCTCTTCTAAATTCTCCCCGTGAACACTGAGAGAGAAATCAAATAGTAATATGTAAAGGTCAGATCATTTCATCACTGTCCTTTCAGAACAGGGAAATTACATTATGAAATGCAAATGGCATCCGAGGTTAAAATAGCAAGTTATTATTACCACATAGCTTACAGGAGGTATTTTTCATTTTTCTGCCTCGTGTAGGAATATCGTCTTTATTTTTTAAAAAATCTTGGTTTCTTTTGGCTTGATCTAAATGAAGGCAATGGAAATATTTAGCTTGATTCTACAGAAACAAAAAAACAAAAGGGTTTACTGCAGATGAACAGTATATTTATAAAGTAGAAGACAGTCATAGAACATAGTTTAGGGAAAAACAGCTATCGTGAAATAAATAAACTGTTGTTTCTGTACTTCAAAAATGCAGAGCTAGGCTGTTTGAGAGATCACTAAATTCTGCTGCTGCCATTACAGGCTTTCACATTTACTCTTTTTGGTAGTACATAAATAAGGCATGGTATTACTACTCACTCATATAGATCTTGCTGTATTTGTTCATCTCTCTCAGCTAAAGAATATGTTCTCTTAGGTGTAGGTTGGGAGTTTAGCGAGCAAATGCTTAACTATGTATGTGCTATCACTATAACCAGGAAAACATATTCGGATATTCACGTTGTCGCATTCACATTCGGGCACACACAGGTCAGGTCAATTCAGAATTTTGTTGCCTTTGCTTTACGGGTGTTACTAAGTTCCTGGGGTGGGAGGTGGGTGCAGCACAAAGTGAACTTCAAGAAAGTTACCAGTTAGGCTTAATGCATTGTGGATTTCACTGAGGTATGAAAATATATAATTTCAGAGTGACTTTATAATTGAAATCATCAGACCAGTACATCATTTTGTAAGTTCAAAATCCATTTAACTTCTAATTTTATTGGAGAGTTAGTAGAAAGGAAATACTGTCAGTCCACAAATTATATATATATATATATATTTTAAGAGCTGCTTTTTAGAAGTTCCCAATAAGCATTTTGGAAATTTCAGATGCCAAGGGGGAAGTAAATGCCGATGCAAACAGTTGACGGAAGCAAAGAATAATTTTGATGAATAAGAATTTATAAATACCTGCTTATCATTTTTGTTGGATACCTGCTTTGCAAATGGCTTGCTATAAGTAGACATTCAACACTTTGAGATAGCCTATTTTTTCCTGGATTTTCACCTTTGCATTCAGGAGTGAATTGACAACAAATGTTCAACTCCATCTCCTGACTCCTCACACTCTCTTCTCCCAACTCCACATAAATAAGAGAAAAACTTCAATCATAAATTCAATTTCAATATTACTGATGTTTCCTCTCTTGTCTTCAATTTTTCTATTCCTTCCACTCTCTTTTTCCATATGGTTCCTTAATTGACTAGTAATGGAGGCTCATCTGGCTACCATCTGTTCTAGAAAAGCAGCATGATGGGAAACGAATGGGTTATTACTGGGCCCACCCTGGGTTCTGGCTCGGATTTTGTGTGTGCCCTCTCTGTTAATTTTCTTGTCTCTGTGTGTTAGGTCAAGAAAAATGCCATTTAAACTCATCAAAACTGCTCTTTCTTCCTCAGGAAGAGGGCGGAGTTTATGTCAGTAGAAAAATAAATCTCTGGGCTACCCCTTCTAACTCCCCAAGACCAGCAGGAGAGAGGGCAAAAAAAAGACAGGAATTTCAGAGGCTCTGCCAGTTTCACAGTGCTAATGGGCAAGATCCGGAATAACTGGCCCTTTGTTTCAGGGAAATGTTAATGAGCCTTTGGGAATGCAAAATTATGTTTAGAGCTAAGAAGGGAAGAAGGGCTAAAATTTTCTGCTTAATAGTATAAGGAAAGTTGAAAGCAGAATAGAAAATACAGAACCAGAGAGAAGAGGCAGATTGGAGACAAATAAAACTGAGAAACTAGACAAGAGGTTGAAGTTCTCAGCAAGTATTTATTTCTCAGTGTTGAGTAACAGAAGAACTTAAAAACAGGGATGTTTTCATTTGATTATATGTTAGTTTTCATTGCAGTGTTGTAAAACATCATTGCTTCTCCACTTCCTCATAAAGGCTTTTATTTGTAGTGCTTTGTTGGTATAGTTTTTGGGAATTCTGAGTTCCACATCTGGGTCAGCATTGAGTACAGGGAAGAGAAGAGCCATGTATTTGAGACCAGAATGATAATAAGAGTTCAAAAGAAACAATAAGAGCCAGAGGCAACCAGGAAAACATATTTGGATATTCACAAAAATCCCAGGAAAAGCGGTGGACTTTTAATAGTAGACGGTAAAGGCCTCAGGTTAATTTATTTCAGTCTCAAAGAAAGTCAGCCAACTAGTAGTTATATATAAAGCATGATTAAGGCTGGGCGCCATGACTCACACCTGTAATCCCAGCACTTTGGGAGGCCGAGGCGGGCAGATCACTTGAGGCCAGGAGTTCAAGACGAGCCTGACCAATATGGTGAGAGCCCGTCTCTACTAAAAATACAAAAATCAGCCAGGTGTGGTGTCACACACCTGTAATCTCAGCTACACGGGAGGCTGAGGCAGGAGAATCTGCTTGAACCCAGGAGGCAGAGGTTGCAGTGAGCCGAGACTGTGCCACTGCACTCCAGCCTGGATGACAGAGTGAGAACCTGTCTCAAAAAATAAATAAATAAGATAAAGTATGATTATAACCAGCATATAGGAAGCAGAAGACCTGCTGCCTTGTAGGTGCTGAAGAAACTTGAGTTCTCCTTTTTTCACTGAAGCAATATGGAGGCCCCATGTCACTATTGAAAAGGACCATGAGAAAGATGTGAGTTGAGGCTACTGAGGAATAAGAGCATGACAGCAAGCCATAATCATTGTTTCCTCTCCTGATTTCCTGTAGGATCTCCTTCTGAGGCTGCAAACTCAAGGGTGAATATTAGCAATGTGATACACACACGCACAAACACATTCAGGCAAGAGGGAGAAGTAATTCAGTTCCCATACATACCACATACACAATTACTTACAAGCATATGGCTATCAATTTAAAGTGGTTTTGCATACAGACTCAGAAGTACGGAGCTAGTATAGCCACAGTGTGCCTTAAGACCCATTTGTACTGTGGCCTTTTAAGTATGGTAGATGGTGGAGTCCAAGAATTCAAGATCAATGCTGTATATTTCTCAGAGGCACAAACCCTGTTGTCTTCTTGCTGGCTCTGCTGATCTGTCTCTTTATATCTAGTGCTCTCTGACTTCCTGTTCAGTTCTCTCATTTTCCTCCCTAACTGTAGCATTATGCATCTTCCTGTCAATGTATCCATCGCTTTGTGGATTAGCTTCTGAAGCATCCAATGGATCTAAAAACTGAAAGAAGGCAACAGAAAGAAAAAATAGAGAGCGAGCAAGCAAGCTGAGACTAGTGCAAGTTTAGTGCTTGTAGTTAATTCTGGTGGAAATCAGAGAAGAAATTAAAATGCGAGAAAAAAGGGAGGAGTAGAATGAGGCACTGTTGCAGGCTGGGTTCTCCTGAGACACTGAGATGAATATTTGTGATTCTTGAGATGTTTATTGGAAAATGCTGTTGGGAACAACGCCTGTGGGGCAGTGAGGGTAAGAGCATTAGGCAAACGGAGAGGTGACATGTTGAAGCTGAATCAAGATGTCATTGCTACAAATGTGTAACTAACCCCAAGGAGAGCTCTGGAGCAAGAATGACCCTTCAGAATTATCTGAAATTCAAACATAGGTCTTTGTCTTAGTCTGTTCAGGCTGCTATACCAAAATTATCATAGGCTCTGTGGCTATAAACAACAGAAATTTATTTTTTTCACAATTCTGGAGACTGGGAAGGCCAAGATGAAGGCACCAGCAGGTCTGGTGTCTGGTGAGGTCCTACTTCTTAGTTCGTAGACAACCTTCTTCTCACTGTGTTCTCTCAAGGCAAAAAGATTCAGGGACCCAAGAGAGGTACCTTAGATATATCTGTATGCATATATATATGACTTTTAATCTCATTCATGAATATTCTGCCTTCATTAGCTTATCATCTCCCCAAATCCCCACCTTCTAATGCCATCACGTTGAGGGTTAGGATTCCAACATATGAATTTTGAGAGGACATAAACATTCAGCTATAGCAGTCTTTGTATCCCCCTTGGATTCTACCACCCAACATTAGCCAACCATGTGATGTGGGCTGTCACTGGAAAGAAGGTGTGACCATGGGTGACAAAATCCTTTTCAACTATGGCATATCTAGATAGTGACCGAGCTGAGGGATGTCAGCCACCACTCCCGGCAACTGGAAAAATGAGTGGGTTCTGAAAGGGGTGTGAGATCTGGGCTGAGCATCACAGCATCCCCCTATTACCCACAGGGTAAGAAACACAGCTAAGATGACTGGCCTGAAGAGACTCTCCCTCAGAGCTCTGGGGAGTTTTATCTCATACTGTTCATGGATTGTTGCACGTACATTGCTTTTGTCCTTTACCTAAAGTCTAAACTCTTTAAATACCAGGATCACATTTTATATACTTTTCCTATCCTTTAATAATTTCTTTAGATGAGTAGCTGCCTAAATCTAAAATTGACTTTTTTAAAAAAAAAAGCTCATTACCTGTGTAATATGATATTATAAAAAGAGTCTTTTTTCCATATTTTGAGAAGATGTAAATAACCACTCATTTACCAATTTTTTTTCTGTCATATCTGCATATAAATTGCTCCTGAGTGATCTGATATTGATGACCTTGAACAGTTACAGGCAGAACTTCGAACACTCAAAAAGAGAGAAGGGAGACCAGGAGAATGTGTGAAAGGGAGAGTCTAGGTGCTTCAGTGGAAAGAGCCCTCAACCACAGTCTGAAGATCGGCCTCTGTTTCTTGCTATGCTGGTGCTTGCCACGTGATCTTCCAAAAGTCACTTGAACTCTCTTAGACTCACTTCTTTTTTTCATGTAATTAGGGATAATGATGTCTGCTTTACCTTCATGAATAGCAGCAGGTGTTGGACTGAAGGACTGTGATGAAGATCAATGGGTAATGCCTGCCTGATATTTCTGAGGTCTACAAAGCAATTCAAAAGAGTAGTTGCATTATTACTATTATTATTACTTTATGGGCAACATTTTTTTTTTTTTTTTGAGATGGAGTCTTGCTCTGTTGCCCAGGCTGGAGTGCAGTGGCACGGTCTCAGCTCACTGCAACCTCTGCCTCCCCACGTTCAAGCAATTCTCCTGCCTCAGCCTCCTGAGTAGCTGGAATTACAGGTGCCTGCCACCATGCCCAGCTAATTTTTTGTATTTTTAGTAGAGATGGGGTTTCACCATGTTGGCCAGGCTGGTCTCAAACTCCGACCTCAGGTAATCTATTCACCTCAGCCTCCCAAAGTTCTGGGATTACAGGCGTGAGCCACTGCACCCGGCCACTTTATGGACAACATTTTTTAAAGTTGTCATTTCATAAGTCTATTGCATTTGGTAACATAAAGGCGACTCAGTTATTTTTAAAACTCCTAACCACAATAGAAGACATAGACTTCTTCCATCATGGCAGAACCTGAACTGTTACATTGGCTTCTAGATTATTTATTCTTACAGTTGGAGGTAGGGTAAGTAAGATGATCTCTTATATATTCAGTTTCTAAAACTCATAAACATTTATCTTTCAAATCAACACTCCTATCAACCAGGGAAAATAAGACATTGCTACTTCTTATGTCTCTTTAACAAAGTAATTTAATTGTTTGTCGAAAGAAAGGTACTCTAGATGCATGTGTAGCATAGAATCTTGAATAGAGATGGTTTGGAAGAATTTCAAAATGTTCAGGGAAGAAAGGTTAACCTCAAACAAAAAATGAATAATTTCAGACTGCCAAACTTAATTATAGGTTGGAATTAAATGTTCTCCATTAATGCAGTTATTTGTTGAGTTGAGATTGAAGGAGCTCAGTAGTGAGCTTTTTAATTACCTGTTTTAGTGTAGAAGGCACTCAAGTGGTAACCGAGCAGACACCATTTACACGAGCATGCACTTTGACTAAATATTGTTCAGAATGTTAATTACATTCCCCGAACAGAATGACTTATTTTCTGGTAGTCTGAAGTTAAACAGATCCCACCATAGCAGAGATGGAGCCACTGGGTGAAAGGGAAGATGTCTCACTTGACACCTGGGCTTTATTGCTAGGGCCCAAATGGACCCATTTGCCATGAGTTAGGAAAATTCTCAGCTAGAGATCAGGAAACCTTGAGCAAAGTTGTCCTTCCACTTCTACTCTCTCGTGTTTAGACTTTGCCCTTCCCATCCTTTGGGCACCTTGCGTGTTCATGGTCTTTATAGCTACTTCCTAATTAAAGAAAAATTAAAAGCCTGCTTTCAAGATTGGACATGAAACCTATTTTTGAATCATATTCAGTCCACTGATAAGGCTTATTCTGTGACTCTTCTTAGCGAATGTTGGCTTTTACAAAATGCAAAGGCTTATGTACAATAATGTGTTTTTAATAGTGAACTTTAATAGTGAACTTTTAGCATCAGTAAGTCCTAAACCAAGGATAAATCATCCATGAACACATGTTAAGTATCTTCTATGGGAATGGTATCTATTACAACTTGCTGATACATCTAAATTTCAACTCTTGTTCTATTAATGACTCAGGCTGGGAAAAAAATGGTGGCATCCTTTCTATTCCATGTACGTCCTGCCCTCATTGAAAAATAGACCTTAAGCCGAATAGGAATAATGTTACAGAATAATAGCAAAAACTGTCATTCCAGAGGTCGTTTAATCTGTCTCTTTTTTTCTGGTAGAGAAAATTTAAAATCAGTATTTTCACTTTCTTTCTTCTTTTAGGAAGCTACCCTCTCCGACCCAGCTTAGAAGGCATTTGTTCAATATCACTGCTTTTGTTTCACTCTTGAGTTTGCCTGGACTAATAGATACTGTATTTCCCAACCTTTCATTCCAAGGTTTGTGGTAGGACTTCTCAGGTCTTAACATGTCAAGGATTAAATGAGATAGGGTGGTGGCTCGGGTCACATATAAAGGTAGCATGCTAGGCAATCGTGTTTTCCTTTACTTTAATCATCAAAAGTCAAACATGAGTGAGAAGCAAAACCGGAGAAATACACATACAAATGGACAGATTGGTTGGGAATCCATGCCATGAAAGACTCAAGCCTGGGCCTAAACTGGTGGAAGAGAAAGTTGCTGGTCAAAAATTAATTCACAGAAGGGCTACAAAAAAGGAAAGGATATGAGCTGACATCATGATATGATCTTTACCAAATCTTCACTGGATGAAACAAACAGGGAAAGAAGAAATGAGCGAAAGAGAGAGAAAGAGATCGTTATTGAGAAATCGTCTATAAGACCATAAGGCAGCTGGCAGCAGTGGCTCACGCCTGTACTCCCAGCACTTTGGGAGGCCGAGGCAGGCAGATCATGAGGTCAGGAGTTTGAGACCAGCCTGCCCAACATGGTGAAACCCTGTCTCTGCTAAAAATACAAAACTTCGCTGGGCATGGTGGCATGCCCCTGTAATCCCAACTACTCAGGAGGCTGAGGCAGGAGAATCACTTGACCCTGGGAGACGAGGTTGCAGTGAGCTGAGATCACACCACTGCACTCCAGCCTGGGCGACAGAGCAAGACTCTGTCTCAAAAAACAAACAAACAAACAAACAAACAAACAAACCATAAGGCATGGTCTCAATTGCAGTTCTCTGGTCTACATTTACATTACCACTCACAATAAGGAAGAGACTAAATGAACTGAGGAATCTGGACCTCTCTCACTGTGTCTCTGCCGAATCTTCAATCTTGTAAAAAAGGACATGGTTCCTTTAATAATCTTGGCACACAAAGTGTTCTATTAAATAGCAGACATTTGTGAGATTTTATACAATGTGATTCATTGAATTTTGATTAATATTATTTAAAAAGAATTTCCCTAGGGAATTGAAGTTAGATGCAAAACAAAGAATTAAATATAAAAATGTCACACAAAATTAGAAACCATCAGAAGAGAACCTGAATAGGACAATTCTAGCACATTTAGTGCTTAGGCTAAAGATGAGTTCTTTTACACAGGAACAAATTGGATTTTTTTTAAGTAGCTTATCCTTTGCACATGCAGTACAACTGAAGTCCAGTGAACAGTAAGCTTAGTTATTGCGATCTGTCAGTATCTCCTACTCCCACCCTTGCTAACTACATAACAATGAACTTTCCCGAATAGATTCACATTTTCTCCTCATCTCTTAGGATTAGCTGCAAGTGCGTCTAAATCTGGATGTAAGAGGAGTGTGTACACTTTGTGAAAATATGGACTGCAATCTCGTAATGGCCTAACCCAGCAAAATCCAATCACCGACATGGAATAGTCACTAGTGTTGAAGTATGCATGAGTTTTTACACAAGTATACCACCTCACAAAGATATTATACAGGATAGAATGGACAGAAGTGTGGTAAAGTATGTTCCTGATAGGGAATGCCTTTAGCTATGGTAGGAAAGTGACAAAATAGCAGTAAACAGCCAAATTCTGAGCAAGAGACTGACGTCTGGAGACCACGACATGCATAGCACAGATTTTTCATGAGAATAAGCAAGAGTAAAATCTACCACCTGAAGAGGCCGCACAGAGTTGTGAGAGGCAGGTGATTCATTCAAAACATAATTTTATATAGCCTTTGAGGTTAAAGAAGGTCAAGGATTCATGAGATGCTGATAGTACCTAGAGTTTCTATTTAGAGAACAAAGCATTCATTTCTGTTCAGAAGGGTCCATCATCATTCAAAAAGCTCTTATTAATCACTGACCTGTAGAAAGAGGCAGGTTCATTGAACAAATAAGCAAATAGATTGGGAAAAAGTCTATATGGTTTCTATAAATGGAAATTATGCCTGATTAAACAACCTGAATTCTCTCAGGCATAAACGGATCTTATAAAAGAATAAACAAATGCCTTATAGACAAGGAACTACCAGTGGAAGTAATTTAATTAGACATGCAGAAAGCCTTGAAAAAGATAGGGCCTCATGAGGTATATCACTATAGGGACTCTCAAAACACTGGATATCCATGCATCCAGGCTTTTGGGGATATGATTCACATGGCAGGTGGGATATTAGATTACCCAGGAATGTTTAAACTGTGCCCCCTTGGATTTCCGCAGAGGTGCCCTGGGGTTAATGCAGGCTGAGGGAGCTGTTGGTGGACCTTGCTTCCAGAGGGTATATTTTATCTGCAATATGTTTTACATATTGCAGTTCCTAGTAAGGTTTCATTGGAAGGTTTGGAGACAACTCTAATAGATTGCCTTCATAATGCATTTTATTTTTATGAAGAGTCTGTCATTGTCAGTCTTGTCCACCCCAGTAGATATAAAGTTTTAATCACTAAGAAATTGGAATAATCTTTTGAAACAAAAAACTGGATTCAAAGTAAGAAACAAAGCATAGGCTAAATGGCACATTTTCTAGTTAGTAAATAAGTAAAATGGTGGTTTATACTAAGAATCAATGCTGAAGTCCATCTTATTAATTGATTAATTAACTGAGAGTCAATGAGAAGATTTCAATGTCAAATTTTGCATCTAATTTATCATGGAGAAAATGTCAATTCATTTGGTACAAATACCACTTTAATCTTCATGTGAGGCAAAATTGAAGAGGAGTGTTATGAGCTAATTCAGTCTTAGAGAAACTTCTCTATACTATGGATTCTTCGAGACTACTACAAATAAGAATAACTTTCTGATCATTCCACAGCCCAGTTTTACTTACCTATGGGTGACTGGGATGAGGGATCACGCTGTTTACCCCTAGGTTTGTTTTGTGGTATCTGATTTCTTATGGCATAACTAAGTCCTTTAACTTCTATAGTTTTAATTTTAATGTAATTTTTTTGAGAAGGAGTCTTGTTACATTGCCTAGGCTAGTCTTAAACTCCTGGGCTCAAGCAGTCCTTCCATTTCACCCTACTGAGTAACTGGGACTACAGGCATGCAACACGGCACCGGGCCGATTTCTCTATTTTATATGACAAATTCATAGGTGTAACTTCTATTGATGTCATCTTACGGTGTCTGAGGATTAATGAATATCTTGTACCTAAAGACTTTTTAATAGTGGATATTTTTATGTAGTTGTAAAGATATTTTCTTACTGCAACATTAAAGCCTAAGGAAAAAAATGTAAGAATTTCTATGCTAAATAAAATCTGCAGCATGCGAAGCCGGTGTTCTGCCTCTAGTGGTCAAAGATGCGTTGTGGAAGGCCATGCCTCCCCTCTAAAACATGAATTTTATAGAGCTTATCCAATTTTATGACTTTAACTATAACCTCTCTGCTGGTAACTTCCAAATACCTACCTCTAGCCCTGACACATCCTCCAGATAGTAAGCCTCTTATTCAACCGCTTGCTGGTCATTTCCAATTGTAAAATCTACCCGCTGTCGGCCGGCGTGGTGGCTCAGGCCTGTAATCCCAGCACTTCGGGAGGCCGAGGCGGGCGGATCCCGAGGTCAGGAGGTCGAGACCACGGTGAAACCCCGTCTCTACTAAAAATACAAAAAAAATTAGCCGGGCTTGGTGGCGGGCGCCTGTAGTCCCAGCTACTCGGAGAGGCTGAGGCAGGAGAACGGCGTGAACCCGGGAGGCGGAGCTTGCAGTGAGCGGAGATCGCGCCACTGCACTCCAGCCTGGGCGACAGAGCGAGACTCCGTCTCAAAAAAAAAAAAAAAACCTACCCGCTGTCAAATACAGTATTCCAAAACTGGACTTAGAACCTTAAAGTCCAAATCATCATTTCCATCATTTCTAATTTCTGTCAATGGTACTATGCAAGTACCAAGATACGGAATAATTTTTCACTCCTCACTCATGTCATTTCTGTTATTTTATGGTGTCACCAAATAAATACACTTGAATAAAAATTCTGTGGGGCACACACCTTAGGAAATGGATGACAAAGTGTTCCCATGCTTTATAATTCATGAATTGTATTTGCTAGAACAAACATCGAGGAATAAAGATGACCTCCAATAGTGAACTTTCTGACATATGCTTTATATAGGTGACAATCTATAAACCTTATACAGAATCACACAGAAAGTAAGGGAACTGGAATGTAAATACAGGCCTGTCAGACCTGAATACAAGACTACTCTTAAGTTTACCATCATATCCTGAATGACATAGTAAGTAAATAGTTGTCATATGCAAGTGGGAGAAATAAAATCCACAGAAATATCTCAGCTTTCCAGGGTATTGCCCCATAACTGCAGAATAAAACAACCCAGTAAACATTTCTGTACTTGCATTGGTAAGACTATTGGTTTCTCTCGGTGGAATTAACTTCCATATGTTGTTTTCAGTCATAGTAAATACAAGCAAATAATTATAAAGACAGTTGGCAGTTTGATAGAAAGCATACTAGGAAATCAACTCTTATAACTTTATACTTAGTTTAAAAATCCAACAGGGTCTCTCCTGCAGTCAGTGGCATGCTTTGTATCCCTGTGAATATTCTACTTTAATACTCGTTCCTGTTAGGGGATGAGTGCTGGCAGGCTAATATTAATGAATTCAGCAGCCTCAATTAATTTCCAGTATGAAAATAGCCTTAAAATGAGTCACGAAAGCCACACAAGAAAGATGGCACTTTAAGATGAATGTATGGTGTTGACCTTTACCATTTCTTCATTTCTTCATTATATTATTCATAATTGGTTGGATAAATTATACTATTATTCATTTTAAGCATTTTTCTGCTAAATATAAGTGTCCAATTCCAGGATTTTATGGTTTCAAATCGAAGAATTAATATCCCATGGTTACTCTACAATAAACATATTTAATCTTCTATTCTATCATTATGAAACACAAAGTTACTAAAAAATAACTACCAGATCCATTTATTTAAAAATACTTTGCTAGGAAAATAATAATGCTTCACATAATTCTATTTTTCTAAAGGCTTTGACATGTGATTTAAATTTCTCTTTGGCTTGGAAATCTGGACATCTGTAATTGAACTGTCAGGTTTCCCAGGTAAAATTTGATTCTGTAAAAAGTGACTTTTTTCTTTTTTTCCCCACCCATTCTACGGAAACTAACACAGGTGAACTACCGCTATTGGGCTTTTTAAAAAAATTGGATCATTGGTCTCTTCATGGAAAGAATTCAGTCAAAGCTTTGAGAAGTGATGTTGGCAAAGTAAAGATTTGATTAAATGGTTACTTTTGGTTTGCTAGATTCAGACAGTGACGGAAAAGAGGGCTGGTTGAGAATATTTATTTAAGATAAGAAAACAAATCACAGCAAATTTATAAATTTAAATTTAAATTCAGAGATTCTGAAGTATTTTGGCTTCCCTAATAAATCCTACTAGGAAAATAACTTTGCTTTTCTGCTATTAACTTACCAGATTCTCTGTGGTTAACAATGTTTTAAGGAATAAACTAAACTAAAAGAAATGAGTCATGTCAGTGAGCAAGGCAAAGTTCAAAAAGCCTTTGCTTCATGCAGAAGCTATATTGAAAGCACCTAAGGCAGTGCCAGCAAACGTCTCATCTTCAAAGTAATTCCTCTGTAGGGGGTGGTCTTCTTAGAATCTAATTTTATCAACCTATGATTTCTCCTCAAAATGCTCATCACTGTGTGACTGTCTTGTAAATACTTTCTTTTGGTCATCTTGTGATGTGAGCTGTTTTTCCTCAGGTGAATTTTTTATACGAGCCTTGTTTCAGTTTAGCGCCTCTCAAATGGTAATATTCATTCTTATTTTTCATTCCCACATTGAATTCTGCATTCTATAATAATGACTGATATGATGCTGCCAAGATAGATCAGAGTCATATTTATCTTCACCTTGCAAAGCTTATTGCATTATTTAGTATTATGAGGCCTTTTCATTTATGCTGCTTTGCACCTTACTGGGTCCTGAGGTCCTGGCGAGCCCACTTACAATCTGAGGTCCTGGCGAGTCCACTTACAATCTGATGTGACACAGCTGATAGGATTTGAACTGCATCACCTTAAGAGGCACTTGTAAGCCATTTATACCAAATTCCACGAAGAACAGAACTGAAATCAGACAGGGTCATTTTTCTCAAAAGGATTTTTTTTAGTCCCAAGCTATTTCCATCAGATTTCCAGTGACTCCTTCAGGTCAAGTCTGAAGCAATGTCTTTTTTTTTTTTTTTTTTTGACAAGCAAGAGGTTTGTTGTTGCTTGGTTGTTTTGCTGATACAATGGAAACCTGTTTACATCAGAAAATGTTATGCCTTTCTCTAGATAATTTGGCTTATCTACAATGTTCTTTTGTTATAGATTTTCATATATATATATTTAAGTGCTAACTTGTAAAAATTCAGTAAAACAGATTAGGCAATTTATTTTAAAGTAGTAATGTAACATGGTTTGATGTAAGTATTGTCGTATATCCTAGGAAAATATAATATTTTGCTCTTCTTCTTCAAAAGCAGTATTTATTTAACTCTTTCCAAAACATTCAAAAGATTTTTCTATAGCCTTCTAATTCTTGTCAAAATCTTAATAGTGGAATGAAAACTGTTCTCAAAGTCAGGAAATTTGGTGCTCTTGTAATAAACAAGGCATCCTTAAGCATGTCCCTTACACTCTCTGTTTTGATTTTTTTACCTGCTGGTTACCTTATCAAGTCCCAACTCTCTCACCTCTCACTTCCAATTCATCAACAAATTGTGTCAGACATACCTTCAAATATAACCCAAATTCGATTACATTCACACCACCACCAAAAACCAAGCCATACTATCCCTTCCCCGAATCGTAACATCTAAGTGGCCTCTGAGTTTCCAGTTCTGCTACACTCAAATCCATTCTCCATACAGAAGCCATAGGGATGTTTCTAAAATGCCATTTGGATTATATCACTTCTTACTCAAAACCGTTTATGGCTTTCTCTCTTAAAATAAAATCCAAAGATTTTATATAGCTCTAAGGCCCTAAGCAATCCCTCTGTGGCCACTCCCCAAGCTCGTCTCCCACCTTTCTTTCCGGTGCTCACTTGGCTGGAATGTGATTAACCACGACCCATGCAGGCCTTGAACATGCCAAGCAGGCTCCCGGGTCAGAACCTAACAAGGGCCATGAACTTGAAGCTTATGCCATTTGAGGAACCTTTTTTAGGTACGTGAATACAAACATTGGATATGAAAGTGAATATTTATTTAAGATAAACAAATCACAGCAAATTTACAAATTTAAATAAGCTGAAAATCACCATAACATAATATTTTTATATTAAATAACTGTCTGCTACATGTTGGCACAATGGATGGTAGCTGTGTCCTTGGATTCCTACACTTGGGAAGCCAACAACAGCTTAAGTAAAAAGTAATTGCAAACCACATAAAACCACTACACAAACAAAATGAGTCTCCACATGATGCCAACAAGGCCACTGACCACTCCAACTCCACCTGACAGGAGTGAGGAGAGCACGATGAAGGTAGAAATAGGAGTGAAAAACAGCAGAAAATAACCAATTGTGGTTAAAATTCATGATTTTGCAAATTTTACAAGAAATGCATGAGCTGCGATAATCCAGATTTGGAGGGCCGGGGGGGGATCAAAGGTCAGGATCGAGACCGGTGCCTCGTCTTTATAAAATAACACACAAAAAAAGAAATACATGAGCTGCATACTATGCAGCCATAAAAAGGAATGAGATCATGTTCTTTGCAGGGCTATGAAGCTAGAAGCCATTATCCTCAGCAAACTAACACAGGAACAGAAAACCAAACACCACATGTCCTCACTTATAAGTGGGAGCTGAATAATAAGAACACATGGACACAGGGAGGGGAACAACACACACTGGGGCCTGTCAGGGGAGGGCAGGGCCGGGGGAGAGCATTAGAGGAAAGAGCTAATGCATGCTGGACTTAATACCTAGGTACTGGGTTGTGAGGGGCAGCAAACCACCATGGCACACGTTTGCCTATGTAACAAAACTGCACATCCTGCACATGTACCCATGTATCCCAGAACTTGAAACTAAAATTAAATTAAATTAAAAAAATAATACATGAGCATGTGAATTCAAGCCTACAACCCTTCCCAGGGCCTTTGCAAGAGTTTGATCAACTGAGCAGCCTTGAAGCTTGAGCTTCTTTAGTTTCAAGGTGAGTTTGCCTCTGCCCTGTGCACTTGCTTTGTCCCTTCCTGGAATGTCCTGCTCTGACTCAGATCTCTAAAAAGTCCTTCTCCAGTGAGGTCTTTCTTGCCTATTTTAACTAAAGTAGCATACTTTATCATTCTTCTCTTCTTTACCTTATTTTTCTTCAAAGAAATTATCAGTCCAGGTGCGCTGGCTCACGCCTGTAATCCCAGCACTTTGGGAGGCCGAGACGGATGGATCACCTGGGGTCAGGAGTTCGAGACCAGCCTGGCCAACATGGTGAAACTCCGCCTCTACTAAAAATACAAAAAAAGTTAGCCAGGATTGGTGGTACATGCCTGTAATCCCAGCTACTTGGGAGGCTGAGGCAGCAGAATCCCTTGAACCAGGGAGGAGGAGGTTGCAGTGAGTCGAGATCGTGCCATTGCACTCCAGCCTGGGCAATAAGAGCAAGACTCCATCTCAAAAAAAAAAGAAAAAAGAAAAGCAGTTATCAACCTAATATTTATATTAGCTGTGTACTTTTGTATTTGCTTATTTGCTTTAACTACTAGGATGACAGCACCATGACTGAGAAGACATTGTTTTGTTCATTGATGCATCCTCAAAGTCTAGAACAGTTTTTAGTATGTAGTAGGTGTTCAATAAATATCCGTCAAATGAACGAATTGATGCATTATTTCTACAAATGTTTGTGAAAGCCAATAGGATTAAGGTACTTAAAAGTGATATGAGAACAGAGAGGTCTCATTGTTATAAAGGCATTACTGATTCAGTTTTGGCCTCTCTAGAAGCCTGCTTCCTCAGAGAAAGGATATTTAATTGGAAAATACACAGGAAGGACTTTGGCAGTACAAGAAGAGATTTGGCTGGGTTTTAATTATGAATTTGTTAAAATTGGCTTGTACTCTGTGAAGTGGTTTGAATGCCATTACCATGGTTTTACCTCACCATTGGGAAAAACTGGCGGTATTTTAAATGGCAGTAGATGTTGGAAAGACAAATGGCATATTAAAACCCACACACCAGTGTGCAACGCTGCCTCAAACCAATAACAACCCTTCTTTATAAAAACAATGTTTCATCTCTTGCATAATAAATATTTCTTCCCTTGAACCCAAATGGGCATTGTCTATTTCATGCGGACATGTGATATTTTTCCCCTTTAGCAAAAGTTGGAAAACTGCCTCCTTGTTGAGGCTGTGCAATTTCTCAATTCTCTCAGGATAGCTAGGCAGCTCGTCACTCACAATGATAGCTCCATTCACAAACTGACATTATAAAAACATGAAGGAAGATAAAGGAAGCATTGTGCAAAGAACTTTAAGCCAAGAGAAAAATAAACCCTTTGGATACTTCAGAATTGAATTCCAATATGCCATGAATGGCAATGTCTTGAAATTTCTCTGTTTTAAATTCTTCTTAACATGAGAACTCCAAATCACTGGGTGTAATATAAACTTGCCAGTCTTCAAATTAGCCAAACACTGTAAATAACTCCTGCGAATTGAACAATTGATGGCTGTTATGTTTTTATGTCCTTAGGCTAAAAAAATAGGGATGAAAGGAAGGGCGCTATCCTAAATCCATAAAGGAACGAAGCCATTGATAAACATAGGATGAGTTTCCTAGGCCTGGAAAAATTAGGTTAACTTTAATAAAAATTGATGTTGAAAAAGCAGAATTTATTTATTTATATTTATTAGCATAGTTTGTTCCAAATTATATGATTAGTTAGGTGTCTGTACTGTGTGTCAGGCTAATTATGGTAAGTCACTGAGACTTGTGTCTCAGAAAAATGTCTTTTCCTTTGAAAAAACCAACTTAATTAATCAACTCTAAGATGTATGGGCCAGGGCTGTCAAAGCCATAAGAACAATTGCTTAGGTGCCCAGAATATAGAAGCCCTAAATTTAGGCATGAGAAACAATTACAGAAACACTTCAGAGATATTGCAGATTTGATACTAGACTACCACAAGAAAGCAAATACTGCAATAAAGTGAGTCACACACAATTTTTGGTTTCCCAGTGTATATAAAATTATGTTTACACTATATTGCAGTCTATTAAGTGTGCAATAGCATTATGTCTATAAAACAATGCATGTACCTTAATTGAAAATACTTTATTGCTAAAATATACTAATGATCATCTTGCCTTGATGTTGATGTCTGCTGACTGATCAGGGTGGTGGTTGCTGAAGGCTGAAGTTGATGTGACAGTTTCTTAAAATAAGACAATGATGTTTGCTGCAGAGATTGACACTTTCTTTCATGAAAGACCTCTATAGCATGTGATGTTCTATAGCATTTTATTCATAGTAGAACTTCTTTCAAATTTGGAGTTAATATTTTCAAACCCTACTGCTTCTTTATCAACTAAGTTTATGGAATATTCTAAATCCTTTGTTGCGATTTCCACAATGGTCACAGCATTTTCATCTGGCATAAATTTCATCTAAAACAAAACACTTTATTTGTTCATCTATAGGAAATAACTCCTCATCCATCCAAGTTTTATCATGAGATTGCAACAATTCAGTCACATTTTCAGGCTGCACTTCCGATTCTAGTTCTCTTGCTATTTCTACACATCTGTAGTCAATTCCTCCACTGAAGTCTTGAACCCCTCAAAATCATCCATGAGGGTTGGAATCAACTTCTTCTAAACTCCTGTTATTGTTGATATTTTCACCTCCTCTCATGAATCACAAATGTTCTTAATGACATCTAGAATGGTGAATCCTTTCCAGAAGGTTTTCAATTTACTTTTCCCAGATCAATCAGAGGAATCATTATCTATGGTAGCTATAATATTACAGAATGTTTTCTTAAATAATAAGACTTGAAATCTGGAATTACTCCTTGAATGAATGAACGAATGAATGAATGAATGCAGAATGAATGTTGTGTTAGAGGGCTGGAAAACGGCCTCTAACTGAAAATTAGTTTCCTCTTACATCTCCGTCAGAGCTCTTGGGTGACCAGGTACATTGTTAATGAGCAGTGCTATCTTGAAAGGATTCTTTTTTTTCTGAGAAGTAGGTCTTAACAATGTGCTTACTATATTCAGTAAACTGTGCTGCAAACAGATATGTTGTCATCCCGGCTTTGTTATTTCATTTATAGAGCATAGGCAAAGCAGACTTACCATAACTCTTATGCGATACCATCTCACACCAGTTAGAATGGTGATCATTAAAAAGTCAGGAAACAACAGGTGCTGGAGAGGATGTGGAGAAATAGGAACACTTTTACACTGTTGGTGGGACTGTAAACTAGTTCAACCATTGTGGAAGTCAGTGTGGCAATTCCTCAGGGATCTAGAACTAGAAATACCATTTGCCCCAGCCATCCCATTACTGGGTATATACCCAAAGGACTATAAATCATGCTGCTATAAAGACACATGCATACGTATGTTTATTGCCGCACAATTCACAATAGCAAAGACTTGGAACCAACCCAAATGTCCAACAACGACAGACTGGATTAAGAAAATGTGGCACATATACACCATGGAATACTATGCAGCCATAAAAAAATGATGAGTTCATGTCCTTTGTAGGGACATGGATGAAACTGGAAACCATCATTCTCAGTAAACTATTGCAAGGACAAAAAACCAAACACCGCATGTTCTCACTCATAGGTGGGAACTGAACAATGAGAACACATGGACACAGGAAGGGGAACATCACACTCCGGGGACTGTTGTGGGGTGGGGGGAGGGGGGAGGGACAGCATTAGGAGATATACCTAATGCTAAATGAGGAGTTAATGGGTGCAGCACACCAACATGGCACATGGATACGTATGTAACAAAGCTGCACATTGTGCACATGTACCCTAAAACTTAAAGTATAATAATAATAATAATAATAATAATAATAAAAGAGCCCTAGGATTTTCAGAATGGTAAATAAGCATTGGCTTCAACTTAAAGTCACCAGCTGCATTTGCCCCTAACAAGAGGGTCAGCCTGTCCTTTGAAGCTGTGAAGGGAAGGCAGACATTGACATATCCTCTCTAGCTATGAGAGTTCTAGATGTCATCTTCTTCCAATAGAAGGCTGTTTCATCTATATTTAGAATTTATTGTTTAGTGTAGCCAACTTCATCAATTATCTTAGCTGAATCTTCTGGATAACTTGTAGCAGCTTCTACATTAATGCTTGCTGCTTCACTTTGGACTTTTATGTTATAGTGATGGCTTCCTTCCTTTTTTTCTGAGCATGAGTATATTTTATTATTATTATTATTATTATTATTATTATTATTATTATTATTTGAGTCTCGCTCTGTTGCCCAGGCTGGAGTGGAGCACGAGTATATTTTATTTTATTTTTATTTATTTATTTTTTCCATTCAACTTTTATTTAATTTCTGGGGTACATGTGCAGGATATGCAGGTTTGTTACATAGGCAAATGGTTTGCTGCACAGATCAACCCATCACCTAGGTACCAGGCCCAGCATCCATTAGCTCTTCTTCCTGATGCTCTCCCTCCCCTTAACCCCACTCCCGACAGGCCCCAGTGTGTGTTGTTTACCCCCATGTGTCCATGTATTTTCATTGTTCAGCTCCCACTCATAAGGGAGAACATGTGGTGTTTTGTTTTCTGTTCCTGCATTAGTTTGCTGAGGATAATGGCTTCTAGCTTCATCCGTGTCTCTGAAAAGGAAATGTCATTCCTTTTTATGGCTGTATAGTATTCTGATGGCTTCCTTTCTTGAACCTCATGAACCAACCTTTGCTAACTTCAAACTTTTCTTCTGCAACTTCCTCACCTCTTTTAACTTTGAAAGAATTGAAGATAGTTAGGGTCTTGCTCTGGATTAGGTTTTGGCTTAATGTTGTGGCTGATTTGATCATTTATCCAGATCACTAAAACTTTCTCCATGTCTGTAATAAAGCTACTTCACTTTCTTATCATTTGTGTGTTCACTGGAGTAGCATTTAAAGTTGCTTCAAGAACTTTTCTTTAGCATTTACATCTTGGCTCACTCTTTGGTGCAAGAGGCCAATTTTCAGCCTATCTGGGCTTTCAACATGCCTTCCTGGCTAAGCTGAGTCATTTCTAACTTTTGATTGAAAGTGAGAGGCATTCAACTCTTTCTTTTACTTGAATACTTAGAGGTCATCGTAGGGTTATTAACTGGCCTAATTTCAGTATTTTTGTGTCTCAAAGAATAGGAAGGCTCAAAGAGTGAGAGCGAGATGAGGAAACAGTTTGTTGGTGGAGCAATCAGAACACACAAAACATTTATCAATGGTTTGCTCTCTTATATTGGCATGATTCATGGCACCCTCAAACAATTACAATATTAACATCAAAGATCACTGATCACAGATCACATAACAGATATAATAATCATGAAAACATTTAAAATATTATGAGAATTGCCAGAATATAATACAGAGGCACGAAGTGAGCACATGCTGTTTAAAAAAAAATGGCACCAATAACTTGCTCGATGCAGGCTTGCTACAAACCTTCAATTTGTAAAATATGCAATATCTGTGGAGCACAATAAAATGAGGTATGGCTGTAAAAACAGGGAGAGATGCCAACCCCTGGCTTTCTCCAACGACTGATGACTTCTCCAAGTTTGCCTTTTTATCACTCTGGGCATTTATTCCAAACTAATCTCATCTCGTCTCTAAATTTTGCCTTCTTTCCTCCATTTCCATTTTTGGAGCACCCATAGAACCTCCCCATATGAGATTAAGTTAGATCAGCACTGAACCAGGATACTTGGCATGAGATAGAAAACCACTACCCACAAACCAATGTTTTCCTCTTCTGTTACCATGTTAAATATATCACCAGTCTGCCTAAACCCGTGTTGTCATAAACTCTTTCTTCTCTGAGTCACTACAGATAACTGATTATATATTTTGAAATATTCCTCAAATCTGTACTATTTCCACTTTCTAGTTGAGACTTTTATTCCTCCCTCTTCAAAAATGAAATTATTTTCTGATTATCTCCTTTTGCCTCTGTTCAGTCCTCCAATGAACCCTGTAATCAAATATTTTGCTAGAGTTTCATTAAAAATGTTTGTCTGTTGAAAAGTGTCTGCTAATTTCCTGTTACATCACTTAAAGTCTAAGCTGCTCAGCCAATATTCTATCGTTTCTACAGTTTGACTCTCACCTAATTTTCTGATTGCATTTTTTTCTTCATTCCAGCTTATACCCTCAGGAACCACACTCTCTCCAGCCACACCTCTCAGTGCTACTCCTAAAACACTTTCGTACTTTAAATATGTTCTCCTGATTAGAAAGGCCTTCTTCTCATTCTTGTCCATCAAAATCCTCTACATTAACAACTTTTCTGATAGGTTACGGGGAAATCTTTCCTTTTCTTTTCTCATTTGCCTTGGTGCATTTTATCTCAAATATAGTCCCATTTCTCTTTATTTCTTTACGACAAACATTTTTTAAAGTGTTGACTATACTCACAATCTCCGATTTCTTTCTATACATTTCCTTTCAAACCCACTGAAATTAGCTTCCATTTCCGGTACTCCACCAGAACACCTCATGTAGGGATCAATAAAGACCCCCATGTTGCTATCCCTAATGGTCATTCCCAGTCATCTTATTCAGTGAAAATATTGCACTTGCCCTTCTTTTTTGTTGTTGCTGGTTTTTTTCCTTTCTTTTCTTTTCTTTTTTTGAGACCAAATATTGCTCTGTCACCCAGGCTGGAGTGCAGTGGCATGATCTCGGCTCACTGCAACCTCTGCCTTCTGGGCTCAAGCGATTCTCCTGCCTCAGCCTCCCGAGTAGCTGGGACTACAGGCAAGCACCACCATGCCCAGCTAATTTTTGTATTTTTAGTAGAGATGTGGTTTCACCGTATTGGTTAGCCTGGTCTCAAACTCCTGACCTCGTGATCCACCTGCCTTGGCCTCCCAAAGTGCTGGGATTACAGGCATAAGCCACCGTGCCCAGCCTTCTTTTTTTTTTTTTTTTTTTTTTTTTGAGACAGAGTTTTCACTCTTTTTACCCAGGCTAGAGTGCAATGGTGTGGTCTCACCTGACTGCAACCTCCGCCTGCCGAGTTCAAGCGATTCTCCTGCCTCAGTCTCCCGAGTATCTGGGATGACAAGCGCCGGCAACCATGCCCGGCTAATTTTTGTATTTTTAGTAGAGACAGGGATTCACCATGTTGGCTAGGCTGGTCTCCAACCCCTGACCTCAGGTGATCCACCTGCCTCGGCCTCCCAAAGTGCTGGGATTACAGCCATGAGCCACTGCGCTCGGCCTGCACTTGCCCTTCTTGAGAACTTTGTCTATTCGTCATCCAATATACTACTACATCTAGGTTTCTCCCTTGTCAGCCACTCTTTCTCAGCTTCCTTTGCTGCTTACTGATTATCTCCTAATGTCTAAACTTTGAGCTATCCGAGGTTTCATTCTTTAGACCTTGGCTCTTTTCCACCTACTGCATGAATGAGTTCATCCAGTCTAATGGCTTTAAATACCAACTTCACTCTAAGGACTTTCTAAATCTGAGACCTCCGGCATGAATTCCAGACTCTTCATATAACTATCTACTTGCCATCTCCATTTATTTGTCTAATATGCATCTCAAATTTAACATATCCAGACAAAATCCTTATTCCCAGCCCCAACTGTGACCTCGACTTCTCGTCCTACAATTTTTCTTATCTCAGCAAGAAGCAACACCATTCTTCTAATTGCCCAGATCATCCATTTAATGGGGTCATCTTTGATGTCTCTCTTTCTTCTATATCCAGATCCATCGGCAACTTATAAACTCTTTGCCTTCTTACTATATTCAGAGTCTAATTATTTCTCCCCACATTGCTATTGCTATTGTCTAAATTCTGAATGATAGCAAAAGCTTCTGAACTAATTTCTGTGTTTCAGTACCAAACCTTCATCATCTATGCACAACAAGCAGCCAGAGTGATCCTCTCAAGCCCCAAGTCAGATCATGTTCCTCCTTTGCTCCCACATGTCAATGACTTCCTTTCTTACTCAAAAGAAAATTACAAGCCTTAGCTTGGCCTACACAATCTTTCTAGTCCTCCCTACTTTTCTGATCTCACTGTTCCTCACTCTCCCCAGCCATGCCTGCCTCCTTTCTGTTCCCAGCATTCCCTTCACAAGGTATAAAATGGTACATGCCTCCAACCAACCCCTGCTCTCCTCTCAACCCAGCAGTTCCTATCTTCATTAATTTATTTTAATTTTCTCAATAGAACTTACCAATACCTGAAATACTACATATTTCCACATGTATTTGTTTTTTTTTTTTTTTTTTTTTTTTTTTTTCCATCTCTCCCCAATAGGAAACGGTAGCTTGCATAAGGCTGGGACATTTATCTATTTGGTTCTCTAATGTATTCCCAGCGTCTAGAACAGCACCGTGCATATGAAGGGCATTCAAAAGGTATCTGTTAAATGAACTCTTTTCCGTTGTTTATAATTCTTAACTCTCAAGCCAGCTAATGAGAATATAATACATATGTAACCTATTTTTTAGCGAAGCATAGAAGGCATGTTCTATTTTAATTGAGTGATGAGGGAGACAGGGGTGATGAAACTGAGGTTAGAATATTTTGAGAACCATTATGTGATTGTAAATTTCCTTAAACAACTATGATTTACAGAGGAAATGAAGTCATTGTAATCTCTTAGTCATCAGTTAAGGAAAAAAAAAAAAAGTAGAAGTGATACAATGCAAAAAGTCATCTTGACTGGATAGAAAAAGAACATATTTTCCTGGCTTGAGAAAGGTTCAAATTTCTTTTTAAGTTGTGCCCTCTAAAGTAAACTTTGACTCTCAAATATATTTATTCAATCAAGATTATTATTGCACTGCAGTGCTTAGGTGTATTGGCTTCCTGTGGCTTTACCATTTTAAGCAACTGATGACATTTACCATAGAGATTACACATGGATTACAATTCTAGAATGTACATTGTTGAGTGTTTCTTTTGATACTACAGTCTAAGGGAAAGAGTTAGAGTTTAATATTTTATAACTCACAGCAGGTTATATATTCAAGCCAAACATGTTTTAGTAGTAATTCTTCAAGCTACCAAAGGCTGTTGCTACTAGAGAAAAAGGAAAGGTTAGTTTGCTACTGTGGTTCCCAGCAGAGTCTATATCATATAAGAAGCATTATAAAGGAATCTGCTATTTTTTTCCTATAATATTTGGCTAACTACTACTTTTACTATGTGGTATCATGTTTGATAATGCCTCTCTAATATCTGTCTGGAAATTTAAGTTTGCATAAGGCAATGCTGTAAATTTTAATCTGCATATATATTCTTGGTTCCTAAGAATGATATTTCTGCAGCAGTGATTATGTATTGTATCATGTGACAAAATATAGACGAATTTAGTAAGCTAAATTCTGTTTTCTGTTGCGATGGTTTTCTTGAAAACTGGGTTATTTATGTTGGTACTAATTTAATTAAATTAACATTCAGAAATTACACAGCCAATTTGGCAACACTTAAATTAATGTTGCTATTTATTCGGCATTGTTAATGTGACTTTAAGCGTTGACAATGTCACCATTATTTAGTATTTACTTAATATTTCTGTTGTGCAGCACACTTAGAATGGTTCATTTCTTTAATTTAGACAATTCTTATTACAGACCTGTAGACTATCACCTATCAGAAAACCTATTAAAACACAAATACTTACAATTAACCTCAAAGTGTGTCTACAGTTGGATTAAATACAGACTCCCTGATGGCAATAGCTGTTTTCACTGTCTAGGGTGCTTCTCTTCCTCTTATCTTCTTTGAAAATTGTGGAGGCATAAGGAAGTAAGCTCATCAATGACATTGTTGGAAAGAAGGAAAACAGCATAGCCCCTTTGTTACCATCCGAGTGTCTGGACATATTTAGAGCTCTCCTAATAAAAGTTGGATATATTCTTCCAACAGGCCTATTAAGACAAACTGTTTGTTTTCCTTAATTAGAAACAATTCTTTCTTGCTTATTCTATTTACTTGAGCAAATACTCTCAGTTAATCATCTTTAATGGGCATCCTTAGCCACTTCCTAATGCTATAATAAATATTCAGACATACAGATTGTCCAGTGTTCTAAGAGGCATAAAACTCAGGTATACATGGGAAAGTGAGTAGAGTGGTAGATGTAAGCCCAGTAAGAGAAAGTCATACAAGTAAAAGGAACACTTCAGAATGACTCAAACCAATGGAAAAGTTGGAAATATTGGCCGTTTATCTATACTTTGAAGAACCTCTTTGTTTCTAGAAGTTACTTTTGCCTTTCTCTTGAGCTGTAATCTCCTGCCTTTAAGCTGCTAATAATTATAAATCTGAAAGTTTGCTGCTCAGAGGAAGAATGCATTAATCTCTTCTGGCACTCATGCACCACCTAGAGTGCCTTCGTAGTGACCTGGAGGCCCTATGCCACAGAGATGGGAAACCTCTTTTCATTACTTGAAAAGAGATGACATAAGCAGGCTATTTATCTGATATGAGGTGAGCAAGCAGCCAAAATATAAACAGAGATGTCACAGAATGTCATGTGATAAGAGCTTGTTCTGGATTAATAGAAAAGACACAGACTAATAGGCATCTCTGACATCCGTATTTTCTCTTTGGAAATATTAATATCAAGCCATCATTGGATTATTTATAAGTTACAATATGTAATTTAAATATGTGTAAGATAAATACAGTTTTTCTCAAATATGATTGTATGAAAAACATTGCTATTTCCAAATATTTTAAGTGGTATCTTAACCAATGTTTTTCTCACAAATGGAACAGTGAATGCTTTTCATATAGAAAAAACATCCTTACAAGCAAATACACTAAAAGGTAGTATATTAAAAATGCCCGTATAAAAAGGAACCAAATTAAAGAACATATGTAATATGCTCAAATGTATCATTGAAGCTCGTATCTAAGAGTGACATACGGTTTAAGAGCTTAAAGTATTTTGTAGCTTTTTGAAAATAGATCCTTCCTGGTAGCATGTAAGGCTAATGTTTGATTTCCTCGCATTAAACTTTACAAAATATTTTCTGAAATGCCTTGCATACAAAGGCATGGAATTGCCTGGCACAGAAGTGGGAGGCAGGACATTTTAATCTATAAAATGGAGATAAAATACCAATATCACATTTCTTACATAATTCTTACAAAAAGTAAAATACATCATGGATATAAAGTGCTTAGCATGGTGCTTGGTATATGAGATGTGCTCAATAATCAGTAGCTCAAGTTATAATATTATTGCTATTATGACTAGGACACGCACGACATGCTAAAAGGTTCAGAGGCAGGAGTGACAAACACAGAGAAGACTTCAGAAGAGATGACTTTTGAGCCTTACCTAGCATGCGAATATATAGTTGTCACAAAAAGATGGAAAGGAGCTAAAGCTAAAAGAATTACAATTACCGATAAGGTTGCAATTGTTCACTGAATTTGAAACCACTTATCTTTTCTCTGCACTGTACCAAAAGTAACTAAGTGGCAGATGGGGTACTAGGCAAATCTCAAGATTATCTCAGTATTTAAGGGCAAATCACTTAAAATATCTGTTACTGAAATGGAGGAATTTCCTTCCTCTCTTGCCAAGGTATGATGAGGAAGACCTGCTTTTAGAGCAAGTTTCTTCCAAAATTAAAAATGGCTCCCATGAGGATTTTCACTGCCAACGTGAGGCTGTGTAAGTCATTTCTGTTTCACTGAAGAGCTACTAGCACTCAGAATTAATTCAGCTGAAATCAGAGAGAGCAGAAAAGCTGCTGGAAATGTTCCTGTTGCAGCAGCAAATCCGAAGCATTGTGTGATTTTTTTTTATTTTTATTTTTGCCTGCAGTCTCCGACCCAACAAAAGTAGCACATGGACAATGCCACAGGTACCAGCTGAACTAGCTTTTGCAAATATTATATAAATGTAAACCAACTTTGAAATATTATATATACAAATCAAGAGACATACCGGATGCCGTTACAGTAATTAATTCAGTTCTTCATATAGAAATTAAACCTGCAGTGCAGGCAGGGCTGTTTTCATGAAGGCTATGATTAATAGGCAATCTATGCTGGGTCTTTCTGTCTGTCACAACGGGTGACTCAAACAAGTGAATCAAATGTTAAACTGACTTTCCAAAAATAATACAGGAAGGAATAACAGTTGCAACCAAGCCTCCAGCCAGTCTGCTTACGGTGTATCAATAATTAATAAAGCTTTTAATTAGGTGTTAGGTTTTTAATGCCTATTGCAGTAACAAGGGAGTTCATCCTTGTTCAGAAATCTTTAAGGTTTTTGTTCTTCACAGAAATTACTACTTGCCACGCCAGTATGGAATCATACAAAATATTAGAAAAAATGTGAAAATAGTATAAGTAAAAACAGAGAGAAAATAAGAGATTCGGCACATTTATGGAGGCTGGCAGTGGATATTTAAGAATACCGAGATTAGGAGTTCTAAGGGTTTAAATGCCATCTCCTTTTTCCAAAAATACAGGAGTCATGAAAGCCTGGCTACCTAGACCCCTTTGGAGCCTGCCTGGGTCAATCCAGAAATAGGTATCAAGTGTAGCTGTAGAGGAGAATCCACCAGCTGGTGGGGCCTATAATTAGTGTGATTTCTGTAATCCTTGTGCAGATGAGGTTACCTCATGTCCGTGAGTATTCACCAAGCCATAAACTTGCACTAATCTGCGCTCTGTTTTCCCAATGAGATGCAACTTTTGTCTTGTTTCCTGGTTTACATTCCAGTTTCCCAGGTGAGACTGACTGGTTTCTTTGTTCAATTCCAGCAGCATTGGCTAGGACCCTGACCACCTGCTAGGCCTGGTCAGCCCTTTTCCCCTAAGAGGCTGGTCTCTGTCCTTGTTCCTTCAGCCTCTGGTGGAAATCTCGCTCTCAAAAAGCTCTTGACCCAATGATCGACTTGCATGGGGGTTCCCAACTGCTTTGTGTCATAACTAGACCAGCCAGATGTCCTTTGGATATACATCAGCTCAGACTAAGCAAGGATTCCCTGTGTTCTTTCAAATACAGAATGCTGACTGCTCCCTTTGTGAGTGATCCCTGCAGTTGGATTTGTTAACCAGCCCCAGTCTAGGCTGTTGGTGGCCAGCCCAGATCTCCTTCAGAGCACAGGAAAACTCATCCCAAAGTGGCTCTGAGTTGTTGCTCTGGAGGCTCCCAGAAGCTTCTTTCTCTATCGTCTTCGGTTTAATGAAAGTCTTGCCTGAGAGGTTACTCACCACCCCTCTGACAGCCAGCAGCTGATTACATGGGAAAACAAAACAAAACAAAACAGCAACCTGATAGGCCTAACTCTGTGGTGCAATTTGTATTTCAGGGTTACCCTGTAGGACAGACTAAATCTTTTCTCTCCCAGAAACCACATGCTTGATTAGCCATTTTCCCCAGTTGATCCCTGTGTCTCTTGCTTCCCTTCCGAGCACACTCCCATAAGAAGTCACTTCCACAAGGGGCCCCATTTTAGCCTCTGCTTCTAAAGAAGCTCACTGAAGAAAACTTTCTTTTCTCCTTGGCCCACTGCTGAGATTCCAGACTTGAAACCAAATCATGGGTTATCAACCTCTCATGTCATATAGGCTAGGCTATAAAATCACATCAGTGGCAACACCGTCTGCCAAGTCAACAAAACCTGTATTCATCCTCTCTTCCTTCTAATCCCCATAGCCAGTCACTAAGTGCCACCTCTTCTTTACTGCATGCCCCCAGCAAACTTTACATGACAAAAGATTTGTTGCACACATCTGGAAGTGAAATAGGGCTCTATCGAAATGTACCGGAGTCCCAATATTCAGTATATGTCACCATGGGTATTACCAGATCTGATATAAGGAGCTGAGTTCCCAGAAAAGGTGAGTATTTACACACCCTTATTCCTTAGCTTGTTGGGAGCTAGATTTCTTTTTGAATAGAGCAGTTCTTTAAAGACTTTAGGTCACAAAATATTCTAAGGAGTTTTGTACAAAATAGTCATTGAGCCACCTAGATGGCAAGGATGCCTTATCATCTACCTGGAGCGTAGTAGAAAAATAAAAACGAAGTAGTGATTTTTTTTTTCTTATTTCATGTAATCTGTCTTATGCTCCTTAAATATGCCTTTGAGACAAATATATTTTGAGTAGAATGTACAATCAGCAAGTTTTCCATTATTTACAAATTGCTAAGTATATCCTGTCAAAACACTCGCTAAAAATACTGCACATTCTCTCAATCATGCTAAGAAAAACACAATCGCTCAATGAAGAGTTTGCCTACGGAATATCACACCCTTCTAAATAAAGTTTTAAGGAAACCATATGAGATACTTTGTTCCACTTTTCCTGTTTGCTAAAAATTAGCCTACCAGAGACCTGCAGAGTAGTCTTTTAAAAGCCTCATTAGCTTGTGTTTTGATTAATAATTAGAAATATATATATATGAATATATAATATATAAATACATAATATATATAATAAAAATACATAATATATAATATATAAAAAATACATAATATATATATAATATATATAAAATTTATAACATATATAATATATTATATATATATATATATATATATATATATTGGTGAAGGAGTTTTGCTCTTGTTGCCCAGGCTGGAGTGCAATGGCACAATCTTGGCTCACCGCAAACTCCACCTTCCAGGTTCAAGCAATTCTCCTGCCTCAGCCTCCCGAGAAGTTGGGATTACAGGCATGCACCACCATGCCCGGCTAATTTTATATTTTTAGTAGAGATGGGGTTTCTCCTTGTTGGTCAGGCTGGTGTCGAACTCCCGACCTCAGATGATCTGCCCCAGCCTCCCAAAGTGCTGGGACTACAGGCATGAGCCATCGCACCCGGCCTATAATTAGAAATATTTATCAGTCATTGGAAAAATTTAACAGATGCCTGACTAAGCACAGGTATAGGCTGTTCTTAACCTCTTCTTTTCTCCTTTATATGTTTCACTTAACCCCATGTCCTTTCCATCCAAAATGTCACCTCCACACCATAACTTTTCACAATTTTTATTGAAATTAATCTTAGCTTAATTTCAATTATTTCTAAAACATCATCCCTAAGCAAGGTTGTAAGGTGAGTGGCACAGCACAGCATATAAAATTTAGAGACCTGACTTTTATGTCAGCTTTGTCTTTTCCTTCCTATGTGTCATTTAGTCTGCTTCTTAGTCTTTCTTACAAGATTACTTTGACCATCTGTAAAATGAGAATGTGAGAACAGTGAGCCTGAGGATACCTTTCAGCTCTAACATCCTATAATGCTACAATTTCATCTCTGGGTCCTGGTTCTTGCTGTTTAATTCCAACTTTTCTTATAACAATTACTTACTATTGGGCACTACCCCTGGTTAAAGATCTACTCCCTCGATTTTTTTTATCCTCCAATTCCTCTTTTCCATCCTAAGTCTCCAGAGTTCATTTCTTTCAGGGTTCTGCTCTCTGCTAAGAAAAATCAGCTTAGAAAGAGGCTTGGCCATTCAATAAAGAAGAAGGGTCCTTGCATCCCAGGGATGAAGCCCACTTGATCATGGTGGATAAGCTTTTTGATGTGCTGCTGGATTCGGTTTGCCAGTATTTTCTTGAGGATTTTTGCATCGATGTTGATCAGGGATATTGGTCTAAAATTCTCTTTTTTTGTTGCTTCTCTGCCAGGCTTTGGTATCAGGATGATGCTGGCCTCATAAAATGAGTTAGGGAGGATTCCCTCTTTTTCTATTGATTGGAATACTTTCAGAAGGAATGATACCAGCTCCTCCTTATACCTCTGGTAGAATTCGGCTGCGGATCCATCTGGTCCTGGACTTTTTTTGGTTGGTAAGCTATTAATTATTGCCTCAATTTCAGAGCCTGTTATTGGTCCATTCAGAGGTTCAACTTTTTCCTGGTTTAGTTTTGGGAGGGTGTATGTGTCCAGGAATTCATCCATTTCTTCTAGATTTTCTAGTTTATTGGCGTAGAGGTGTTTATAGTATTCTCTGATGGTAGTTTGTTAGTTTGTATTTCTGTGGGATTGGTGGTGATATCCCCTTTATCATTTTTTTTGATCCATCCCATTACTGGGTATATACCCAAAGGATTATAAAACATGCTGCTATAAAGACACATGCACACGTATGTTTACTGCGGCACTGTTCACAATAGCAAAGACTTGGAACCAACCCAAATGTCCAACAACGACAGACTGGATTAAGAAAATGTGGCACATATACACCATGGAATACTATGCAGCCATAAAAAATGATGAGTTCATGTCCTTTGTAGGGACATGGATGAAGCTGGAAATCATCATTCTCAGTAAACTATTGCAAGGACAAAAAACCAAACACCGCATGTTCTCACTCATAGGTGGGAATTGAACAATGAGAACACACGGACACAGGAAGGGGAACATCACACTCTGGGGCCTGTTGTGGGGTGGGGGGAGGGGAGAGGGATAGCATTAGGAGATATACTTAATTTTAAATGACGAGTTAATGGGTGCAGCACACCAACATGGCACATGTATACATATGTACCTAACCTGCACGTTGTGCACATGTACCCTAAAACTTAAAGTATAATAAAAAAAAAAGAAATTAAAAAAAAAAACTGCTAAACTGCCAAAGCATGTTGTCAGAAAGAGCTTATTTCAAGCAATACAGAATGAAATCCAACTGGCTTCAACTAGACATTAACCTAGATATTGATGTAAATATCTCTAATATCAATCCAGAAACCCTCATACCATCAAGGCCAGGGCAGTAGAGAGCTCAAAGGCAAAGCATTCTGGGATAAGGCTTTGTCAAGGCAGTGAGAAAAACTGTGACGCACACTTTTTTAGATAATACTCCATCCTTTCTGTGGCAGATCCCAAAGAATGAAGAAAAAAAAAAAAAGAAGTAGGGTCCTGTCTTGAATGTCATTAATTAGCTTTGCAAACATGGCGAGTGGTGTACAATTCCTGCTCCTTGTGCATGAAATGGAACTAATAATACTATTCTGTCAGTTTTTAATGTAGGTGTTAGGACAGTGAGAGCAAAGAGTAATTATGAAGTATTAAGTGTCATGCAAATGCAGTATATTTTGACAAATGAATACATTAGCATGGTCTTCCATGTAATCTGTCCTAAGTAACTCATGTTCTTTTTTAAAAAAAAATTACTTTATTATGTTTATTTTGTTTTGGAGACAAGGTCTTGCTATTTTGCCTAGGCTGGATTCAAATTATTGGGCTCAAGGGATCCTCATGCTTTACAAACTTGCTGAGTAGCTGGGACTACAGCCATGCCCACTGTGCCTGGCTTCATGTTCTTTTTAATAAGGTCATCAATAGACAAATTAATTAATAAAAAACAATGACCCTTTAGGTCTGCTAGTCCTGTGGGGAAGATGTTTAGGCTAAGAGAGGAGCTTTATGGCCCATCTCTAGTTGTATTTAAATGCACAGATTTTTGGGTAAACACAAATGGGCTTTGCTTGGATTTATGTCTTTTTGGATAAAACTGCTCTAGCTATACTTAACAATATTGTGAAAACTACTCAATATGCAAGACCAGTGAATCAGATGGAGAGATCTTTATAGTTTGAATCCAGAATCTGGGATAAAAAAGAAGAGGGTTTAGCTTTAATCCTATATGATTATGTTTAACAATGAATAACGATTCTGAGGAATGGCATATTGTGAATTAAAAATAATACCTCCTTAAGATGACATAATGAAGCCTTTGATAACTCTGAAAAACTAAGACACAAAGAACCTAATGGATCAACCATAGCCACAAAATCAGATTTTCCCATTCCCAAGTCATTATGGGGTATAGCAATGGAAGCACGTTTATGCAAATATTGAGGCATTATTCAAGGGTCTTCATGTTTGACATTTAACATCCCAGAGCCTCAGTTTCTTTATTTGCAGAATTATGGTAACCTCAACCACTTGGTTGTTTCAAAAATTGAATAAGAAAATTTATATTAAAACAGCTTACATAAACTTGACACAAATGCAAGCAACAGTTTCTGAACTGCCAAGGCACCAAATATCAACTGCATACATTTAGTATTATAACTTATTTTTGTTCTCTGAATTTTGTGCAATATATCCTTTCTCTGCTGTCTTTCAAACATTCAGATATGGTGTACAATTTTTGCATTCAAGGATCACGGTCTTATACTTTTTAAATATACCTCCTTCTTTATCTCCCTCATATTCAATGGTTGGTTCATCTTAATGTACCCAAGTTTTATATGTTGTATGTTTTAGAGAGGACATACTATAATGGCCTTTCTCTAGTACTAGATATTAGAACCCATGAAAATATAATTAATGCCTACTGACTTTTTTGCATAGAAAACTTCCCATTTTCATTAGTAGGGCAATATATATCTGGTTAAAATAAGGGGCTATATAACAAGGCAGAATACCCTTTGGGGAAAAATGAATTGAGCTTTTCTTGGTATTCTATCATTTGTACTGTGATCATGTAAGTGGTTTTATTTCTCTGGGCTCCATTTTCTTTCATTGTAAAACAGAGATGGCAATGCTTTCTTGCTTATTTCACAAAATCATTAAATAGTTGCTTATTTCACAAAATTATTAAGTAGCTGTAAATAACTAGTTAATGCATAAAGTTATACAAATATAAAAATTTATAAACTGAGAGGTAGTGATATAGATAATATTGCTATGTTTGGCTTCACCAAACTTGTCATCTAATACCAACTCTATGATTTCTGTAATAGTTGAGGGTCTCCTGAGCTATTATTTACATGGTACTTTTGTATCAACTCTATTTTATAACCAAAATTAACTTATTTTTAAAAGAAACTTTATATCACTGTTATAAATGGAAAACAAATATAACTTTGAAAAATAAAAGATAATTTAAAAAATGAATTCCATTAAAAAGATGCCATTAAATTCTAGCTAAATACTGCTGCCTATGATGCCTCTGTCCTGCTCTCTCTGAGAAAATCAGAAATGAATAGATGTTATAAAGGCCCTAAAAACTGTACTAGCTTCACACTAAAGTTTTGTACTGGATGTAAATCAGAAGTATTGAAATATATTTTAAAAGAGAACAACTTTCTCACTATGTCATTCTCTGCTATTTCTTTAATTACTTAAAATTATCTTGCCTACCATCTGTTAGACATGTCTGCCATTTAGAGGAAAATTGGTACAGCAGGAAGTGTAATGGGCTGGAAATCTATGGTCTCACAGATCTCCCAAATCTTGGAATGCCGCTAAAGTCTAAGAACCTTAGTTTCTTAATTTCGAGTAGGGATATTGGGGTATAATGTTTCTAAAGTCCCTCCTCCCTGAAATACTCTGCAATATATTTCATTTATATATGCAGAATAGATGCATCTAATTTAGTAAATAACTGGGAATATCTAGATTCGCATGTCTGGAGAAACTGTCTTCTTTATCACAATGTTCTGTCTTATAAATAAAGTCATTCTGAACTTCTATTGACGTCGCCAACTCAGGAGACATCCAGGCTTATGGGGAAATCAGGAATTTACCTTAATAGTATCTGTAATAGGAGATTATATGCAATAGAGTATGTGAAATTATCAGCCATTCATGAATAATAGGCTACCCTGACCTCCTCTGCTAAAGTGCTACAGAAATGTCTTGATTGATTGTATGCTTTTACAAAGGAAAAGAAGAAAAGGATACATTACTGTACTCTACTTCTAACAAGCTTTTTGCAAGCACACAGAATAAACACAACATTGGATAAATTTAGGAGACCTTTAGTCTTGTAATTGATGGGTTCTCAGTGATTTAATGATGACTTGAAACTCAAGCCTTGATAATGTCCTCCGCTCTGTCAAGCAGGTCATTTAAGTTTGTGGGTGACACTGACCTATGCTTCTCATTACATGCTTTAGACTTTACCTTTCTTGAGACAACCATTACACATGTGCATGCACACACACATATTTTATATTAGCACAAGGTAGGCAAAGCTTATCTGAAATTCTTTTCATTTATGGTGACTTACAGCTTTTCATGTCCGATTTTATGAAATATATGTTCTTATAAAGCCCAAGAGTAAATATTCTTCCAATTTTTTCATTGCTTATCATAAAAGGTAGTGAATGTGCATCAAAACCTTTTCATTTAAGACCAGGGGTTAGAGACTCGCTTAGGGAGACTGATCAGTAACTAAACCGGGGTAATGTTCCCTGAGCTATTTCCTGGGTCTGTCACATTGCTTGCCATCCATCCCCATTCCAAGACTCTTGTCTCCTCCCACACCAATGCCTACTAATACCTAGCTTACCTCTCCTTTGGAATTGTGGCTCCTGTCTTTGGAACCTTGGATATGTTAATGAATGTCACCCCTATTTACATTCACTAGTCCAACTCAATAATTGTTCTGGATTTTCCCCCAGATCTCTACTTATCTATTCTCATTTTCAGATCAAAGACACACCCCTATGTCTAAGGGGTCAGAATAATTGGCCAGCTGCTTTAGGCTCTGAGCTGCTCTTTCTGTCTCCTAACTCCAGTCTTCTATCCCCTGGGATAGTCTGTAACTATATATTACCCCAAAGGAAAAAATATCTGTAAAAGAAAACAAAAATAAGAAAAGGAATATAGCTTGCTTCCCTGAAATTAAAACTGATCATATTTTTAATCAAAGGGAGTTATTAGAGTAAGTCATCAATATGAATGTAAACCAGCTATGGTTTCTTTCATGGAGGATAAATTAAATTGAAAGTCTCAAGGACAAACATCAATAACAGCTTAAATAAACAGAATGTATTGGGCTGAAATGTCACTCCATTTCTATTTCAGCCTTCTGTGGGAGCGCTTCTGCCAATATGTGGTTTGAGCTTTGCAAGGCAAACATAGGCTAAGCCATTTATTGTCTTCTAAGCCATCAACTGGTAATCAGTATAACTTATCATCACAGAATGGGTTAAGCCTGATTATTGTCTACCCTGACAAATACCCTCAAACCAGGATTGCTCATACATGCATTTCAAAAATATGTACCAAATAAAAGTGAACGCAAAGTGCCAAAGCATCTTTGGTGCAAGATATCTCTGCCCTCTCTCTCAAACTTTGTGTATCTAGAAGTCTGGAAGGTCTGAATAATCAGCTCCGACATTAATAGTTATTTCCTATTCAGTTTATATAATACCTAGAAGCACTTAACATAGCACTTGGCACAAAATAGTTTTTGATGGGTTTTTGTAATGGCAGATATAATTACTTTGGGGCTTCCCTTACCTACCTGATTCTGAGCTTCCCGTCTCTCAGGTTGTAAGTTATTTGTAAGTCATAAACAGGGTAGCCCAGGTACCCATAGCGTTCCTCATCAGAGCCAGGAACACGACCCTTAAAGATGAGGCAAGGACAGAAAAGAAACCCTCTGTTACCCACTTTGAGTTGGCCCATGCACTGGGTTTACATCAGCAAAACCAATTTCTTGGTTCTCTCTTTACTAGCATCTATATGACTCAATTTTTTTTCTTTTTACTTTAGCTTTGTTCAACCCTTGGGAGTTATTAAGCTAAAGCCAAAAAAGGTGCAGCTAGAACTGCCACTCACCAGCTGTGGGACCATGAGCAAGTTATTTAACCCATCTCTGACTCTCATCATCTTAGAAGTCTGTCACTATCTCATTATATGATTATGAGTAAAACACTTAACTCACCCTGTTTCCTCATATCTAAAATGAAGTTGATGGACTTGACATTGATAGATTAATATTTAAAATTCCTCTAGATCTAAACTTTTTGTTTATTATCAGATGTTTATTTTTAAAAAAGCACACCTTTGAGGCCGGGCGCGGTGGCTCACGCTTGTAATCCCAGCACTTTGGGAGGCCGAGGCGGGCGGATCACGAGGTCAGGAGATCGAGACCATGGTGAAACCCCGTCTCTGCTAAAAATACAAAAAAATTAGCCGGGCGTAGTGGCGGGCGCCTGTAGTCCCAGCTACTCGGAGAGGCTGAGGCAGGAGAATGGCGTGAACCCGGGAGGCGGAGCTTGCAGTGAGCAGAGATCGCGCCACCGCACTCCAGCCTGGGTGAAAGAGCGAGACTCCGTCTCAAAAAAAAAAAAAAAAAAAAAAAAAAAAAAAAAAAAAGCACACCTTTGAGAAAAGTTTGTCATCAAATATACAATATTTTTCCCCTTACGACATCAGAAGTTTAGTAAAAAGAATCTATAGTACATGTGTTATTCTACTTTAGATTTTGTGGCTTTTATCTATATTTAATTTTTAAGACATTTTATTTGCTTACAAAACAAGTGAAAACAAGATTTGTAAGTAAACAACATTCACTTTGTATTGAAGCAACACTTAATTTCTGTGCTCATCTACTTACAAATTGCCTATGACAATAGAAATACTTTCCATATTGGCATTTGACACAGATTGAAACAGTATATTGAACTAGTGTAAATGACAAATTTAGAACAGCAAGTTCTAAAAAAAAATCTCACTTCTCAACAGAGCTTGTTTTTCAAGGAAAGGAAACAACATATTGAATTTATTATTGCTTCATGATAAAACAGCCTAAAACCTAAGTGTCTTAAAACAATGATAAAACTCTCTGGATTGACAATGCTTTTGCTGGTCTCATCTGAAGTCACTCATATGGCTGCATTCATGTGACAACTCAACTGGGAAAAGCTTTGTTCACATTTGACAATTTGTGCTGGCTGTGCCCTGTCACCTCCAGATGCTCTTTCCCCTCCACTGTAAGGTAATCCAAGGTGCCAAGAGGGCAAGACCAGAAGCTGCCAGGCCTCTGAAGGCCTAGGTGGAATTTACAGTCAGAAGACCATCCCAGACATGCGAAGGTGAAGAAATAGACTCCACCTCTTAATGGCAGAAGAAGCAAACTCACATTTCAAAAAGGCACAGGGTGATTTATTATAACAAGCTGCCATGCCAATATATTGTTTCCATAAAGACAATTTAGGGAAAACTCTTTCATCCTCATGGGTTTAACATCCCTGATTTTAAATACCATGTTAAAAGAGGGAGAGTTCTTTTAATCAGCTAACTCAAAATATCCGGAAAATAGTATGGAGAGTTTTTGAAAGGTAGCTGCTTTACAGATGTTTGCGGGTTCTTCGTTAAATATTCAGCTCTTCAAAGTTAATGTATGGTCAAAAGGAATTAGTTACCGGTTCTTTTGTATTTACAATGGAAATTTCTTAAGAGCCTTTTGTTTTCCTTCAAGATAATAACTGATTACAAAATTCGTAAGATACCTTATCAAAATCAACCCACCTTTAAAAAAGAAGACCAACTCTTTTACATATTCTTTTATATTAGACTTTTTAAAAATAAACTAACTGAAAAAGGTGAACACCAGAGAAAGGGCAGCATTATTGCAAATTATTGATGTACAAATGGAAATTATGAATACTTCAGTTAATCTAAACTTAGAATTTTATTAACAAAGAGGTCAGCAGGCATTAAAGTATCAATAGTGGGCATGCTAAGTCAAGTCGAAAACTTAAACAAAAACTTGTAGTGCAGGTTTATGGAAGGAATAAAAATGCACCTGTGCCTGTCAGATTATATCACTCTTATTTCATTGGCTCACCCTCTCCAGCTGTGTCAGAGAATGGCTTGGAGTCCAGAAGCATGTCTCACTTGATTTCTCACATAGAGCTCTCATTTCTTCCAAGACAGCCCTCTTACTGTTTGCTGTGCAGTGGCTAAGGGCTGCTGGAGCGTGGTACCTCAGTACTGCTTCTGATACCTCCATCGGAGTGGTCACACTCATTCTCCTAATTCTGCTGCAAAGTGTCACAATGTTGCTGTATTCTCTTTTATCCTCACAGTGTGGAGAACCATGCTGTGTTCCATGGTGAAGTGGGGAACACTGCTTTTTCCCATTTCATGCCACATTTTTCTACTTGGGCTCCACCTGGTTATAACCAACGTCTCACAAAATGCTTCATGGACTTTCAAAGTCCCTTCAATCTCTGCCTGCATAATTCTCCTCAGAGAGTTTATACTTAATCCATGAGGATGGCGCAGAATAATTAAACCAGGCTGTTATTCCATCACCAGCTAATGAGACATGCCCAGACATACCCGAACTTCAGATTAGGCTCAGCTAGGACTCCAGGCATATGATACAATAAAATACGTTAGCATTAATATTTAATTTTCAGGGTTTCCCAGACAAGAAGATCAAATTCTAGAATATCTAGTTTAAAACAATGTGAATAATAATCCCACATCATCCCCTAATATTATGGAGTTTTCCTTTGAAAGAACAGTTTAGAAGTATTTTAGAGAAACAGCATAGCATGTAGATGAATCAGAATTCAAATCCTAGCACTGTCTGAAATTAGCATCCTGTTTTAAGACTTGTTTTCCTTATCTGGAAAATGAGGATAATATAATCTAACTGTTGGATTATTTGAGGAGATAAAGAGGATATGTGTGTAAAGCATCCAGCACACTAGATAGGAAGTAAGAGGCTTTTGATACAAAGAAGCTCGTGTTGTTTTGCAACCTGGGAACCTACTTAGGGGCCCAAGAGACACAGTTCCCTTCTTGATTATGCAAAATGGCAATTTCTACATTTCATGATATTATGTGGAAATGTTATGTTGGTATATTTTAATTCTTATTTATTATTGCTTTTAGAGGAAATCATGGAAGACAAGAAATATGAACTAGTTTAAGATGTCTCTTCCATGGAAACACTTTAAAAGTAGAAAACGCTGTACTTTCCTACATTTAGAAAAACACGAAGCATTAGAATTCATTTGACAAACATTTATTGAACACTAATTAGGGAAGATTCACAGTGCTAGGTGCTGGGGACAGAGATGAGGAAACACACATAATCCCTGCCCTTGCGGAAGGGAGGCAAACAATAACAAATGCAATAATGCACATAGGAGACTGGGACACAAGCATCTGGGTCAAAGAAAATAATTTTAATTCAGGAGATATAGGAGGCCTCTCTAAGGAAGTGACATTTACACTGAGACCTGAAGAATGAGAAAGCTAGCAAGATAAAGACTGTGGGTGCTAAGCCGGGGGAAGAGCCAATGCAAAATACCAGGAGGACAGCCTGGCATGTTTGCACAGCCAGGCTTAGAGAACAAGAAGAAAGTGCTACAAATGAGGCTGGAGAAGCATGAAGCAGGCTGACCTATCCAGGCCTGTACTTGGTACCAGGAGAAAAAGTTGTTTCTTTTCTTTACAGTTGTGCCATTGAGAAGGCCAGCTTATATAACAAGGGCTCCAAAGCGGGGAATTCTTCTTGTGCTCACTATTTAACAAATCATGTATCATCCCCGTTACTACCAGCTGATATTCTCTTCCAAAGACCATGCTGTGTCCATCACTCCATCAGACTGCTTGACTTTCCAAAAAAACCAGTTAGCCATAGTTTATTCTAGCTATAGTCAACCTTTACAGGGCCCACCTTTGCTTGGAAAGACAATAAATACTATATTTTGAGAAAAAGACGCAATATGATTATCATTGCTAACCTTTCCTGGACCTATTTTGACTTCTTTGTCTTGTGTACAAATCAGGGACTCCATCTGCTAGACTTTTCTTCTTCTAGCTGCCAATTCCCAGGATTTTTTTCTCTTTATTTATTTTTTTTTTTGAGACAGAGTCTCGCTCTGTTGCCCAGGCTGGAGTGCAGTGGCACAATCTCGGCTCACTGCAAGCTCCGCCTCCTGGTTCACGTCATTCTCCCACCTCAGCCTCTCCTAGTAGCTGGGACTACAGGCGCCCGCCACCACGCCCGACTAATTTTTTGTATTTTTAGTAGAGACGGGGTTTCACTGTAGTCTCGATCTCCTGACCTCGTGATCCGCCCACCTCGGCCTCCCAAAGTGCTGGGATTACAGGAGTGAGCCACCGCGCCCGGCCAATTCCCAGGATTTTAAAAATGTTTATTGTCAAACCTACATAATGGCTATGATCTGATCACTCCATCTTTTCCATTTGAAGCACAAATAAATTTTTATGTGTTTGCCTCTGATTACAGTAATTGAAAAACAATGAAGATGAAGAGGAGATGGGGAAAAACCTCCAAAACCTTAAATGTTTTTCCTTTTGGGGATCTCTAGTTTGCAGTCTGTTTTGACTGAGGTGCTGAGGTGGTTCAGTGAACTGTGTCCTTAGATTTTACTACCGAGGGTGAGTTCACCACTCTCCCTTCTTGCCCCAGTGTATCCCCATAATCTACTGTTTTGCAATAGTACAGGGACCTATTGAGGCCTTGACTAGGGAATGAAAGGCAGTGTATTCTAGTCCAGCTCTACCTCAAAGTGCCAGTTTAACGTGGTCTATGTGTCAACATTTTGAGACTATTTCCTCATTTGGAAATTAGCATTGAAATCTCTACTTTATGCGCTTCACAGAATTTAGGTATAGAATAAATGAGAGCACATCTCTCTCTCTCCTCTCTCTAGCATTTTTCTATCTATTCATGTTTCAAAACCACATTAGGAGGATTTAAATAGGAGTTCTGAAGCACATCATATTTTCCAAATGAAGAAGAAACAAAAATAAATTTAAGAATTCAAATATTCAGATTCAAATATTATAATCGAATAGTATAATCAAAATATTCAGATAATCAATGATCAGATTTATGATTAGTTTTGTCTGGTAGATATAAAATCATTAATATATATGCCATGGTTATCTTTTATGCTATTAAAATTTGGGAGGATAACAGGACTTATAATGAAAATAGAATATTATTAAGAAAATAAAGCTTCACTAGTAATTACATTTAAAAAATAAATCTAGGCCCTTTAAACCATAATAAAAATCATTGAAAAGATCTCGGTTCTCATCACATTATCTGCAAGTAACAAATTTAGGGCAGAAATTATACTTTTCCTTTTATAATACTAGAAAGTGATTTCTGGCTAACGTAATTTTAGTTCTATCACATTTGGGACTGTTCTTCCTTCAGTACATTTTCTCAGGATGAAAATTGCTAATGTTATCAGACTTTTTGTTGAATATAAAACAATTACTGTTATGATTAGGAAAGTTATTCATGCCATATATTACCTGCCTGAGGGCCAGGAAATTGCAAATAAGTTGTTTACTTTTATATCTCGTTATCAAAGGGGTTTGAATGACATGCTATTAATTGTATGAAGTAGAAAATATCTAATGCAATCAATTGTAAGCAGCTTTTCTTACAATAGGATTCTATTCCATCTATTTTAGATTACAAAATTACTCAAAAATTGTTATACGAAGACATTTTTAGGGTTGTGAAGTGTTCAAAACGAGAAATTGTGTAAAACTGGAATCTGATAGTAGGATAAAAGGGGAAAGTGAGGAAATTGAGTGAAAATCACTCAAATTTAAACACTGCAATGAGATCTCCTCAGCAGATGACTTGGGCAGACACAACACTCGATAAATCATTGGGGCGCTGGAAATAGTGTATTAGAATCTTTTGGAACTATTACGCTCTCACGGTGATTATCTTTCTTTCTCTCAAAAATTAAAAACAGGGATCTTGGCTTAAGCTGATCCTTTCTATTGATCTTAAGGAAGTAGGGAAATAAAAAACAGCTTTACCTCTCTAATTGCTAAACGTTAGAGAACCTAATACATTAAAGGTGTGGACATCAGAAAGGCGAGTGTGGATGGCCTAGAGAGTATGGACCAGTGCAGCGTAGAATGAGCTGTCATTCTTAAAATGCTATGCAATTTGAGGCCTACATGCCTGGCCTGGGATAGCTTCTTTCTACCTAGCATTTGCCTACTCTCTTTTCATGAGCCACCTCAAATATCATTTCTTCTATGAAACATTTCCATACAACGTCCATCATCTCCTCGAAGAATATACACTTCTTATACTCTGGTCTTGTTCTGTGTAATTCAATAGTACTACTCACATTGTAATGTCATCAGCTCATGTTATTCCATAGGGCAACTTCCGCCGCCCTCCCCTTCCCCCCGCCCCCAGCAAACACTGGCCAGTGTCTGGGGATAGTTTTGGTTGTCGCATCTAAGGAGAGGGCTGTTTGCCACCAGCATCTGATGAGTAGAGGCAGAGATACTGCTAAACATCGTACACAGGACAGCCCTCCACAACAAGTAATTATCCTGCTCAAAAAAGTCCGTTGGGAGACAGTAAAGTCACTATTTCAGAAAAATATATATATTTATTTACCATTATATTTTATTTTTTACTCACGATGTTGACTTTTAACTTCTCTTAAATTTTCTGATATATTGGCTTTAAGAGGATTTATTTTTCCAAAATGAAAAAACAAAACATGATGGTATACAGTATAATTAATAAATATGTGAAATATATTGAGGAGTTAGAAAACAGAAATAATTCCTCAGAAAAGCAGCCCATTTAAAAACGCTCACTAAATTTTAGGAACTAAAGTAAGAACCATTTCTGTGACTCTTCCCTGCAAGCAACCCCTTGGCTCAGTGAATGTCACAATTGTCCATTCATTCTGTTCCTCCAGCTAGAAGCCACCCCAGAAGCTGCTCCAGCTTAGAAGTGCTCTCCTCTCACCTCTCCATTTCTAGTTTATTACCAAATGTGCAAATTTCATCTGCACTCCCCCAATCCCTGACCCACCTGCATACACTGATTGCAACTTTCCCTGCCTTGTAGTGGATTTTAAGATAAAGTCTGAATTCTTTCTAGGCATTTCAACTTCTTCCTTGGCTCCTGCAACAGCCTCCTGGCACTCCAGGCCTCTGCCCTGGCTTTCTGCCCTCCACCACACCGGCCTCCACCAGCTACCTCCCGCTGTTGTGTCTTCGTACACATAATTGCTTCTCTCTGCACAGTATTTCCTTTCTCCTTTTTCCGGGTTAAATCACACTCATCTATCTCTGTTCAAATATTTCTTCTTCAAAGATACTTCCCATGATCACAGACTGGGTCAGTATCTCCCCCTAATCTTTCATAACCCCTTTCTTTATAGCATTTCTTACCGTGATTATGTATTAATTTGTGTGCTTACATTATATTTACATTTGCTCACCAATATTTCCCAAGAATTCTTTTCTTTTCTTTTTCTTTCTATTTTTCTTTTTTTTTTTTTTTTCGTGACCGAGTTTTGCTGTTGTTGCCCAGGCTAGAGTGCAACGGCATGATCTCAGCTCACTGCAACCTTGGCCTCCCTGTTACAAATGATTCTCCTGCCTCAGCCTCCTAAATAGCTGAGATTACAGGCACGCATCACCACGCCTGGACAATTTTTGTATTTTTAGTAGAGGTGGGGTTTCACCACGTTGGCCAGGCTCGTCTCGAACTCCTGACTTAAGGTGATCCGCCCACCTCAGCCTCCCAAAGTGCTGGGATTACAGGCATCAGCCACTGCACCCAGCCAATTCCCAGGAATTCTAAAGGGCCTGGCACCTCTTAGGAATTTAATAAACACTTTTTGTATGAATAAATAAAGGAAAGAAGGAATTTGTGAATCTGAGGTCACATTTGCAGATATCAGTTGGCATCTAGTTTCTTTCTTTTTTTTTTTTTTTTGAAACAGAGTCTCATTCTGTCGCCCAGCCTGAAGTTCAGTGGCGCTCTCTTGGCTCACTGGCTCACTGCAACCCCCACCTCCCAGGTTCAAGCAATTCTCTGCCTCAGCCTCCTGAGTAGCTGGGATTACAGGTGCCTGCCACCACACCTGGCTATTTTTTGTGTGTTTTTAGTAGAGATGTGGTTTCACCATCTTGGCCAGGCTGCTCTTGAACTCTTGACCTCGTGATTCACCTGCCTCGGCCTCCCAGAGTGCTGGGATTACAGGCGTGAGCCACCGCGTCCCGCCGGCATACCAGTTTCCAACATTACTGCAAAATATAACTATAGTCATTGTTGTGTTATTTCAAATAATGATTAAGAAATACAAAAAGAGATGAGTAATATGCTTATCATTGTCATATAACTTCTCACACAACTTGGTTTTACAGGAAATTGTTCTCTTTTATTAAGTTAATTGATAATTCACATACAGAAATTTCTGGAGAAAATTTCCCTAAAAGATTCATGTTTGGATACCATTAGACTGAAGAATAGTTTCTCTTTCCTAGTGTTAAGGAAATGTGTTATAATTTACCTGTATTATTTTTAGATGCATGTGACTAACCACCTCTGAAACAGATTCTACGATTTACCTGTTCCTTAACCAAAATCCCCATTAAATATGAATATTCTTGGAATGCTTCCTCCATAAGATAAAGTTGTCATTTTTATTTATTATATTTTGCAGTGGCTGTCCATTATTCTAATATTATTTTCAGATTGTATATTATTCTATTGGGTAATCAATTAGCAATGTTCTCTATAATAAATACTGCTCATTCTCTTCCTCCCCAAAACAAAACCATAAGCTTGTCCATTAGTTCTGACTCCTTGATACTTCCATTTTCCAGAATGTGGCATATTGCAAAGTTGTAGTCACTAATTATTTGTACCACCATATTTTTCTGCGTACAACAAAAAAAATCTATATTACTTATCACACTCTGCAGTTACTACTTAATTGAAATAACAAGGGAATCTAAGACTCAAAAATAAGTTCTTAATCAAAAGTGTTAAGTAGGAAGTTTGGAAGAAAACTAATTTGTACCTATTAACATTTGCATTGAAAATTTAAGAGTTGATAAAAGGCACCTGTAACGTCACAAATGTGCACAAATTATTATGGCAAAATCTGTCTTAAGATACAAGTTGAGTAATGTGTAAAGGCCATTTATTATCCTAAAATTCCCTATTGGTAATAAATAAGATTTTAATATAACATTTTCTTTATATAGACTCATCCCAATGAATGGAACAGCTTTATACATTTGCCACCATTTCTACCTTAGTAGGAAGCTATTGAAAAGTGATCACCACTGCCTTTCATTAGCCCCTAGTATTCCATAACATCCTCCCAGTGGCTCTTGGTGTGGGCAAGAGGATGCCAAGGAGGGAGTGATGTTCTAACGGGCAAGCAGGAAATATTTCTCTTCTAGCCTTACCTCAACCAGGGAAGCTCCTTTGGCTATGACTGGAAAAAATGGTAGGGAACAAAAGTTTTTAAATTATAGTTTTGAAAGAAAGTAAGAATGGAAAAAGTTAGTTCTTTCTTTTTTTTTTGACAGAGTCTTGCTCTGTCACCCAGGCTGGAGTGCGGTGGCGTGATGTCAGCTCACTGCAACCTCCGCCTCCCAGGTTCAAGCGATTCTCCTGCCTCAGCCTCCCAAGTAGCTGGGACTACAGGTGCCCACCACCACACCCGGCTAATTTTTGTATTTTTAGTAGAGACGGGGTTTCACCATGTTGGCCAGGATGGTTTTGATCTCTTGACCTTGTGATCCACCCGCCTTGTCCTCCCAAAGTACTGGGATTACAGGCATAAGCCACCGCACCCAGCCCAAAAAGTTAATTCTTAACGTGTTAAGATTTACTGTTGAGAACACCTGGACACATAGAGGGGAACAACATGCACTGGGGCCTATCAGAGGGTGGAGGATGGGAGGTGGGAGAGGATCAGGAAAAACAGCTAATGTGTACTAGGCTTAACACTTGGGTGGTGAAATAATCTGTACAATAAACCCCCATGACACATGTTTACCTGTGTAACAAACCTGCACATGTACCCATGAACTTAAAAGTAAAAAAAAAAAAAAGAAAGAAAAAGAAACTTTATTGTTTAATTAATAGTACAAAACAGGTACAAGAGACTGAGGTCTTATACAAGTGTTCAGATGTCCAAGCTTTAGCTTAAGCTGTATCTGTTATTAGTATTGAATCTTCTTGAGTACGTCTGTTGAACTGGTAAAGTATACCTGCTAGGACTCAACTTGAAAGAGAATTTGAGGAGACACCTGAAGAAAGAAAACAAAATGTCAGGCAGAAAAATCTGGCTCAGAAAAGAGAAAAAAAAATTCCTGAGACGGAACAGTATTTGAATGAAGATTTGGTAAGGAATAGGACTGTTACGTGCAAACTTTAAAAAGTCATTTCACTAAAATGTAGTAAGACATAGGACACAATGCTTTTGAATCCCTTTAACAGATTTTATGTAAAAATGAGGAATTAATGCAATTACTCATTTTACTAGAACCCCAAGCAACTCTCATAACACCAGTTTCCCAAATGCAATAGAGTTGCCAGGGAACATGACAGACCAAGCAGAAGCACCGGGGGCACCTTTCAGAGATGGCAAAACCTGGCAAGAGCAACAGTAGTCTGTGGGTGCAGCAATACATGAATGATTCTGCAGTGCCATGGAGAAAGGCCCAGAACAAGAAGAGAGGAAAAGTACTGTCCCTGGCAAATAATGGCTACATCTGAGAAGCCTGGTTCATGTGTATGTGTAAGAACTTACCCGGCACATGCAGATGGGGACCAAGAGTGGCTGGAACATGATGGCAAGTCTACTATTTGTACCTACAGCCTTGGTGAGGCCCGGGAAACACTAGGGGCACTTATGACTCATGAAATTCACAAATTAATTCTTGATTCATACTGATCTTTTAATCTTCACATTCTTCATTCACTTTCATTAGCTGACACTGCTGAGTTAGTCTGTCTTGAAATATCACTGATGTGGATATTAATGAAGTGTTTGGAAATTTTGCTTATTCTTCAATGGAAGTGACTATTATCTTTGATAACTCAATGTAGATTTTTATTTCAAATATCAATGACTTGCATAATCCATAAGCCATCGGTAGTCTTTACCTGGAATTTAAATGAGAATCATTACTGCATATTAATTTAAACTTTTATCTTGGGCATTAAAAACATCTGATAGACTAAACATATGTTTGAGGAACAATGCAAAATCTTTCCAAATATAAAGTGCTCAGAGTAGGATAATGACAAGTATCTCACTTCTTTATTGATCCCATCTTCCTTCTATTTTAAGGACTTTTGTCATGGAGTTGTGGAGTTGGAGACATACCTCCATATGGCATATGGTTTGTCCTTCTGCCTTCACACAGATGGTGGTCTCCATACTTTAATATATCTCCAGTGATCTCCTCCTTTTGTGCTCATGCCACTGTGAATATAAAAATTCCTACGCAGAGAGAACACACAGCCTTCCAAACCCTATATTGCTTTCAGGTCCTAGAAGTATTTTGCTATTCCATTATTACTTTTTCCTTCCCAATGATTGTATTGGAAACGCCAAGCCAAGTAGGTAGTGAGGCAGGCCAAAGTAGGAAGTACAAAGTCCTGGAAATAAGACATGACTACTGAAGTGAGATAGACCCACTAAGCCGAACCCTGCAAAGTGTTTGTGGTTTTAAAAAGAGAACGAGGCAAATGTACCAATAACAGTAATATAAATAGAAGGTAGATTGCAGTAAACTGGTTCAGTAGGCAGAATAATGCCTCCCGTCCTGCAGAGATGTTCATGCCCTAATCCTCGGAACCTGTGAGTATGTTACCTTATGTGGCAAAAGGAACTTTGCAGGTGCGATTAATTTAAGGACCTTGAGATGGGGAGAGTGTCCTGAATTATCCAGGTAGGCACAGTCTAATCAAGTGGGTTGTTAAAAATGAAGGCTTTTTCCCAGATGTAATAAGAAGGAATAATGATCAGAGTCAGAGGAAATCAGGGAATATGTGACAACGGAAGAAGAGTCAGAGATGTGATGCTGCCAACTTTGAAGACGGAGGAAAGGTCCCTGGGCCGAGGAATGCGGGCAGCCACTAGAGACTACAAAAGGCAAGAGACAGATTCTCCCCCAGAGCCTCCATCCAGAAAGGAGCATAGCCCTGCACTGGCCTTGATTTTACTCCAGTGAGACATCTAACGCACACAACTGTAAGGTAGCAAAATGGTATCATTTTAAGCCACTAAGTGTGTGGTGGTTTGTTATAGCAGCAGTAGAAAACTACTACAGTTGGGTTTACTTTCTTCCGCCCTTGATTGCCTACGTTCCAGTCTCAAAATAGCATCCAGAGTGGTCCTAAAACAAAAATCAGATGCTGTCTCTCTTCTACTCAAAAGCAAGAAGCTAGTCAAGTACCTTCCTATCTCTCTCAGAGTAAAACCGAAAATCTTCCTAATAGCCTCCAAGGTCCAACATGGCCTATTCCTTAATTTTTTTCAGACATTGTCTCCTGCTCCTTTCTCACTCTTCTCCAGCCACAGGGACCACCTCGCTCTTCCTAGAACTCATCAGGCATGCTTCTGCTGTAGGACTCTGAGCTTGGTGTCTCTACACAGAAAAATCACTTTCTCCAGAGAGCTGCAGGATTCACTTCTGTGCCTTTTAGGTCCTTGCTCCAGTAACACCTAATCAAGTGAAACTTCTGTGACTGCAAACGAATTGGAATTGAAACCCCCCATTCCCGTCCTCAGTACTTCCAATCCAATTTTCTTGCTTCATTTTTCTGCCACAACACTTCTCCCATTTTACATATATTTTACATATTTATATGGTTCATTATCTTTCTCTCTCCGTGAGAATGTAAGTCCAACCAGCACATAGAATTTTGTCTGTTTTATTCATTGCTGATTCTCTAGTGCCTAGAACACTGCTTGGCACATAGTTGGTGCTTAATACATATTAAGTGAATAAATGAATGAATATGATAAGAGAATTAAAATGGAGACTAACCTTGGATGTTTATTCTTTTATTGATGTCATAATAACATTTATATTCAGCGTGACCTAGGTATAAGTCATTTAAAAACAGCATATAGCTCCCAACACAAGCCAGTAATTTTATAGATTATCCTGGATTACTTAGGCTCACAATTAGCCTTTCTCTAACTCAAGATCTCTGATTATTCAAGCTTATTTGTCAGAAACTTAGCATCAGTTTACAAGTATCTGTGATTGTAAAATTTCCACTGGCACCTTGTTTTGAATCACTCATTTAGCCTTGCCAAGTTGGGATATACTTAGCGGCATATATGCAGCCTTTCCACAGCCTCTTCTTAAATTGAAGTGCATTGGACACAAGGGCCATAAGTAATTTCTCTATCACTGACAACTATCAAGGTTCCCTGGAAAGTAGTTTTTAGCACACATACACACACACACACACACACACACACACACACACGTGTTTTTCAGTCAAATTTCTTTCTTCCTTCTCTCTTTATTTCCATTTCAACTTTATTAAAATTTTCCAAGTCTTCCCTGGAGTTAGGTCTTCCTTCCCTACCCCAAATCAATATGGGTATCATTTACTCTGGGGGGTTATTGATTCAGTGTACCTAGTTTAAAGAGCTCATAACTGTGTTGGCATTTTATCATGAAACTTTGTCATTCTCACAGAAGAATAACCCCAAACCTTTGGGGTACCTGCCACTTGGAACTGTTTTTTCCCCCCAATTAGGGTTTCTACAAAATGTTACTTGTTATTATTACTTTTGGAAATCAGTGCCCTGATAGGGTAGTGTATTGAAACTGATTTATAATAAAAAGCTGTAGTTGTTTTAGATTTCACAGTATCCAGTGTGACTAGATTTTTAATTAACATCCATTATCTCATAGAGATCTGACAACAGTATAGAGATGTGTAAAGAGTAAAAATTGACATTCACTATGACTCAGGCTAGTATAAATTGCCTAAGGTTAAATGATTGTCTGAGAATCTGAAGTGTTGGTAAAGAAGATGATACACTGTGATATTGTACCATATTGTGATGCCCAGTATTGTGATGTCAATCCAGAGTTTTGCTAATGGGCCATGTTTTTATTCCATAATAACCTCGAATAGATATCACCTAGTGGCTGTTCGTATATTTTCACTGAAAGAAAATTCAACACTTTAGGAACACTTTAGAAGATCTTATTCCATTATTGAAAAGATGTTATTGTTAGACAGCTCTTAACTAAGGGCAAAAATTCTGGTTTCCAATGATTTCCCTTCATTAGCCCAAGTTGTTCTGACTTCTAGGGTAATACAAAGTATACAGTACTCCCCTTCACGTTTGGCAATATAGGTAGCAAGACTGTGAAGATACATCCAAAGTGAGGAATCTATTTCTTGGTTTTGAAAATTCTATCAAAGAACAAACAAAGCAAGCATTTACATAAGTTACAGAGCAGTGCTTCTCAAATAACAAGGGCATACATACCCACATCAAGACCTCAAAGAGTCACTGTATCAGCTGAGAAATAGGAGTTTGATTATATTCTTCAGATGTATTAAACAGAAGAAAAGCTGAGAATCACTGCTGTAGAGAATAGAATGATTTCCATTGTTCGAAAGACAAAATATGAACTATGTTGGACTTTTCACTACTCCAATTTTGAGCTCTGGCACACATAACTTATGAATGCCCCAAAGGCAAGGTATCACTACTCTGTTCCTGTCTCTTTCCTTGAGCTAAATAAATATATCTGTCTAATGGAGGAAGTTCATAATGACCATTAAAATTATAATTCTCCTTCTAAATACAGGTAATAAAGCTTACGCTAAAACATGTTAATAACCATTTTTGAGTGAGTGGATTGCTCATTGTCTGGTGCTTGCAGAAGCCCAGGCTCATCCTTTAAATGCTAGAGATGCAAATGATGCTTCTCAGTCATCGCACCTGGGGAAAAGTTTCTGTAGAGCTGGTGAGTTGCAGAGCAGGAAACTTAGAGAGAGGCACTGTAGGATGAAAGCAGAATTGTGTATGCTTCTGCAAGTGTATTCAAAACTGAGACGTATAATGTTGTCAATGCTCTGCTTTAATGAGCATTAAAATCACTTAAAAAAAAAAAAAAACAACCAAACACTCCTTTTCTGTAAACAAGCTTCTTAGTTAAATGCCTTATTTAGTGATTACAGAAAAAGCATTTAGTTGTAATTTCGCCTACATGATTTGGTTTAAGAATATTTATATTCTATTTTACTCAGGAAACTACATTCAGAGATTATCAAAGGAGGAATATAATAAAGAAAAAAAGATTGTGTATTTACTTAATTTTTTATATTTAAATTATGTTCAGGGTTTAAAAGACTTAAGGGGCTGTTTAAAAAGAATGCTATTTTGCTTTATATTTTCAAGGAATGGGGACCTATTTCTAATTAAAGTGCAATAAAAATCAAATAACTAGAAAAATATTTCTAGAAGAAATCTTAAGGAAAATGTTAATCACATTTTGAAGATAATAACTCACATGGGATTATGTTGATTGTATACTGGTTATTTGTAAAATTATACCTAAGAGCCTAAAACTACTGACAGATTTCAAAACTACTTTTACTTCAGGAGGCCCCCTGGTTCTTTAGGATATAGGGTCTCGGGAGAAAGAAGTCAAGAAAGCTGGTTAAACCTCTTGAGGAAAAGGAACAATGTGGTGTCATTCTCTTGGCCTTTAGTAGTAGTATAAATGAGTCAAATGTTTTGATTACTGTATATACAACTAATTTTGGACTTATATTTAAGTTGTGGTGCAATTTTAAGTAAAGTGGGACCCTTACTCCTAGAAATCTCTCCCTTTTCCTCATTTAGAATCAGTCCGTTCTCTCCTACCATAGCATTCGTTGATTCAAATAAAATTTTAAATCAGCATTGCACTGTACTTTTGCTATCAAATGTTGTGATGGAAAGGGTAAAGAAGGTGACTAAATTTAAAAATAATTATAATACAGCACATGCAGTAAAAGCAAAAAGTAGAAAGCCCCTACTCTTAGCTGTGGAAATACTCACCAATGAGAGGCCAACTCTACCCAAATGAGTATCAAAGAAGGAACCATACAAGAGTTTATGTTAAGAACTAGGTCTTAATGTATAATAAAGGGGGTATGCAAATATTCTGCAAGAGAGACCAGCTTTCTTAAAGTCAAGAAAGTTTAGAAGAAATAACATGTCAAGAAGATACGCAAATAGGACAGTATGTTGTCTATAAAATATGGTACATAGAGTGGATGGACAAAAGTGAGGCTCGAAGGCTAGGTCGCAGAAAAATTGTGAACAATTCCATGTGCCATGAAAATAAGGTTGGTCTTAGTCCTGCATACAATGGAAGTTTTACATGGGCTCATCTTCACATGGTAGACTCCCTTAGGACAGGGTCTGTCTGCACTCACATGTTTTTGAACTAGACTCCATGCCCAGTGTATACCTCAATGCATAGCACATGTTTAATGCCCTGTAAATATTTTTTGGATGAATGAATAAGTACATGAATCATGCGTGAAACCAAATTATCACAATAAAATCAAAAGCTGGTATGCAAGAATTGAATGTGTCAGGCATTAAATGCCTCAAAACAAGGGGAACAAAAATGCAGACCAAATGCCAGTTTTGTCTTGTAATTGATTTTAAATATGATAAAAAGGACCATTAGAAAGAAATTTTATTTAGAAGTTGACATTAATCTATTCCATTTTGGCAGAATATATACAACATCCAATTTGTTTATGCTACATTTAATTGAGATACACAGAATTTTATTTTAAACTTTTTTTTTTTTTGGCCAACCCCTCTCTGCCACTGCAACCAATAATTTTAAGATTAGAAATAAAGAGAATGGAAGGAAAAATCCCTTCTGTCTGAGATCATCTCTGCTGACTCCGATCTCGTGATGCTTACTAACTATTGTTTATGTTCTGCTTTCTGTAAGTGCTTGTATGTGAAAAACCATGCAAATGCCATGGCAATAAACATCACAGCAAGATGAAAACACATTTCTATTTTGAGAACCAAAGCAATCAATCAAATGATAGAGCAATGTACAGGTGTAGAGGGTTTTATATTCTGATTTTGAAAACTTGGTCCTTAGATGTGGCATGGTTATTTCATAAAGAGAATGAAATGGTGGATGGGTGCCCATTTTTTCTTTGAAGTCAGGAATGCCTTTTTACAAAAGCGCCTCCTTCATGTCTGAAGTATATTTCTAGAATGGAAGAGGGAGACTGCTGTTCTTTGTCAGAGCTCAATAAACTCCACTCTCTGTTTTTAATTAGAAGAGAACCTGGTTTTTACTTTAGAAATTGAAAAATGAAATGATCAAGAGTCAAACACTTGGCAAGTCATCATAAGAACTTGGCTGTGAAGGTACAGGATAAAGGAGCTCCTCAGCTTCACAAGCCTTACTAATCTGCATTTACAAACAGAGTTGACAGATTAGGAATCCAAATAGAATGAGAAGCTTGGATTTAAGTTGTGATTTAAAATGAAGAATAATATTTTGCTTTTGTTAGGTGTTATTCAAGCACAAGCCATTAGCAACAAATAGGCGCAGGATGCCTACCCACAAGTACACTCTTTTAAGAGGCATGTATCTGAGGATCTAAGAATGCAAATGATCTTGCCCCTAATTCCAAGAAGTTTAAGAGATTGTTGTGGAGTTGAACAAGTAAATAGGCAGATAGAATGCAATGTGAGTATACATGAAAGGGAAGAGTGCAGAGAGCAATGGGAGTAGATATGAAGAGTTGAGTAACCTCAGCTAATTTGGGGTTAAGGAGTCAGGGTTAGATTCCAGAGAAACGAAGCCTAAGTTGAGTCCTGAAGCACAGGTGGGAGTTACTCAGTTGAAGAAAGAGAGCAATCAGGGCAAAAACCCAGGGATGAGCAAGTTAATGTCAGATTCTGAGAACACAATGTGGCTGGAACATAAAGGGCCCGAAAGTGTTGAGAGATGAGGATGGAAGGAAGAGGAGGTGCCAGCACATGGAAAACAAAGAACTTAAAGTATCAGAGTAGGATAGTCAAATTGGTACTTGAGTTGCATTCGTCAGACTAGGTTGAAAAAAGTTAAAACTAGAACTAGGAGAACAATGAGATTATTGTAACAGTCTAGGTGAAGAATGACCAGCCACAATCACATAAATGGTGGAGAGATCCAAAAATATAAAATAGGGGTAGAATTAATATGACTTGGTGATTACCTAGAGGCAGGAATAGGAGAAGATAAGGACACTTTCTAGTTTCCTATGTGGACAGCTGGATGAGTTGTGCATTCTATGACATATGTGCATTGATTTTAAATATGATAAAAAGGACCATTAGAAAGAAATTTTATTTAGAAGTTGACATTAATCTATTCCACTTTGGCAGAATATGTACAACATCCAATTTATTTATGCTACATTTAATTGAGATACACAGAATTTTATTTTAACCTTTTTTTTTTTTTTTTGGCCAACCCAAAAAAGGATGGGTTTATTTGAAAAAAGGATGAGCATATTTGACTGAGGCAGATGTGTGGCAGTGAATAGAGATGAGGAGGGAGAAAGTAAGTTGACTTTGAGGAATCTATGGGATAACCAGTGAAGACATTCAAGACATTGAATTTAAAGCAAATATTTTATATAAAAATTATGAATATATAGAAACAAAGTAGGAAAAAGGTTTTCTGTTCTTTATATTCGGAAGTCCTTGTGATTAGCTATCTATCAATGGCAATTGTGAAAAACAGACCTATGGCTTTCAGAAATATAAAAGTGATATTTTATAGTCTGTGGCTGAAAATATTTTCCCAATGGTAGCTTTCTATAGATATATCGATAAACTATAAAGTAAATCCTATTATAACCCATGTTATTTTATTGAACTAACACTTTTTGTGTAAAAACTTGTATAGTGAGTTTCATACTTGGAAATGATATTATTGTTAGATCATTATGCTATTCCATTTAACTATATCAAGGTAAGTGTGATTGAAGAAATTGTCTTTCTGCAATATTGTATTTTATTCAATGAAAGTTTAGATTAGATCAAGTTAGTTCCAGCTAAATTCAAATTACATTATGTATTTCTGTATGGAAACTAATCAATGCCTAAGACAAAATGAATTATATTAAGTTAGAACAATAATAAATGTATTTTAAAATAAAATTTTGGGGTCTATAATATAAAGTTTGAATAAATTACACAAAATTACCTTTTCAACAATAGCATATAACACATTACAGAAAAATAAGCGAGGCAAAATTCTGATTAGTGGTCATCCTCCTCCAAAGACCAGCATTTTGTCTGCAGTATAAAGAAACTAACAATTAACATTTTCCAACACTTGATATCAGCACATTTCCCTTAGTTAAAAATAAGATAAAAAAATAAAAATAAGAAAAAATAAATTTTATATTTTCTTTTATTTATGCCCTTTCTAGCATTCCTTATGTCTTGATGCAATTCCAAGTTCCTGTCTGGTATCAGATTCTGCATGAAGAAATTTTTTAAGAGTTTCGTTTAGTGCAAGAGTAGTGGTAATAAATTCTCTGCACTTATGTTTCTATGAAGAAAAAGGGTTTTCTCACAGTTTTTGAGATACATTTTCACTGAATATAGAAGTATAGGATGACAGGTTTTTTCTTCTTATCACTTTAAAACTTTCTCTTCATTTTCTTCTGTTGCATGGTTTCTAATAAAAAGTATACTATAGTCCTCATCTCTATCCTTCTGAATGTAATTTTTCATTTGTCTGCCTTAAGGATTTTGTCTTTATATTTAGTTTTTAGCTGTGTGAATAAATTTGTGTCTATATTTTATTTGTTTGTTTTTGTATTTATTACTTATTTCTTCTTTAAGCTTAATGCATCTGTGATCTATGACTGTAATTAATTTTTAATTTTGGAAAATTCTCATTACTGACCATTATGTCATAAATACTTTTTCCTGCTTTCTTTCTCTGTCTCTCTCTCCCTCTCTCTCCCTCTCTCTCTCTCCCTCTCTCTCTCTCCCTCTCTCTCTCTCTCCCTTTTCTTTTATCTGGGATTCCAGTTACACATACATTAGATCATTTTATATAGTCACATAGCTGTTGGATATTCTGTTCTTTTTTGCTGTCTTACTCTTTTTTCTATTTCCTTTTCAGTGTGGGTAAATTCTGTTGACCTATCTTCAAGTTTACTGATTCTGTTTTTGGCTGTATCACATTTACTAATTGTTCCAGAAAAAACATTCTTTATCTGTCTTACTATGCTTTCCATATCTAACATTTGTGTTTCATTTTTTCTTAAAAGTTCCATCTCTCTGCTGAAATGACTTAGCTGAGTGTGAATGCTGCCCCACTTTTCTCTTTGGGCCTCTCACATATTAATCATCTTTTAAAAAATTCTCTGATTGTTCCAACATCTATACCGTGTTTATATCTGGTCCTACACATTTTTTTTTTTGTCTCTTAACAGTACATTTATTTTATTTTATTTTATTTTTTGCTTCTTTGTACATCTCATGTTTTTTGGTTGAAATGGAGACATCTTACATAGTATAGTAGAGACTGAGTTAAACATCATTTGTTCCGGGAAATAAACACTCCTTATCTCTTGCTGGTCTTCCACATGGACAGTTGAGTCAATCTGAGTTTAGATTTTGCTGTTGCTATGAGTAGGCTCAGTGCATCATTGTCTTTAATTTTGTCTAGTCTTACCTCACATTTAGGCTGGGTGCCAGTTTACCAGAGGGTTTTTCTCAATGATTACTCCATCACTGGCTTTAGATCTTTCCTCTGTCCCTTGCCTAAACTTCAGAGAATCAATCTCTCTTTTATCTCTCTCTCTCTCTCCTCACTCTCTGCTCTTGACCCTCTCCCAGCAAGAGATTGCCGTCGCACGTCCCTCCATGCTTATTAGACCAGTGGTGGAGAAACAAGGTGGTCTTCTCTGCTGTTCTGGTTCAGGCTCTGTCTTAGGCAAGTGCTTGCTTTGGTTCTTGTGGATAAGGCTTCCTCAGTGATTTTACCCTTCCTTCACCTGAAAGATATCTCAAATGGTTTCACTCATGTTGTATTCCTGTTCCTTGACAACCAGTGGCGATGTTATTTTCTTTTCCCTTTCTCCTGCCTCAGTAGATCTTCATCTGTGCAGTGAGTGCAACAGGCTTCGTGTCTCTTCCTCTAAATTTTATGGCTTTTGTTCAGGAGGGGAAATAGGGAAGAAGCATCCAAGTGAGCCTTCCTGTCCTTGGTGCAGCAGATGCTCTTCCCTCCTCCAGACTTATGCCGTGAGGGGGGCTTTCCCAGTTCTCTGCCCCCAATATTCCTCATAAGAACTGTGGAGAGGATCCAGCAAGTTAGTGTAAATTTCTCTTGAGCTGTATTTCTAGATGCTTACACTAGTACACACTCAGCCTTCGGCAGTTCATTGAAAATTTTAGTTGAGTTTTGAAAAAATTTGTTAACTGGCTTGTATAAAATCTGACATTGACCACTGGTAAGCAAGTATTCACATCTGCCTCTCATTAGAGGTGCCTACTTTTCCTTAAATTTAAAATTGCTTGCCCTGTGACCTCAGCACTCATTAGTTCAAGAAAACCTGTAATTTTACAAATTATCTGATTCTTTGTTGCTATTCATTTAAGAGTGATGATCTTTCTATCTTTTTATGCAAAAATAGGTTTTTATTTGATCCATACAGCAACATTTAAAAATACTTCTGTTTTTATGTCCAGTTTACAGGAGAAGAAACTGAAGTTCAAAGAGGTAATTAATTTCTTCAATATTTTAAAAAACCAAAATTGAACAACACAGTGAAGACTCCAGGCTTGGTCTGTGTGTCTAATTCTAGCAGCAGAGTAGGAATTTCTAGAGGCATTTATCTCATGCCCATCTTTAACAAAAGTCTGAAGCCTTATAGAACTAATGTTACTGGAAATTCAAATCTATTTTATAGAAAAAAATCTACATTAAATTTACTATATAGTTAACTTAAGCTTCATTATATACAATTACAGATGACTTACAGGAGAGTTGTAATAAATTTCAAATACTTTCCATTAAGACTAAATTTTTTAAGGTACTGTTTTATTTTGGGTTCAGACTTATTTTCTCCCAGATTCTGCAAACCCAACCAACTCTTGTGGTCCATACTAGCCTTGGTCTACATTAATTCTGCATTTCCCTCTCTGCCCTTATCCTCTTCTCTCTCTGTTTCTTGCATTAGGACTCATATTACTCAGAAGCCTCCCATCTCTTTCCGACGTTGCTTAATGTTTAGTCGTCAATGTTTGATGACAAGCAGACCTGTCCTACAATACATTCTGCAAAAATGACCATAACTGTTTTGTTTATTTCCCAAATATGGGATCACTTTATCTGTGTGATTTTCCCTTCATGGCCTAGCCCTGTTCTGAACAGCCTTTGTTCTATGGGTAACTGCTTTTCATTCTGTCCGCTGCTCTATCTCACCGTGGTGATTGGGTGGCTTTTTAGTGGGCAGAAGATCTTCCAGCTGGAGTATTATTAGAAAAGAGCCTCCTTTATGGCGGGAAAATAAACTCTGTCACATCCTCTCTGAAACACTGTTTACTAGCTAAAACACTTTGGCGACTAAAGAGCATCAGAAAGATTTGAAACTTTTCAAGGCAGCCATGGAATGAACCCTACAAAATTTGGATCAAGGACATCAGCTCAAAAGAAAAATAGAATATTCCCTATTCTTTTTGTTTATGATGATCTCTTCATGTAGTTGCACTACCATCAATACTAAGTGATGTACTTAGAATTCTAGATTCTAAGAAAGAGACAGAGCCTCTGGGATCCTTGCTAAAACTTTTCTGATGGGTGGATATACAGCCTCTACTTGATGCTTCTCTCAGCTGCTCACCAACCTAATTACTTTCCTCTGAACACATTCCAGTTTGTCACACTGTGATTTTTTTTAATATTGATTTCACTCATCAGAATTTGGAAAATTAATACAAGATAATATTTGCGTTGGGTATCATTGTTTTCAGTACAACAATAATGACATCGCAATTCTGTTACTTTCTATCTGTGTGACACTGGGAAAACAACTTAACCTCTCTGTGCCTCTGTTTATTCATCTGTAAAATGGAGCCAATAATATCAACTCCTTAAGGGTTGTTGTAGGAATAAAGTTAGTTGACATATATCAAATTATGTTAAGCCCTTAGAACAGTGTTTGGCCCATAATTATCTGTAAGAATTAACTAATATTTGTAGGTTGGGAGGAAAATCAATCTGGAGAAAAAACAAAAGTTGCTCTTTATCAGCAATTCCAAATATCCATGGGTTTTTCCTAAAACTTAGGATTTTCCCAGAACTTAAAAGAGCTCACATTTTAGGAGAGTAACTTTTAGATAGCATCACTTAATCTTGAGAATGACAGAGAAACCTAGAAAAAATAAAAGCTGCTAACATTTGAATTCTTTTTATCAATATTTTATTTGATCAACGATATTTTGGTTCTGTTGTTATTTCCCATTATTAGGGAACCAGTAGTTGTGTTCGTAATAAACCATATCTCCTCTCCTTTCCAATTTAAATGAATCAACCTTGAATCCACTTCACATGCATAGTTTTGTAATTTTATATTCACAGTATGTTATTCATCTCTGAACTTTCCTTGCTACCATCCACAATTGGAATCCCTCAGATGAAATTTACAGACACTTGAAAATTAATTCTGCAAAAGGTTTCAGAGGCCATGAATTTTTAAAAGAATACTTTTAGCTTAGATCTCAGTAGTAATCTAAATTAATATCTCCAGGATTATTTTCCACTTTGTGAATAATAAGTGAATCCATGAAATAAATGGGAAAGGAGTAAAAGAGAGAAAACTTTGACAAACCTTCTGGAGTTTTTTGTGTTTTGTGCTGAAATAGTTCGAAGGTAACTTGGTAAACCCAAATCTTTTAAGAGTCACCTTGATGTTTATAGCACATTGTGGATTTTGACTTTTTATTTCTTCTTTAATAAAAAAGCATAAATTTCTGAATACAAATTCCAAAGGTTCACCTATATTAATTATTTTTCAGCACAAAGAGAAAGCTAAGGGAATTTTCCACCTAATCAAGTTTTAACAAATAATGTATTGCTCTTCAGCCATACTATCATATTAATTAGTTTATAATTACATGTTATAATAATTGCGATTATTGCTTTAGGCTTTTATGAGGAGCATCTTTAGTGAATATTAGTTTTTACTGTAAAAAGTAATAAAGCAATAACTGCATCCTAGGTGTTACCTTACACTGTTCCTTTTTAACAAATACATTTCTGAAAGAAATGATGAATTCCTAATTGTCAAAACACCAAAACGGATCATGGAGAAAATAAACATCATTCCCCACAGAGCTCAAATTATCTACCTTACCTATATCTGAAGACATTAAGCTACTAGCATAAACTTTGATTTGCTTTTTATAGAAAGTTTGCTTCCAGAGGTGAAGTGAGTGAGAGAACTACTTATTACTTTGAGCTGCTTTGGGTATCAAGATTGTTGGGAGGATTACAATGCAATAACATGTGAAAGTTATTTGACAACATTAAAACACTCTACAAGTCTGATATGTTTTGGGTAGCTTATGGGATATTATTAATATTTTTAGCGGTCTAGTGATATAATATTTATTTTAGGATGCTTAACATGAATGTGGTTTGAAGGATATCTTAGAGTGGGGAAGAGACTACAGGCTGGGGAACCAGATAGAAGACTATTTGCAATAGACACCACTGGTGGCTTATGAATAAATAATGGGACAGGACAAGATGCGACAGAACAAATAACATGGAGGTGGGTAACTTGGGTGATCATTAAAGTCCCTTTTTAACATTGACACTCTGAGTTGGTAAATACTTAAATAGGATTTGGTAATTGATTAGAATATGAGAATCTGAAAAAAACAATGCCCTTGCCATTCATATACTCGCAATTTTATGTGATTTTATATGAAATCCACAAATGCCTAAACTTCATGCAGAATGGTAGGGATTGGAGATGGACCATGGGTTTGGTTGCAGGTAGACTTGAAAGAATGATAACGTCTCTATGCAAATAGAGACTGCAAGGGAGACCCACAGGCGGCGGCCACGTGTAAGGCTTGAGGTATCAGATGGGAAAATGTGGTAAATAAGGTTTTGGACATTTTGAATTTTAGAGGCTACAGGGATATCTAAGGGGAGATACTTCTCAGAGGTCTCACCTGGGATCCTGAAGCTCATGAAAAAGGTAGATTTAAAGATGCAATTTAGGTGTTATCTGCATATAGAAAATGGATGGCAAGATTTGAAATTTCCTGGAGTAGTTCATTTCTGATCTTTTGAGAAGTCTATTTCTTTCAATCTCAAGAATTAAACCAGAACTTTAGATACTAGCTGATCCCCAGAGCTAGTATCATTGTGTAAGGCCTTGTGAGTTAAAATGGAACAGTCAGAAGCAAGATAATGAAAAGTTCAACATTGTAGTGGAAGAAAGAAGCCAGAAATCAGAGGTTTAAGGCCAATGGGGTGATATTAAGCATTGAGTTTGGGTCAAGAAGGAGGCTGTAACCAGGAAATCAGTCAAGAGCTAAAAAAGAGATGAATGTGTTCAGGAACAGCAAGGAACCTAATGTGTCAGTAGCTTGAAGTTAGCAGTTCTGGGCTATTTCTAAAAATCACAGCAAGATTGTTGTGAATCTCCACTTAAAGATATTGGGCCAAATCTGATAGTAAGAAATATTGACACAGACCATCATCCCATCTTCCATCTTCACTATGTTTTTCTTCAATGTCTCCCTCAAGTAGATTAAAAAAAAATTACAAATCTCAAGAGGCATTGTTATTCTTACCTATTCAGTACTAAATGAAGCTTTCTTCCATAAGTAGTGCTAACTTCATTTTTCTGAACATAGTCTATGCTATCTTTTCTTTTTGTTAATTGAATTATAACTTAGTGGAAAAGATGCACAAGCCATCAGAATATATCCTTTGAATAAAGTTATATTTGAATGTTTATCAAAAAAATGTGTTTTTGTCAAATCTTTGCTTAATCAAAAAACTATTTTAATTAAACAAGTTTCTTTTAGACAGTTGCAATAGCTGTATAGATACTTTGTTCCAAAAGGCATCTAAGGGAATCTGTTTTGTAAATGAGAAGCATTTTTATTCATGGTAAATGAGATAGGATTCCATTTTCACTCAATTAAAATATTTTAATATATTGATGAAAGCCAAGTTTTGGAAATCTTATCTTCTTTGATATTGATAAGCTGATGGTTCATTAAACACCATCAGTTCTGTCAGTGGAATCTAAAAGATGAAGCAACATTAATTCCTTATTTAGAGAAGCGATTACCAAAATGTGAAAGTATGTGAGTTTCAATTCATTCAACAAATATTTATTGAGATCCACCATATGCCAGGGACTTTTTAACCTATATTTCTCTGAAGAAGCTGGGTGAGTTTCACTATGAGGCAAGTGAATTTAGATTATAATTGCAAATAAGGTTTACAAAAAAGGATATTATACCATAAGGCAAGGATTTTATATGCCCATAATAACAAAATGAATTGGATCGAGTTACAGCATCTCTCAGTGTGATATGGAAAAAATATTGCATTAAATTTCAGTAGTTCTTCAAAAGATTTTATCTCTGTGTGCAAAACTGGAAGCTTTTTGAGGTAAAATTAGTTTCAGTTTTGACACATTATTTTATAGCCCTATACTTAAAATGTTGGGGTACAGTTCACAGTTGAAGATAATTTTTCAACGTCTCACAAATATCTGGCATTATTAAGCTTCTGGGTGGGAGAGTCCAAAGTGGGATTTGTGTCCAACTGAGGCATGTAAGAGCTATGAGGAATAAAACAGAAATGTAAATTTGCAAGTAACACAAGCACATACTTTTACTGAAATCTATAGATATATCTATAAATCCACATATATGGACTTATATATATGGATATATATATATATATATATATATGGATTTCAAATTAAGATTAATCTTCCTAATGGCACTTTAAGGGACAGAGGACAGTAGAATTTTAAACTTGAAATCGGTGCCTAATCTGCCACTCAGTTGCCTGTCAAAAATACATCCTTATTAGAAATCCATTGCAGGCCAGGCAAGATGGCTCACACCTGTAATCCCAGAACTTTGGGAGGCTGAGGCAGGCAGATCACTTGAGCTCAGAAGTTTGAGACCAGCCTGGGAAACATGGCAAAACCTCATCTCTACAATAAAATACAACAATTAGCTGGACATGGTGGCATATACCTGTAGACCCAACTACTTGGGAGGCTGAGGTGGGAGGATTGCTTGAGCCCAGGAGATTGAGGCTGAAGTGAGCTGAGATCACACCACTGCACTCCAACCTGGGTGAGAGTGAGACCCTGCAATGCAATAATCATAATATATGATTTTCTTATGCTTAATTTTAAATCTCATTTAACACATTAAAGGTCCTATTTTCTTTGCTTTCCTTCATGAATACAAAGTAGTATTCTTTTTTTGAGACGGAGTCTCGTTCTGTCACCCAGGCTGGAGTGCAGTGGCATGATCTTGGCTCACTGAAACCTCCACTTCCCAGGTTCAGTGGCACGATCTCAGCTCACTGCAACCTCCGCCTCCCGGGTTCAAGTGATTCTCCTGCCTCAGCCTCCCGAGTGGCTGGGACTACAGGCGTGTGCCACCATGCCCGGCTAATTTTTGTTTTTTTGTTTTTTTGTATTTTTAGTAGACATTAAAGTTAACAGTTCTGGGCTATTTCTAAAATCACAGCAAGATTGTTGTGAATCTCTACTTAAAGACACTGGGCCAAATCTGATAGTAAGAAATATTTACACAGTAGCTGGGACTACAGGCATGTTAGCCAGGCTGGTCTCAATCTCCTGACCTCATAATCTGACTGCCTCAGCCTCCCAAGTGCTGGGATTACTTACAGGTGTGAGCCGCCACGCCCAGCCTAAAAAGTAGTATTCTACAATTGTGTTACTATATAGTGGAAAGTGAATGGCTTTGGAGGGAATAAGGCAGTTCTTGGTTTAATTGTCAGGTTCACCACTTCATACTTTATGTAATCTTGATCCCACTATTTAAAATTTGAAGCCTCAGTTTCTCTATTTGTTAAAGAAAAAACAACTCATACGCCTGAGGATGAAAAGGAAAACATACATAGAAAGTGCATAGAGCCCGTCAGTTTATTTCATTTTCTGAGCTGTGTACTCAATATCCATGATTCATCCATTCATTTATTCATTCAATGAATCTTTATTAAGTGCCTACCTTGTGTCAAGCACTGTATTAGGCATAGTGAAATAAAATAAATCCTGCCTTGTGGAACTTATATTCTTATTTGTGAGATGTGACCATATTCTTATTAAGAAAGTTAATCACATACTTGCCTGTGAAATTATAAGTATGTATAATTATAAAATTATCTTCTTTAAGCTAAAAAGAAACCCTATCTCTAAATCTATATTTCCTTTATCTCTTTATTGCCTTTCTTTAGCCATTCCTGTTTCCCTTGGCAATTACGATAGTTTTCATGTGTCTACTTCTGTATTAGGCTTGAAATGGAGTTAGAAGTTTGGATGGGAAAGGTATACAGAAATGTTATTCCCTACCCCAAAAATTCCGAATGTCACAGCAAATAAAAAAATCAGGGCCGGATGCGGTGGTTCACGCCTGTAATCCCAGAACTTTGGGAGGCCAAGGTGGGCAGATCACCAGAAGTCCAGAGCTCGAGATCAGCCTGGCTAACATGGTGAAACCCCGTCTCTACTAAAATATACAAAATTAGCTGGGCGTGGTGTCATGCACCTGTAATCCCAGCTACTCGAGAGGCTGAGGCAGGAGAATTGCTTGAACCTGGGAGGCGGAGGTTGCAGTGAGCTGGGATTGTGCCACTGCACTCCAGCCTGGGCGATAGAGTGAGACTTGGTCTCAAAAAAAAAAAAAAAAAAAAAAAAAATGTAACTTTGAGTACATGGTGTGTTAAGTGAAATAAAAATATAATTATGAATACAGAACCATATGTTAAACAGTAAATATAAATATATAAAATGAGAATTCAGATAAGGAAGAAATAAGTCAATATAAAAATAATCAAAAGAAACCTTCACAAAAGTGATGGGTTTCAAGCCAACTTTAAAGGATGGATACATTTTCAACACATGGAGAAGAGAAGAACAATCATGAGAGGGTAACATTTTTTTTTTTCTCCCAGCTCCTAATGCCCAGATCCTTAACTAGTATCATTACTCTAGTTGTGCCAGATTTCAGATAAATAAAACACCTTATCTAATTAGCAGAACACAACCTGGCAACTAATGTTTTTTGTTGGTTTCACCAATAAATCCAAATTTACCACATATTTTCTATTTTTCAATTTATTCAGCCACAAATGTGGGGCTCTCCTAACAGTTCTGTTGTTAAATAACAGACAGGATCCATACAGAGAGTGTCCAGAGACCACCTATAGTTGGGTAGGATCTAGCCTTTCCTACTCTCTAAGCCAGAAAACAAGGCATGTGGCCACAGCCTTACGGCAATTTAAGTCTGACAGTTCCTTCTTCTTCCATGGTTAGGGTTGTCTGACGAAGCTAGAGATGCATATGTAGTTTGCAGTTCTTATTTGGTTCTGAAATACTCTATCACATCCCACCAGAATCATGCATTATTCCCAACCATCTACTTTTTCTCAGTCCTACGTATAGTGATGTTTTTAGGCAGCTAATCCTTCCAAGGCGTACAAAGAGAAGTGTTTAAACCTCTCTTGCTGCCATCTACTTCCTGCATAGGTCATCCTCAGAGTACTCTCTGAATGCAGGCAGAGATTGAGAAGAACTGATTGGCTCAGAAGGTTCTGGATTCTGATTTTGGTTCATTTCAAAGATAGCACCTAAGTATTTCGGGAAAGAAGGCCTTTTTCTCTCCGGTCTTGGTGTCCCTACATATATCAAGGTTGGGCACTAAAAGTATCAATGAACCAGTGTGTTCATCCTCATCTCCACCTTTATATTTTGTGACCCTCTGCCAAACTATGATTCTGGGCATGCAATATTAAGTGTGTTGTCCAATAATGTACTTTGGCATTCATCTTCATCAAGGAGGCAGATAATTGAATTTCTGCCCAGATATTTGGCATGTGATTTTTCTTCTTTGTTAGTTTGTAGCATTATGACCATTTTGGGGGTCTGTTTTCATATAGTCACAGGCATTTTAATGAGAATCCTGGGAGACCTTTATTAGTCTACTACCAGGCTGACTCTAACTTTCATTTTTGAAACTCATACTAGCTACATAATTTACAAGGCCTAGTGCAAAATGAAAATGCAGAGCCCCTTGTTCAGAAATTCTTGAAGTCAAGAGCACAGGAAGACAGAATATAAACCAAACGTGGCTACTTTCTAAGTGCTGCGCCCTGTGTGACTGCACGCTAAGCTGGCCCACTTAAAACCGTCTCCAGCTTCAGGTTTGAGGTCTCTGCCATCTCAATGTTCCTTCTTTGCCTACTAGAACTTCTCAATTCCTTGACTGACTTACTCCTCTTCTTTAAGCTCTTTAAATATGAGTGAATCCAAGATTGTAGTTCCCGTTCTCTGATATTGTTTTTCTACTATATAACTCTAAGAAATCACAAGTAGTTTAATGATTACTCCTTTCTGAAGGTGACTCTAAACTTAATATCGCAAGCCTTCATGGTTCTCATGAATTGTGGAACAAATTTCTAATTGCAAGCAGACGTTTATGCTGATAGCTAATACATCTAAAATGGAATCCTTCTTATCCCCAGGCTTTTTCCTAGGAATTCTCTTTAAACATTTTGAACATTTGCTCTCTTTAGCTTCACAAATATAAATAATAACCTCTATTTAAAAAAAAAAAAATTGGTTACTAACCTTAATAATATTTGTCTGATATTTTCATTTATTCTATCTTGTACCACTGTCTGAATGCTTTAAGTACTTTCAAAATTTTTTCTTCTTTTTTCGAAAAGGATCTAGTATAAGTAATAATATCTTGAGAAATGTGAATTGGAAAAATTGACTTTTTATGATTTTTTAAAGATAAAATCATAAAAAATACTGTTGTTTAATGATATATTCAACTTATCTTTAAATCATGGGGAATTAACTTGATTTTCATTTCTGATGTTATGTTCTAGGAAATATCCTTAGTAAAGAGTCAACTGAAAGCTCTTGCTTTTTTAATACATTGAAAAAAGTGCATATTTTATAGTACATTAGGAAACTGGTAAAGGCTTTTTCTAACATAATAAGATTTTTAAATAAAACATATGTACTATATTAACAGCATGTTACAAAAATAGTTAACAGCAATTAGGAATTTCTGTGATTATTTAAAATAGTAAAATCTTTTCTATTTCTCATATATTTAATCCAATTTTACATTAATGCTGAAGCAAACCACATGGTACTGTGCTTTTATTTGTACTGTACTCTATGGCATCCCATTTTATTTATTTTATTTTAATTTTATTGATTGACCATGTTAGTCAGGCTATATCATCTTTGCCAAGGACAACCTCAGAATATTTTCTACATTTAACCAATATAAGCCATTCACAGTATTGGTGTTTTGTTTTGTTAATCTGAGGAGAAGCAAGCTTCAAATTTTGAAAATATGCAAGTAGCCTGTGGTTTTTACCTGCTAGTTGTATTTAAGTCTTTTATAGCAAAATAAATTGTCAAGTTTGGTACACTCCACAGCTAGTTACGTAATGCAGTATTCATGGGATCCATAAATAAGGTTTGATTTGTTTTTTCCCCTAGGAATTATTTTTCTGTTCTGCTAGTGAAGTATTTGGAGATTCATTCCTAGCCTAAGACATTCATCTCAATTATTTTAATTGGCTCCCTGCAGATAGCCCTTAATATGTAATATTCACTTACCAAGTAGTTGCCACAGACGTCTGCCAGTGCTCAACCTGGTGGCAAAGATGTGTAAAAACCATTTCAAATGATGTCTTTAGACATGCAGAGAATATCACTATAACATAATGTTTAGTACTATAATTTTTCTTCGTTCACTGCCTCTACTTATCTAGTCTCCTATGTCAGCAGCATTGTCACTGCTAAATCTTTTGGAACATATAGTGGTAAATTAGTTTGGCTGTTAAGTTAGGTGGGAAAATAAAAGGTATACATTTACTAATTCTTTCCTTGGGATTTCTGATTAGATACTATGGCTTACTGGTCCTATATTATTATTGTTGTAATTACAATATCTAGTACTTTTCTTTGGGCAAATGTATTACTCCATTCTTGCATTTTTATAAAGAACTACCTGAGACTGAGCCATTTATAAAGAAAAGAGGTTTAACTGACTCACAGTTCCACAGGCTGTACAGGAAGTATGATTGGGGAGGCCTCATGAAACTTACAATCATGGCAGAAGGGGAAGTGGAAGCAGGCACTTCTCCACATGGTGGAGCAGGAGACAGAGAAAGAAGGGGGAAGTGCTACACACTCTCAAATAACCAGATCTCATGAGAACTCACACACTAACAGGAGAGCAGCAAGCGGGGAAGTCCACCCCCATGATCCAGGCACCTCCTGCCAGGCCATTCCTCCAACACTGAAGATTACAATTAGGTATGAGATTTGGATTGGGACACAGAGCCAAACCATATCAGCAACCATAATAAAACATAAGCCCTTAGAAAGCTCAGAAACTACCACTTTTATGTATAATAAGAGCCATTAAAGATTTTTATCTCTCATGTTACGAGAGAAGCAGGTCCTCTGAATTTTTAGAAAAATAGTTGAGTTATAGCGATCAAGGCATGCATGTTAGCTATGGAGTTCAACCATACAAAAATATTTAAACTCCCTATATAATATGCATCCCTATATAACATCAAGCCTCCAGGTCTTTGCCTGAGTAAGTCTCTCTAATCTGGATGCCTTCTTCAGCCTTTCTAATTGCTGGCAAGGGTGCTGATTCTCACTGGGTGAACCATTTGTTTAGATTCAGTTCTGCTACACCTTCCTCTGTGAAACATTCCTCCAATATCAATATCTCCTCAGGATCTTCCCATTTCAGCCCCCACACTCCTACCCAATATGCCATTCAGGAGCTCAGGGAAAACATAGTTTTGTAATATATTTGGTTCTACCACTTAATAGAATTAACACTTGGGTAGCAATAAGACTACTTTTTGGTGTTAGGGTCTAGGAAATATTCTTGTTAAATAATCAACTAAATTTTTTTTTTATAATAAGGTTTGGTTATAAAATACTGTTGAATTACAAAATATCTTTTTATATAATAAAGATTGGTTATGAAATACATTGGGAAATTTGTTTAGACTGCATTATCTCCAGTTTCCTCATTTGTGTGATAAGGAAAAATGTACATAGGATTGTTGCGACAATTAAAGACATTTTAAATAAAGTATCTGGTACGCAAGGGACAATCAGTGAACGGTCACTATTATAAAGTCATTTGTTACATAGGCTTTCTAAGTATTTATTCCCCTTTCTTGCTAAATTCTTGAAGAAGCTTCTGTGACTTGTCCACTTCTGTATATTCAGCACCCAAAATAGAACCTGGCATCTACGCAATACTTAATGGGCATTTGTTAAAATAAAATATACAGGATTTAAAATATTAGGATGTAAGTAGTTGACTTTTTTATTGCTGACTGATGGTTTGAGTCCAAAGAGATGACTGGAATTTAGTGTAGATGTTAAAAACTATGTTAATAAGAATCAAGATGAGTTATCTTCAATCATAGAGTCATAAAGTTCAAATACCAATAAGTTTGAAGAACATTTTGCCCTTTAAAATACTAGTTGGCTTTTACATTTGCCATGTAATTTCAGTGAGTATAACTAAAGAGACTCATTCACAGGACTCAATGAGCAATTCTCTGACTAGAAAGATTCTATCTAGAGTCATAAAAAGCCAGGTGTCTTGCAGCTGTCTAAGTGACTTCACACCTTTTCAGGTGATAAAATATTTAATGTTATTTTTATCACTTTACAGTTTTAAAAAAATGAATTGAAACCCTTTCAAAAGTTCTGTTGATTTGCCAGTTACTATCTTGCCCACTCAAATGTGAGAGAAAATGCCTTTCCTGGATAAAAGCAATATTCAGAATTCCATAATTGACTCTTGGTTATGTACGTGTGACCCCGGATGAAATACTTCCTGAATCTTTCCTATTAATACATATGAGATGATTATTGAACTAGTAGCCTCATACATGCATATGAGTACACACACAGACATCCTAATATATACATACATTCAAGCATGCATACATATATATCTCTCAATACCTCCCGAAATAAGCATCAGAGTCTGTGCCAAGAAACTGACTAAATAGAGATATGCCAGCTGGATGATGCATTTCTAAATCAAACATCTGCTTCTAATATTAGCAACCAAAAATTTTAAAGCAGGCAGGTGTCATATACACTGAAATATTTGGAAAAGAGAGGATTAATTAAAATAAATATTAAAATGGGTGGAAATGAAAAGAACTGATAAAAAGTAAGCCTTCATTTTTCTAGTAACACTTGCAAGCTGTACATGGATATGAAAACATACTATACCAGATCTTGAAACTTATTTAAAACATTGTGATACTGATACAGGAAGAGATACAGGAAGGAACAAAATATATGTGTATATAAACATATCTGTCTATCTATAACCACAGGGAAATTTGGTATAGAATGGAGAGAGAATTACAAATCAAAAGGGGAAGATAGACTGTTTAATAAAATGTGCTGGGAATCAATGGCAAATATAGATTAAATAAAATTATATTTTTATTCATGTTATACCCTAAATAAATTTCAGATATACATAAAACCCAAAGTAAAATATTCAAATTTAGAAGAAAATAGGGGCAAATTTGTGACTTTAGGAAAGAGTGGAGTTTTTAAACAAGATACAAAAATAAAGACATACAATAAAAGTTTATTAACTTTGACCACATTAAAGTAAAACCTCCTTCAACCTAAGACATCATGAATAAAGTTAAATCACAAAACTCAGATTGACAAAACATTTTCTTTTTCTTTCTTTTTTTTTTTTTTTTTTTTGAGACTGAATTTCACTCTTCTTGCCCAGGCTGGAGTGCAATGGCACGATCTCAGCTCACTGCAACCTCTGCCTCCGGGGTTCAAGCGATTCTCCTGCCTCAGCCTCCTGAGTAGCTGGGATTACATGCATGCACCACCACACCCAGCTAATTTTGTATTTTTTTTTAGCAGAGACAAGGTTTCTCCATGTTGGTCAGGCTGGTCTCGAACTCCCAACCTCAGGTGATCTGTCCACCTCGGGCTCCCAAGGTGCCGGGATTACCAATGTGAGCCACTGCGCAGAACATTTTTAAAGGGTGTATAAACACACAGTATTACAATCTGTAGCATAAAACTACTCAGTAGAAAAATAGTAACAGATTTTAAAAGGCTGTTTCAAAAGAAAGGACATGTGGCCAATAAGGTTCTGAAAAGAGGTTTAATGTAACTAGTAATTAAGGACATGAAATCAAAACAATGCAACATTATTAAATACCCACGTAGGCACGAATTAGAAAGTCAATTTGATGTTGCTGAAAAACTGGATAAACAAAAATATTCATGATCTGCAGGAAAAAATAAATTTTAAGTCAAAAACTATAAAAAGAGACAAAAAAGTTAATTATATAATTATAAAGGAGTCAATTCAACAAGAGGATATAACAATGTGTGTATGTGTATATATATTATATCTGTGTGTATATACATATATATACATATGCACTCAACACTAGAGCACTCAGATATATAAAGCAAATATTATTAGAGCTAAAGAGGGAGATTGACTCTGATACAATATTAGCTGGAGAATTCAACACCCACTTTCAGCATTCGATAGATTTTCCAGACAGAAAATCAACAAAGAAACGTTGGACTTAATCTCCACTCCCCTATGGCCCAGGGCTGGTCTAGAAATGCCATCTGTGAGCCAAAGTCTGGAACCGGGGACCCTGAGAGCCTGCTTGGTGCTTTACCTCACTGCAGCTGAACTGGTACTTAAGCTGCAAGGCAAAATCCCCTTTACTCTTTCCTCTGCTTTTCTCAAGCAGATGGAGTCTCGCCTCATAATCACCACAGCTGTGAATATTCTGGGTCACACCTGAACCCAGCATGTCTCAAGAGTCTCACTGAAAGTCCACGGCATGTACTCCTAGTTACAGGTACTGATTATTCAGGACCCAATAGCTCTTTAATCAATAGTTGATAAATCATGCCAGGGCTGGGTCCTTCCTCTCAAGGCAGCAGGTTCCCTTCTGACCCATTGTGTCTAGAGATGTCATCCAGGAGCTAGGGTCTGCAGTGGGGTCCTCATGACTCTGCCCAGTGCCCTATTCTACTGTGACCGAGTTGATATCCAGTTTGCAAGAGTCCTTTTTACTCTCCCCTCTCCTCAAGCAGAAGAAAAGAGTCTTTTCAGATCTATGAGCTGTGCTGCCTGGTGTTGAAGAAGGGGCACAAGCTGCCCTGGCTGGTGTCTCACTAGGTTGCATGCCCTCCAACTCCACTGGCTCTGAGCCCAGGACAGCACTAAGACTTGCCTAGGAGTTGCAGTCATTGTAACTTAGAGTACCATTCAAGTTTATTTAGGACCCCACAGCACTTTGCCCTTGGTGGCAAGGCTTAGTAAAACTCAGGCTCTGACCACTGGGTTGGGTGATTCTCCTCTGGCCAGGGCTCATCTAAATGCTCCCTCCATGTCCATGTGTGTTGGCTGAGTTCTGCTCAGTGTTGACAGGAGTGAGTTTTAATGCAAAGCCCCACAATTGCTGTGCTTTCCCTCTTCCGAGCACATAGATTCTCTCTCTCCACCCCTGAGGCCACCGCCAGGGAACAGGAGATGGGTGGCATCGGAAATTCAAGATTGTCTTTACTACTATCTTCAGTGTCTCTTTCAGCAATATGAAGTTAAAAAACCAAGTACTGTGATCACTCATCTGAGTTTTGGTTTTTAGAAGGTGATTTTTGTGTCAATAGTTGTTAAATTTGGTGTTCCTGAAGGGAGGATGATTGATGAAGGCTTCCATTTGGCCATCTTTCTTCACCTCCCACTCCTAAATAGAATGTGATTTTCAAAAATTATGCACAAAATTATATTTTATAACATATGAGGACATAAAAATGCCACTAAATTGAGATGTATCTAAGGTATTTCTCTATCATAATATATTTTCAATATGGGAAAGGATTCCACCTCAAAGAATGAATATGCAAACTAATTTTTGTTAAGCTGAGTTATAGTTAAATTATTTTATGCAAATAAAAGACAACAGTCGTTTGGAATTTTGAGATGGTTTTCTTATACTAGGGACTTATAAATAATTATTCTAAATGAAAACAAAATATGTTTTATCAAGCAATCCCATTTGATTTGAATATACTTCAAAGCATTTAATTTCTTTTTTTTTTTTTTTTGAGACAGAGTCTCGCTGTCGCCCAGGCTGGAGTGCAGTGGCGCGATCCCGGCTCACTGCAGGCTCCGCCCCCCGGGGTTCACGCCATTCTCCTGCCTCAGCCTCCGGAGCAGCTGGGACTACAGGCGCCCGCCACCTCGCCCGGCTAATTTTTTGTATTTTTTAGTAGAGACGGGGTTTCACTGTGTTAGCCAGGATGGTCTCGATCTCCTGACCTCGTGATCCGCCCGCCTCGGCCTCCCAAAGTGCTGGGATTACAGGCGTGAGCCACCGCGCCCGGCCAAAGCATTTAATTTCTTAAAAGCTTTTGTTTCTACTACTTAATAGTTAAATAATATTAATTTGTTAGGCATGATCTTCTTGTGAATATACACAGAAAAAAGGCATGTCTATTTCCTAGTATTCTAATCCATTTCCATGATATCTATATCCTTAACTCCTCTCTAGACTCTGAGACTCCAAAAACAGCCTAGAGCAGAGCTTCTGGGAACGTCCTGTCAGCACTTAATATGTGATCATCCTAGTTCTTTAACATTGCCCTGAGCTTATACCTCCAAAATCACATAACTGTATTTATGCTTGAAAACTTTGAATCATCAGTGGCCAAGGAAATACTTTTCTGCAGAGAAGTTTAAATTTTCAGTTGACAGTGTTGAACCTCAATTTGCTGAATTTGCTCTGAGTGAAATAATTTTCAGACTGTTTAGTTCATCATTTTTTGTAGAAAAAGTCTTCCTTTTTTCACATTTGATACGTTTCCCATGATTATCAGTTAAGGTCCAATAAGAAGACAGGAACCAGAACAGGTTTCTTTTTGACCAGAGATATACAAAGAATTGTTAACTACCCATAAATTTGTCAACTGAGCAACTGAAAGAGTAAAAAGGTAATTTTAACATATCATGGAAGCACCAACTTCAGAAAGCAGGTACTACCCTCACGGTAAAATAAGGAAAGATATTAGAAAACTTAGACACGGAGAGGAAGAACCCCATGGAACTGAAACTCCAGTCTCAAAGGACTGGGTGCTTCTAAGCAGGAGCTAATGTCTCTGAGGGGAAGTATGATAGACTTGGTGCTGCAAGTGTTGTAAAAACTGCAACAGCTGCTGTCACAGGACAAAACTGTCACTGCTGAGTTGATGAAGCCTTGCTGAAGTGAGGCTCACAGGAACCACAGTGGGCATGAAGCTCACTGGAAACAAGTAGGAAGGAGCAAGTACTTTCTTCTTCCCCTAGCCTTGAAACCTTCCTTTAGCTCCCTCTACTGGCAGACTCTGAGAAAAACGAGCTGAACAGCTGAAATGACCGGTAGCATACCAGCCCTAATTCAGCACTTACATAGTGTAAAAGGTTGGGACTGAAGCTGTGAAACAGAAATTTAATAGCTGTTATACGGTCTATATTAACGTAAGAAAAAGGAAGCTGCAATTATACAATGTAGTGAAAGCGAGTAGATGTACAACTCAGTTTCTCTTGAATTATTCCAGTGCTCTACCTTTTTGACATCACAAACATAACTTGAAATTCAATGATTCAGTATTTATTTTTTCACTCTTTTAAACACGATTTATTCACTGCCTACTTTACAAAAGGTACTATGCTGGGCTAGAGACGAAATAAACCCAGTTCTTATACATCCATGTGTGTATGTGTGTGTGTGTGTATTTATACATATATATATAATTATATGTAATATGTATTATATAATATTATCTATAATGTATATTATGTATAATATATTAGATAATAAATATATATAATCTAATATATTATACTTTAGATATTATATTTTATATATACATATATTACATATATACATAGATACACTTATACATCTTATAATATACTATATATCATATAGTATATATGATATTATACTATATATCATATAGTATATATGATATTATACTATATATCATATAGTATATATGATATTATACTATATATCATATAGTATATATGATATTATACTATATATCATATAGTATATAT